>NT_165931.1:385482-569545 GCF_000149615.1 Aspergillus terreus NIH2624 | reverse complement strand
ATCATCATCAACATCACTCGACGTTGTTAGTCGTGTACGTTCGTGCAACCGGAAACTGTCAGATGCAAGTCATGGATGGGCTCTCCTCATTGTGACATCACTCATCCCACTTGGTCTGCCTGAGCCGGTTTCGCTTCGGTTGTCCTCCGGCTTTCCGGGATCTCTCGCGCTGGTGATTAAGGTTGCAGACAGCTGTTGCACGCGATGTGGACTCGCTGCTCCAATAATGACGGGAAACTGTCTGGAACCCCGCACCAGGTAGCTCAGCCAAGATCACACTGCCTCCTGCTTGTCGACACTCACGGCCTCCCTCAGTCTATGACGAGTCCAGATGCCGATTCAGCCGTGACGGTCAGCATGAGAACACCCTGCACATGGCCCTGTCGCTCTGGCTCAGGTGATGGATCATAATCCTGGTAGCTAAGGTCCCCACCGGGAAGATCGGGGGCCCCGAGATACGACAATAGTCTGAAGCCCGGCGCCTACCATCACCGAATAGAATGGCCGACCGTAGCGATCAGGGTTGATCCCACCTGCATTGATGCCCCAGGCTGGCCCCTCTGAACCAATGACCGGACGCAAACGAGGGGTACACAACCAGGATGACAGTTGTAACAGCATCAGGATTGTTTTGATGCTATTGTTTACTCTTGTCATCATCGTGATCTCACCCCTCGGCGCATAGAGCCACACGGGAGTGCTATTTTTGCATCGGCCTAAGCAGAATATGCCGCATTCTAGATCCCTCCTGGAGCTCCGCTACTCCGCTCTCGATGGAGATGGGTAAACCCCGGAGGCACCGGCGTCTCACAGGTGAGGGGCTTTCTCACGAAGGATAAGATAATGCACCGCCTGTGAGGGGGTTTTGGAGAGAGAAGCCCGACGCTAACGAGCTAGCTAGTCCCACCATCTGTGGCAAAGGATCGATGCGCCTCAGATTCAGCTGAAGTCTAGTTTCGGGTTTGCGACTAAACTATCGACCGAAGAACCTACCCACGGCGTACTCCGTATCAGGGATCCGAGGCTGTGAGTTCGGACACACGTGTGGCTCTAGTCGAGGTGTAATGCACGATCGAGGAAGCCGATCGCCTGAGGGATCCATCCTGGCGGAGACTAGTTGTCCCTCGATCGGCCGTGTTGATCTGGCCCCTCATTGAGCTTGAGATGTCGTCAGCTGGTCGGTGGTCCGGTCGGCTATGTCGTACGTCCAAGTGACCATTATTGCATAATGCTCCTCAGCAATCGGTGACATCCTGACGAGGTGGATGATGGCGAGCTGGACGCCCCACACGAGCTCGGGGAGCATAAGCGCTTGGCGCAGACCAACTCCCTAGCGTACTGTACGGAGGAGTAGGTAGCGAAGATAGTGGCGCTACCGGAGGTAGATCTGTACGAGCGTTAAATCGCCGCACGGGGGCAGATAATACATCGAAACCCGTGAGGGAACGAGAACGAAGGGAGGGAGAGGGGGTGGGATCCCCTAGGGAGATCTACGGTAGGGCGGAGGATCATTGGGACGGAGTTAATATGCGGCGCAAGGGTTGGTCATGGAGAAAGCAAGTGTATTGCGGTGAGCCTACGAGAGTCATGGACAAAGCTCGTTTCAGTGCCTGGGTGGTGGTCTTGCTGTAGGATGAGAGTTTGCACCATAGTAGATCCGAAGAGGATCTCGTGGTTGAGGACTAGCCACTGCAAGGCCCTGGGTAGCTTAGCTGGTGTAGTATATATCTATCCTTTCTATCTGGATATTAGCTTATCAGCTACGTGGTAGAGAGGAACCATTTGGCATGTGCAGGGACTGCCCCATTCGGCTACTCCGGCGAAGAATCTCCTCTCCGATCCTTTCGTCAAATAATAGTATTCGTCTTAGTCAATGAGCGGCAAAGAGAAATCGGCTGCGGGCCGTGCAGGAATGTGGTTAGGTTATGTAGGAGAAACAATGCAGGCATCGGAGAATTCGTGGTTCTCCAGGTTTTGCAGTGCATGGAGAGACGTACGCAATACCTAGTTAACTGTTATACTTCCCTAGGACTTACTTGACTGGCTCCCTTGCTCTGTATCTGAGCAAAGCACCAGACAGAGAAGGGAGGCTCTATTCTCCGAGCGAGTGGAGACGGTGGGGACTCTTGAATAGATGCGATCTCGAAATTGGATTCTTTTGGAATGATGGACGTCCGCATAGTTTGGCACCCTAAAAGGAGGAACGGCACAGAACCACTCTTTTTTTTTTTTTTTCCTTCTTATTTTTTTCCTTTTCTTGCAAAATTACTATCGAATCCTGGCCTTTGATTGCCCGATTTTGGCGAAAATCCCCTAGATTTCCCCGAACAGTCGGGGTTTTCATGCCGGTTTGATCCTATTTTCTATTCTGGTATAGTTTCGATAGGCTTTCACCCTAGCTCCCCGCTTGGAAGGGTGAAACTGCAGCGTCTAACAGCCTCGCATATGTCAGGAGCTGGATCACCGTGTAGGTACTCCGTAGTTACTACCTAGGCAGACCGTCCTGGGACAACGAACGGAACGCCGTTTGACAGTCGGGTTCCACGGGAGAAAAAGAAAGAAAACGGTTTCTATAGAGATGGATGAACGTACCTAATCCAATGGAGCATTTTTACGGGAAAGTGGTGAGACCGAAACGCCCCGGAGAGCCTCTCATTGGCAGGGCGAAGCGGGTAGCGACTGGCTGGCCGCTGATAGGCGGGGGGTTGCTGAGCAGCGGCTAGTGTGCGCGATGGCGGCAAGGGAGTCGGGGCAACCATTACATACTCATACCGAGAGCAAGTGATGAAAGAGATGGAGTAGTTGGCAGTGGGAAGGGAAGAAAGAGAGGGAAGTCGAGATAGATACATAGAGATACACAATTGAGATGCATAGTAGACGACAGAATGCAATGATTACAAGGAAATGGAAAGACAGTCCAAGTGAGGTACCGTGATGTACCAGTTACTCGAATCGCCAGCGCTGGCCCAGGCTCTGCCAGGTACCGGTACCTGTCCCCGTACGGCGGTACGTCACTCCCACTGGCTCCTGCAAGGAAAAGCCCTTATATCTCCAACTTCTTCTTCGGCTTCCCTTCACCTTCGCTGCATCGTCAATTATTGATTCTTCCTACAATCAAAGGAATTATCCCTCGTCCGGAGACTCTTTCGATCCTCTCTCCAGACGAAACAATTCCCCCGAACAAACGCGGTCGGGAAAAAAGAAGCTCGTCCGCCTCATCATCTGGAGATCGCATATCCCCACTTTTTGCGTTGCCATTGCAACAAGCCCATCCCTTCAGCTTCACACTTCGCCAGCCCTTTTTCGCTTGTCTTTCTCTTCTTTCTTCCTCTCCTCCCCCTTCGCTCCTCCTCCCTCAGACGATCATCTTCGTCTTCCTCTTAAGATCCCGGTCTTTCCTTCATTTCCCATGCTTCATCCTTCCGTTCAGCCTCGCAGCCGACCCAGCCTCACCTGCCTCTTCCCTCTCTGCAGCGGTAACTTTCCCTCTCCCTCTGCCGACATACCTCCATTGCATTAGCGTCTCACCTCACCACCCTCTCTCCCACCCTCCCGCTGCTGCTCGGCGAATATGGGAATCTGTGCTAATTTAACTACTTGCATCCTCACAGCCCCTCCTCCGCCGCCGTCTCTTCTCCCGTCCTCGCGGCCTCCTCATTCCCGCTCCTCCTCCGCCTCCTCCACCGTCGACTTGGCTCCCTAGACTCTGATCGGTTCTGACGACCATGTCGCTCTAAACCCTCTCTGGTCCTGTTGCTAGCTGGTTCGTTGAGGGTTGTAGAAACCGTTGGCTCAACGATCTGCTTCTTTCGTGTGACGAGGCCTGCTTCAGCGTTCAACACTCCTGCAGTTTGGAACCCGAGGAAGAGAACGGACCGAGAGGAACCTACCTACCCCATCCGCCGTGTAGTGTATGCCCAGATAGAGAGTATTCGACCAACCCTGGGTGGATGTCTCGCGGAGGAACAATACCACCAGAAATACCCCAAAAAAATCACCTAGAATGGAACATTCGTCCCCGTTGGCTGCTATGCAGCCCCCGTCCGTCCTCTTCGGACACTGTTTTCGTTCGGATGCCCCGACGTCCTATCCTTCGTTTGGATCCGTGGCCGCTCTGAGTCCCAACCGGTTCAACTTCAAAGACTTGTCCATGAAACGGGCCCATGGCGCCGACTACTTTAACGTGAAACCGGTCCGGGGCTCGTCGCCCACCGCGAGTTTGGCCGCCGATTTGTCTCAGAACTTTCACATCGACCAAAGGTTCGTCATAGACTCGTCTTCTTTGTTCCCTTGAAGCCCTTCCTTCATTGTCGTCTCAGACTGCTGACCAAAAATAGCCCTCAGTTGGCCACGCCACGCCGGTCTTTGTTCTCGTCGAATCTCTTTGGCAATGGCAATCGGAATGGTAAGAGGCCACACTTAACGGCGCATCCACCGACTCGGGTTACTTATCATGAGTATATAGAGGAGACGATGACAACGCCTCCGTTGCCCTCGTCGTCACCCGCCCCAGCCATGGACATAATGGAAATGTCCCCCTTGCCGCATAAGCCGCCATTCAATATCACGGAAGTTGAGATCAGCACCCCTACCTTGGACGTCTCTCCCATGGACTCGCCCATGGAGCCCTCTCCATCGAGTCCGCTGCAGGATTCTCCCTTGGTGCCGCACAAGGATGCCCAGCAAGAGTAAGAGGATCGGCGGCCGGTGTTCATTTGTGCCATACATCTAATGCTCGTATCTGTAGGAGAAAGCGCCCAACTTTTCTACGCCCCAGCTTAGCGCGGAGCAAGGCACAGTCCTTTCAGCTCGGAATGGCCAGACCCGCCCCAGAGAGTCAGGCGCCGCCGTTCAGATTCCAAAGCCGAGGAACCACCAGGACGACCCTGAGCACGTCGGCTTCATTGGAGGACATGTTTGGCGAGTCACCCCAGCGGGAACGACCCCTGTTGCGAAACCATTCATCCGGCGGATTGGCTGCAACTGGTCGGCTGCGACCCCCGTTTGGAAGCTCCGGCAGCCATGTCCGTGGAAATGGTTCTCCTTCCGCGGCGTCGATTCGCAAAAGCTGCCACCCGACGATGCGCCCCCGTAAGCAGTGCCGACGTTCGTTGAGCATGTTTGAGCACCCGGACGATGTGATTCATGAGAAAGAGGCTTCTTTAAATTCAAATGCACCACTCCAGTCGATTTGGGAAATCGACAACACTCCGAGCCTTCAGCTTCCTCACTTCATTCCCGAGGACCAGGCCGACACATTGCCTCGCATCAAGAAGGACATCTTGGTGGAACTCATGGACGGAAAGTTCAACGACCGGTTCGACAACATCATGATCATCGACTGCCGTTTCGAGTATGAATACGAAGGCGGGCATATCAATGGCGCACTCAACTACAACGACAAGGAGTTTTTGGCCGAACAGCTATTCGCCAGTCCCCAGCCCCGGACGGCTCTGGTTCTGCATTGCGAGTATTCTGCGCATCGGGCTCCTATCATGGCCAAGTACATTCGCCACCGGGATCGTGCCTATAACGTCGATCAGTACCCGCAACTCAGCTACCCGGACTTGTACATCCTGGAAGGGGGGTACAGCGCTTTCTTTGCTGAGCATCGTGCGCTCTGTTTCCCTCAAAACTATGTTGAGATGAACGCCAAGGAGCATGAATACGCCTGTGAGCGTGGCCTCGGGAAGGTCAAACAACGTTCGAAGCTGAGTCGAGCTCAGACCTTTGCTTTCGGTGACCATTCGCCCCAGATGGAGGATAGCCCAACTGGGCGATGCCGCAACATGGGTGATCGCCCGCGGTTATTGGGATCTCCCTTTGGCGAAAGTCCTGGATCTGCCCGCTTTCCCGGCCGTCGCATGCTCTCTTACTAAAGCATGGATGTGCTCTTCATCCCACGATAGTATGGCGTCTCTGGAGCGCTGTACTGCCTTACGACCAACCTGTACGCATGATGCGCTCTTTCTAGTCGCTGTGAGCGACTGGCCAGATCGATTTATCCCGCATTCATCCAGCCGACGCGTGTAGTCCGTGGTACGGACCTGCTGCTCTGACAACTTCCCTTCCATTCATTAACGGCTTCGGTTTCGTTCATTCTGCTCCGGTATGCTTCTTGCGACACGACGGTTCAACTTGCCGCAGTCGTGTCATATTCGAGAACCTGGATAACCCCGTCGCCTTGATTTCCCTTTCCTTGCCTTACGCAGCACGCTCTTTCACATGTCTTGAACGATTCTCCTACCCGCTTCTCTTTCGACATCGCATTGCGCCTCGTCGTCTTTATGATACCACGCCATCTGGCATTCCCTTTTCTTGGAAATTTCCCTTGCTGCCTATCGTGTTTTAATCCATCCTCCCCGTTCGTTGTATACTCCCCGGGGGAGTGACTGCATTCCTTGCCGTACACAGTACATATCGATGTACGGCTCGTCCTTGGACGATAATTGACTTGCAGGGCCACTGCTTTCCCCAAGCCCAGCTCATTACCATACGTCGAGTTTAATGGTTTGGATGGCGCGCGGCCTGCAACTGTACATAGATAGATCCCAGAACCACCTCGCATTGGAAAGCAGGGGAGGGTGACACTGATCAGAGACTAATTTCCTTTGTGAATGAAAAAAATGAACTTGATTGAATGCAATAAACAGGGTAGAATGGGAGATGGTAGAGTTGCGTAGTGGACAGACAAAGAGAGCAACCCTATATTGTCCCAAAGAGGAAGGGTGTCTTCTCCGCCTTTTATTCCGCTCCGCCACTTTTTGTCCTCTTCACTTTCTCTCCCCATTGTTGTCCCGATGCCGCCCCCCTCCCCCCTTCGTTACGATGGATATCGATGATATCCTCGCCTCCGTCGACCGCGGCGATGTCTCGTCCCCCGAGTCCGCCGCCTTCGACCACCAATTGCTCACTCGGTTTTGGGTCGCGGAGCGCGGCGTCTCCGAGCTACTCCCATGGCCCGCACCTTTGATGGAGCGCGTCATGAACCGCGTTCGGAGACAGGTACTATCTGTTGCGCTGATTTTATTCTTTGAAATAAGACCATCTAACCAATTCGACAGATCGAAAGTATTGAAGATCTCGCCGCGTCGTCCTCAGACCCATACATCACGAGCAACAGCAACAATCCCACGCTCAACCTCAAGCTCTCAATCCTCCAAACCGACCTCTCTCGCACCCAATACCTCATCCGCTCGGTCCTCCGCCAACGCCTGGCAAAACTCACCAAACACAGCATGCACTACCTTCAGCTCATCTCGCGCTCCGCCCCCAGCCAAGCCACGGATCCCGCGTCGCAGCAACAACCCGAAGACTCCATCCCCGACCTGACAGACGTCACCGATCCCGCACCCCTGTCCGGCCCGGAGGTCGCGTTCCTGCGCGCGCACCAGACCCTCCTGGCGGGCCACTACGGCGCCTCGTTCCTGGGCTCGTTCCCGCCGCAGCTGCGCCGGCTGGATGATAATGCCGGCGGCACGAGTATGGTGCAAGGGCCGGATCTGCGCGAGGCGGTGTTTGCGCGCTGTTTGGCGGAGGTGCAGGTCGTTGTGCCGCCTGGGGATGGCGTAGAGGAGGAGCAGTATGGTACCACTATGCGCATGGGCGATGTGTGGGTGGTGCGCTGGGAGGGGATCAGGGCGGCGTGGGAGCGGGGCGATGTCGAGGTGCTTTGATTTGGGTTGGCTTCGTCTTCACCTCATTTTTGTTACTGGCTTGGTTGCATTGTGGCGTTGGTGTTGGCTTTTGATACCTATATGGCTGTATATACGAAAATGCAGGGTCATGTTGATACGATTCGTTGGGCTTGTATATGGGACCTGTCGCTATGAACTGACTACACCAGATCGACAGTCTGCAGATCTTCTACTGCAACACCCTCCACCAACTCCCCGTTCATTCCTCCGTGGATATACGCCTCTCCGATGAAATGGAACGCCTTGTCGGGAGTCGGCCGCAGCACAAGCGCCGTCCCAGCCCCCGGAAACACCCATATCTGGTCCCCGTCGGCCATCGCCGCAGGTCCCAGGCCCAGATACCGCTTCTCCGTCACGAACAGCCGTCGCCGTCCGCGACGACTCCGCAATACCTGGTAGAACTCCTGCCCTGACTCCGGCAGCGGACTCGCTCGGTACTCGTCCCACGGGACCCAGGAGTCTGAAGCACGATACGTGGTCCACACCTCGGGGAGATTCGGCGTCCATGAGTCGTCCTCCGTGCGCCACAGGATGTCCAGCTTGTAAAGCAGATGCGTGAGTGTCTGAAACTCGGGCCCGCTGAGGTTCGTGTCCGGCTCCTGGAAGGCGGCCTGCAACTCCGCGCGCGTCATCTCTGACAACGGCGGACGTTCCATGACAGTGCGCACATGATACATCGCAGAGAGGAGATCGACGACTTCGGCGTCGGGGGATTCCTCTCGCGCGCGGGCTGTCGCCTCTGCCGCATAGATGCACACCAGCACGCACAGCATCGCGCGGAAATGCTTACCGTACTCGTCCGGCGCAGGCGTCACCCCCTTGGCGGTCTGATCTGTGCAGAGCGTCCGCCAGAGCGCCTCCGTCCGCGACTGGCCATGATACGGCTGCGGCAGCAGCAGCGCGAGCTCGAACCACCGCGGGTCGAAGAACATGCCCAGCTGGCCCGGTCCAGATGTCGACTCGCCCCGCCGCAGGACCGTGTCGACGCGCGTGCCTGCGATGCGCAGGACATTCCACGGACTCGGCTGCAGCAGCGGCTGCGGGAGGGTGAGATCTCCCGCCGCGCGCTGCGCCGTGTACATCATGTTGACGAACGGCACGCTGTAGTCCGGCACCCACGACGGCAGATTCTCCAGACGCCGCAGGGAGTGGTCCAGCACGGCGGAGAGCATGCGCAGCTCGCGGCCCTCGTCTATGATTATGCGCGTGGTCTCAGCGAACACCTGCGCCGTCGATTTGCGGTAGTCCGGCCGCCAGTTGGGGCCGTCTGCGCCGCCGGCCTTGCTCAGCAGGCCGTAGAGCCCGAAGATCTTGTCGCGCGGGTCCGTCGAGCGGAAGGTCCAGGTGTCGAAGACTAGGTTCTCGAGGGAGAGCGCGCGTGGAACCGCGGCCTGCTCGCCTTTCTGCAGGCGTTCACGCCACTGCGTGAGGACGACGACTTCGCTCTCGAGCGAGGCGACCGCGTTTCCGGGGTTGATGTATGCCGTCGACGTGACCCGGCCCAGCATCTGCTGCCGGAAGTACAGATGCTGCGCGACGATGTGGAACCGGTCCCAGGGCACCTCGTGGCGGCCGCAGAGCCCGATGAGGATATCCGACAGGATCGACTCCTGCACGATCCACAGGCGCCGGAAGTACGGCCGCTGCAGGAACGCCGCCAGCGCCGTCCATTCCTCCGACGACACCCACGGCACGCCGGCCGCAGCGTAGGCCTCCTCGGACTGCGACACATAGGGAACGAGGTCGGTCTCATGGAACGGCGTCCCCGCGTACAGCTTGTCGATGGCGCTGATGGCGTTCGCCGTGTAGGGGTCCTCCGGGCCGAGCCAGACGAGGGTGAAGGTTGCCTTGGCGTAGACCTCATCCATCATGGCGACGTGCGAGCTACGCTCCGTGAGATCCGCCTGGTTGATGCAGATCTGGTCGACCCAGCACCACTCCTGCGGGCCGTCCGGCCAGACCACCGGCGCAGCGACATAACCCTCTTCCTCGACCTGCTCCAGCCGCCGGATAACCGCCTCATGCCGCGACTGCCGGGCCCAATCCAGCGCGTTCTTCTGCGAGTTATCGCGCAGGCGATAATCCGCCCCCGCAGCGAGCAGCATCTCCACAGCCTCCAAGTTCCCAAGCCACGCCGCACAGCCCAGCGGCGTGACGCCCTCCGCGTCGCGCACGTTGACGTCCGCCCCGGAGGAGATCATCTTCTTGATGCTGTCGGAGCCGTGCGCCGACAGCGCCGCCCAGTGCACCGTCGTGCGCAGCTGCTTCTTCGGGTTCCCGCGGTTACACCGCTGGCGCCAGATGTCGCGGGCCGACGCCGCCGTCAACGCATCGTACGCGCCGCGGCCCACGCGGAGGAGCTTCCCGTTGATCAGGAGGTCCTCGCGGCTGTGTGGCGGGTGCGCATGCGCGTACGCGGCTCGCTGCTCCTGTAGCTGCGTCCACTCGCTGTGCGGGTTGCCCCAGGTGTAGGAGATTGCATGGTACCACGGGTTGTCTTGGAGATCGGCGGTCTTGAGCTCGATCTGCAGACGGCCCTCTGCGTCGGTGCCGTGCACGCGGATCAGCCGGATGGATGTCGCCGTGGGGAGGGCTTCGTATGTGAAGGGGTCGAGGCCGTAGGTCATGTTGTGTTGGCATGTCGAGATGAAGAGATCTGGCGCGCAGTTGGCGTGAATACGAGAGTTGTACCTGCGCTAGCTGGATTTGTCTAGTGGGGGCATTATTCGTATACAGAGTAGTTGTGGGGATATGATTATAAAGATGGTGCTGTATATGATTCCTTATTGGAATGGTATGCCTTTCCAAGCACGCATTAGAGTCAAGCCTTGCACAGCTCGGTGCTCCGACGGGTTGATAAGCAGTTATGATGCGGCTCCAGTTTGAAAGTAGTCAGGTATTCCTGATGGTGAACTGAGTACATGCGTGCATCTCTGGGAACACCTCTCCCAGAACCCCTCTTGTTAGACACATAGCGCAGAGATATTAGGCGGACAAAGATGAAAGGCCACCGCTATGCACAGCTGCCATTTGCAGCACTTAAAAACAACCGCTACCCTATGACAGTCCCAGGTTATCCCGCTGGTCCTAATTCAATTGTCCAATACTACCATCATACTAGAATTTCACGTGTTCCGCCTCGCAGAGTACCTTGCAGTCGTCATACAACTGGATAAATCTCGGCCAATCGAGCTATACGTCCTGTGAGACGGACGAACGAAAGGATGGGCAGAGCTTTCCATTCACGTTGATGTTTCCCAGTGGGACACTTTCAACGCTGAACGCGCGGAGGCTATCGATGAACTCAGTGTCTATCATTTTTGGATCGGTGATTGCTGAAGCGAGTTGATTCAAAGCTGGTGTCCTCGCCTTCCCGTTGGCAACATAGAGCTAGGCCTGGGATCAGCACAAGATCAGTGCAAAATGAAGTATACGTACCACCATGTTTGATTTCTTATCATACTAGGTAGTCAATGCCATGCCACAAGGCGATTGCACCTTCCTTGATATTCACGTACATTGCATAGTCACTGATATGATCTAGATGAAGCGTGTCCTTCTAGAACACTAGTCTTGGTCATACGACAGGGTATGAAGTCGTTCGATTAGATTGCTGAGAGGACTGCCAGCATACGACAATGCATCGGAATGACAAATGTAGATATTGAACCATCCAGTCTATTGAGGAACCACCGTGCGCCCATCACGCTAAGCCCAAATCCAATCCCAAGCACAAAGACAGCGTAATACAAGACAAAACGCCAGTGAGATGGTCCCAGCCAAGGCAAAACGGAGTCAAGCAAGATAACCATACGTCGGGGGGTCGTCGTGAACTCGCTCAAGATATTCTCGGTCAATCAAGCTCTCGATGCGTTTTTTGATCATGTTCACGTCAGGCGAAAAGCGAGACGAGAGCTGACTCAGGACCTCGGTCATGAGCTGAGAATGGACCAGCTTCTTGCGCTGTCTGTAAGGGAGTTAGCTTGGGCTCAGTCCAGAGATAAAGGGATAAAGGTCCAGACATACTTCATAATCCGTACGACGGCCGCTTCGATGCTGGCGCCGCGCTCGTCGTTCATCCGTTTCTCCGTCTCCTTTCGCTGGTCCTGGTTTTCGACCTTGCTGGCACCTCCACTGACAACACCAATGCGGACCTTCATGAATGGGCTCTGGAATTCGTTGTTGAAAAAGAACTTATCGCCGGGATTGACGTCTTTGCTCATGGGGTCTTTTTTGAGGACCCGGGTTTTGGGTGCAACGGCGAGCGATTGCAGGTTGCGCTTTAGATCGTGATCGGGGATTCGAGTCCGCTCCAAAATCTCTTCAAAGGTAAGTGACTCGCCGGACTCCACATCATTGAAGAGCATCAGAATGACCATGGCATAAGTCGACACATTCAACTCGTGCCGCTGGACCTTGCCGTTTGATCGGTGGAACGTAGCCCGGATATCTGCCGTGCCCATACTCGCCTGCCATGACAATTTCCGGCCGCTGTGTTTGTCCAGATAGAACTTCTCGAAGCTCTGTCTCACACTGTCAATCTCCTTCGGGAAGATACAAGACAATTGGACCTGGTCATCACGTGTGTTGGACATGATTTCCATGGGCCACATAGTGCTAGTGAGGACATTGATGTCCAGATCCACCCGCTTCTGGTCGGGGTCTCCAGATTGCTGGATATGTTTCTTGTAGCTCGTTGTCAAATCCTCCGAGATCGTCATATCCTTGAACATGGACTCTAGGCGTTGCGTGAACTGATTTCCAACCTCCATCTTCATCTTCGAGATCATCTGTCGCTCCGCGTCCATGCTCACTGACCGCTTCATAAGCAGACGTCTAGACAGATGCTTCTTGTAGTAAGCTTCAAACAGATCCTTATCCTTGATGTAACGAAGCAGGGTGATGCCATTCTCCAGGAGGGCATCGACCTCATCATCCGTTTTGCCCTTGATGCCCTTTTTGAGATTCTCATCAAAGAAGAGGGACAGGTGTTCCGAGCTCCGAGTATTCGTGTTGATGAACTCTGAAAAGCTAGTCGTAATCGAACTCTGCATGACCTGATCTGACTGGAAGGACTTCTCCCAGATCTTGTCGAATTTGGTTTTCAGAGCGAGGACGTCATCCACCCACTTGATGGCAGATGCTGTCTGTTGGTTGACCGGCTTCTCCTTCTCTACTGCTTTCTTTGCCCCGTCAGCCGTCTTTTCCGCGGGTTTCGCCACAGGAGCCTGT
This sequence comes from Aspergillus terreus NIH2624, assembly GCF_000149615.1. Taxonomy (NCBI): domain Eukaryota; kingdom Fungi; phylum Ascomycota; class Eurotiomycetes; order Eurotiales; family Aspergillaceae; genus Aspergillus; species Aspergillus terreus. The sequence goes on along the minus strand of NT_165931.1, from coordinate 556,616 downwards.
CCCTGTTGAATCGCCGAGGCGTTGATTTCTCGACCAATCTCTACAATCCGCTTTTGTACTGCAGCAGTGAGAGGGGGCTTCTTGCTGTCCACGCGGGCACTGAGGACATATATGCTGTGTAACGCGTCCAAGCGATCGTTGTCGATCATAGTCCTCACACCCGTACCTTCCAGATTGATCACCTCAGAAATATGCGCCCGGATCAATTCATTGTCCAGCACCTCCTTGATCTTGGGCTCCGTCAAAGGTGACAGAGTGTACGTACAGCGTTCCCGCTCTTCCGCAATACGTTCCTGCGCACGTTTGCAGAAGACGGTGGCATCTGCCGTCTCCAAGAGTCGCTTTCCTTCATCGTGATAGAACCTCTTGCTGGTCTCCAGGAACGCGGGCTCGAACATCGTCAGGTACAGCTTTTTAGACTCTTCTTCTTGTATCGTCTCATATAATCCTTCGAGCATGTAGACGCAATGTCGGATCAACGCTCGGTCGATAACATGCCCAAACCGCTCCAAGTGGATCATGAACAGGATGGTCGATTTGAGCACATCACCAACCGTCGTGTCAGAGTCGTCGCGAATAGGAGAATGCAGCACATAGTCGCGGAACAACGCCATTGCGGCCACATAAGTCGACGGCTTTTTGTGATCCGACGTGACAACGCGGTCCTACCCCGAATCAGCTGTTAGTCGGCTGCTGACGTACAACATCGAATACAATGGAGACTAACCATGTACATAAGAACGTCTGTGATCATACCCATGCAGAGCTGATGGTCTTCCCACAACTCTCTCATGATCTCTAGAAACTTTTCACCTGCGGCCCTCCGCTCGTTTGCTTGATCTTGGACATCGGCCGGGTCTTTTCCAAGCAGCAGCACAGGAGAGATTGCCGCTGTTACCCGTTTCCGAACCTCGTCCTCCAGCCATTGCTGTTCCCATCCTTGGACATGGCCATACAGGTCGTTCCCGCGGGTCATCAGCACGATGTTGTAGGCATTGCGGTACAGCTGTTCAAACGAGAGGTTGGAGGCATTCTTGGTATGGATTTGTCTGAGGGCTGAGGATAGAATGTTCCAGTTGGAGTCAAAATCGTCCGTCTTGTTCGCAGTAGGGCCCTGTTCGAGGATCGATGTTAGCGCTGTCCGCTCTCAGACTAAGCTCCCCAAAAAAGACACCTCGCACAGAGGAACGCAGACGCCCGGAGGACCTTAGAGAAAATTCTTACCCTTCTAGGAGCCCGGATCTTTTGCCTAGCTCTCATTGCCATCGTGAAGGTCTCCGCTCACTGCCATACACCGATCGTTGTGCGCGGGGCAGGTGGAGGAGGGCGGTGGCGGAGGAATTCAAGCCCACCACCACACGAGGAGAAATCTGCAGGTGTTCAGAGGGTCCTCGGAGAGCAAAGAGACATGCTAGAAGGGGAGTAATACAGATAGAAGAAGGGAGGCGTGAAAGAAGAAGAGCAGAGAGAAAGACAGTGAGCGGAGAGAGAGCAAGAAGGCCGCAGGAACAACGTAAATCCGGCGCAACATGCACATTTCACCATCATCTTCTCCGACCTCCAACTTCACCATCTCCTCTGTCATCCTTCATTGACAACCTCTACATTCTCCTCTATACCCCCTCACAATGCGCTCCGCTATCCCTCGCCTCCTCTCCCAGAGCCTACGCGCTCTTCAACCCGCCCTCTCCAATCCTTCAATCGCGACATCTCGCCCGTTCTCCCATCTAGCCTCCCGCGCCGTCCGTCCGTCCCCGACGTCATTCCAGACACCTGGACGAATCCCCATCGCGGTCTTCCCCGTCCGCAACAATTCCGGCGCCGCGAAGCCCCTCACCGACCGGGCGTCCGATCCGGAGACAGACGCACGCAATGAGGAGCAGAATCGTCAGCGCCGCGAACAGGAGCCCGCGTATCAGATCACCTTCACCTGCAAGCCCTGCGGCCACCGCTCCAGCCACCGCATGTCGAAACATGGTTACCACCATGGCACGGTCTTGATCCGCTGTCCGTCCTGCGAAAACCGTCATGTCATCAGCGACCACCTCAAGATCTTCTACCATGAGAAGCGGACCCTCGAGGATATCCTGGCTGAGCAGGGAACGAAGTTAACCCGTGGCTATACCAACGGTGATATGGAGTTCTGGGAGGATGGGACTGTTACCCCGAAGTCCGGCGATGCTGCCTCCCAGGAGGGGAGCACGTCCGGTCAGCAGGGATCGTCTTGATCCCCACTATCGATGGGAAGTCCTTTGTATAAAGTTCATGACGGTGGCGTTAAAAGTTCGATCGGAGAGTATTGGCTAAGCGTGCACATAGAGGCGTTATGGCGGTTTTGATATAGATACCTGGTGGCGATATGTACACTCCGCTCTTTGACATGTAATAAATAATTCAAAATGGATATATTCTGTACTATATAAGAGAATGCAAATTCTATCCCAGTCTCCAAACGCCGGCTTTTCCTCAAATTCATGTATGCAGAAGCAACACAAGAGAGGATTACCATCCACGTCTCTTTCCCCGGTGCTCCATGCCTCTCTCCTTTCGCTTCTCGCGCTTGCGATCATTCCGTCTCTTCTTCTCACGTTCGTACTTCTCAGGCTCGGCAACGGCTTCAATGCGTCTCTTCACGCGCCGTCCCTCTCGTCGTTCCTTGACGATCTCCTGCACCCGCGCCATCTGGTTCACATACTCGGAAGTGCCCAGTTTCTTCTGAATCAGCTCAAGGACCTCGTGGCAATTCGAGACCAGAGTCTTGTACGACTCACGGAACGCCTCGTCCGAAGACCGAGGCGCAGGGATAGAAGGATCAGTGAAATGGTGCAGGGTGATGAGGATGGCGGACAGGGCCTGGCGGATCTGCTCGGCTTCAAGGTGGCGACAAAGGGCAGCGAGAAGAGCGATAGACGCAGTCTTGGGAATTAAAGAGTTGGCCCGGGTGGTGAGAAGCTCGCGGCGAAGAACCGAGGACGCCTGCTCGAAGATATACCGGATGGCAGTCTTGTTCGGGCCGCGTTCGCCGTTTTCGTTGTCATTCTCCTCTTCAATATCCTCGTCGCTGGCATCCTCGTCCAGCTCGGCCTCCTTGGTTCCAGTAAACTCGAGGCCATTCTGCGCGCAGCACCGGCCAAGGAAGATGATGTTTCGCACAGACTGCATGGCGAGCTCCTCGCTCACAGCCGGCGTGCGGAGAGACCGCAAGCTTGCACGAATGAGCTGTAACATGGCATCCTTGTCTAGCGCCAGCCCATTAGAACCAGCCAGCGGGAGTGCACTGTACCCATTCGCAGCGTTCGTCTTGGCCAAATCTGCCAGCCATGTGCCAATGAGGTTGGCGGCGCACGTCTTCACCCAGGTATGGTGATAGAACAGACACTCGCGGATCGCGGTCCAGATATTGGCACACTCGTTGGACAGGCCGATTGAAGGAACGGCCTTGCAGACCTTGCCAAAGAGTTGAAGAGCAAAGTAGAGCGTCTGCCAGTGTTCTGTCTCCTCGTCATCAAGGATAGGCTGCATGATGGACGGGAGCGCCCCAATGACGAAGCGCGCCTCTTTCTCCTTTTCGGTCTCAGCCGCTTCGAAGTAAATTCGCATAGCCTGCAGGCCGATGCCGCACACTAGCATGTTGTCCGTCTGCTCGAGCCATGAGTGCAAAGGCGTCAAAATGGTCTTCATCTGCTCCCGGTCTGCCCTGTTATAGAATTCGCCCAGAAGAGCACCCGCCATTTCGCGACACTCAGGCGCGTCGTCGTTCGCCATGACCATGACCATCGGCAAGAAGAACGTGCCGACGATATCCTGAGCGAGCTCCTGTCCGGTCTTTGACAGCAGCAGATGGATGGCTTCCATTACTGACTGCCGGCCTTCTTGATGTTTGTAATCGAGGTTCTTTGCTAAGAAAGCAAGCTGCTTTGACCATCGGTTTTTGGCCTGAGGATACTCGATGAGGAAGTGGATGTAGACGCCGCGGGCCAGATCACGCGCAGAGCGAGTCTGGTTCGTCACCATCATACTTGCAATTTGATCCACCAGCTCGTACATCTCCGGGACCACGAACTTTCTGGACATGACGGCTCGGATGAAGTTGAACGTCACTCCCTGCCGGTCAGGCTCTTCGATATCAGCAGTCAGACGCTGAAGAAGATAGGCAAGATGGCCGTCGCGAAGTTTCGTGCTCTTTCTCTCCCGCAGCATGGCCGCAACTAACTTCAAGGACGCTTGCGCAGCCTCAGTGTTCGTGCTCGGGGCTTCCTTGACCATTTTCACTGCCTCGGTGAGGTACACATGAGAGTTATTGTCGATTTCCGCCAAGGGAAGCTTGATGATGGTCGACAGCAGCCGGAGGGCTGAAATCTTGACCTCCTCCTGCGCCTGAACGAGGGAATCGCCAATAACAGGGAGGAAGCCGGCGACGTTAGCCGGAGTCATCAGAGAATCATGCTTATTCAACACGGAGCGTAGGACATCAAGGGCAAACCGGGTGAGCTTGTAGACATAGGATGACGTTGTGCCCCGTTTCTCGCCTCGCTTTTGTCCGTGAAGATTCACCAGAAAACGTTTTTCCCAAGCAGATACAGCATTCCGCCTTTCGTACTGCTCCGGCTCCTTGTAAGACTCCTTGATAACTTCGTAGCAGAAAATGAGAAGGTCCCGGCTCTCGGCGCCAGGGTTTCTCAACAGGCCTACTCCAATTCTCCGCAGGAGCTCGTCAACCTTTTTCACAATGTTGGAGTTGAGTTTCTCGCGGAGAAGCGATTGTATAGGTTGAATGAGGTTTGACAGATTCGGAATGGTGGCATTCTTGGCCAACAGCTCCATGGAGTCGTAACTCTTGCTGCTCTTCACTTCTTTCATCTTGCTCACGTACTCTTCCGCTTCCTTTTCTTGACCCACAACACCGAAAGTGTCATCCATGATGACTGCACTGAGGTCTCCAAGGCAATAATCGAGGTCTCCTTGCTTGAAGGCATCTGTCGTTACCACAAGCATGGAGTGCACGGTAAAGGAAAGAACGTGGAGCTGGTAACCCTTGGTAAGGGTACTCCGCAGTTCTTTGAGGATATATCCGAAATACACGGGACCCAGGAGAAGCGCAATGTCGTTCAACGTCTTCCGAGCAGTGTCTCGAGAATCCTGCGCTCGGCTCTTTAGAATGTGACAAACATCCAAAAGCACGGGCGGCAGCCGAATGGCCATCTCAGCCTCAGGCAGAAGCTTCAGAAGCTTGATCGTTGTCACAGCGGCTGGCAAGCGCAGACTCATCTGCGCTTCGTCCTTGTGATGGATGAAATCAGTCAGGAAGGGCGTGAAGTTCGTGGTCAACTCTGTCGCGACCTTGGCGGTAGACGGTATCGTTTGGGCGAGTTTGCACTTGACAGGCTCTGCAGTCTCGACCTCCATCTCATCTTCGGTCGTAGACTTGGGCGTAGTTATCTGACCCATCGCAGTGCTCAGTGCATCGGACATTCTACCCAGCAACCTCAGGACATTCTTCTCCATTTCTGGTTTGCTCTGCATGTAACCGCGATATCTGCGGAAAATGGCTCGGAACTGACTCCAATCCAGCGACTCAGCCAAGGCACCGATGGTCGCAACGGCCTCTGCGATCAAGTTGTGAGTAGCCTCGTCAGCTTCTTCGTCAAATACGAAGTGCTCGTTGAGAGGAATGAAGATCGTGCTGATATTGGAGGCCTGCAGCTTCCCTTTGGAAGCTTCGCTCGCCAAACGACGCAGGGCTCTGAGTCGTCGATGTTGCTGGATATGAAGGACATTGTTGAAGAAGGAAGCCTCTTCATCGTCTCCCACAAGCAATCCATGCATATCCTGGACAGTGGATCTGTTCGGATTCAACTTGATGAAGTAGCCGAGAGCCGAGACGAACTCCATGCGGATGAGTTCCGACTTCTGTTTGATTCCAGCTTGCAAGGCAGGGAAAAGAACGTCCGCTGCAAGTGGTTCAAACTCGTCGTTATCCTTACCAGGCAGTGTAGCTCTCTCCATGAACCGTTTCAAACCGAAGGCAGCGCTCGACCGAATAGACAACTCCTCTTCATCTTTCACATGATAGAGCATATTGTAGAGAAGAGGACGCCACTGCTTCGCGTCTAGTGTCTCCCAGAGCTCCTCATTGATTTTCCGGAAGGCCTGCAATCTGCGTTCATAGTCCACCTCGAGCTTCTTTCTTGAGATGGAGTTGAGGTCTTCACAGAGCGAAGCGACGACTGTGAGCGCAGGATCATGCTTTGCGAAGGCAACAAAGACTCTTCCCAATACTTCCCGATTGGCATCGTCCTTGAAATAATCGAACATAGAAGATACTGCCTCAAAAACCTCTTGAAACAGCTTAGGATCTTCTTTCGGGTCGCACAAAGGCAGAAAATGCTCCAGAATCCGTAGCAGGCCAGATTTGGTTTTAGGAGACACTCGATCAGGAGGTTGGCGAAGCAGGTAGGTTGTAATGCTGACCAAGCTGGTGGTCTCCTTGGAAGATTCAACACATGGAGCCAGGATGGACAGTGTCTGAACACCAGAATTCAGCAGTGGGCGCGAGGGACCACGCTTCAGCACATAGCCAAAGTGAGAGAGCGCGTGCTCGATATAGGGCGCCAAAACCTGCGAACGGATCTCTTCCGCGGAGAAGTCACTCATCTCTTCCTGCTGTTCAAGTGCCTTTCCAGTTGCAAGCCCAACGAGAGGTGCAACGATCTCATCGATGACAAAAATCTTGACCTCATCACGAGTGGAATCAATGCTCAAGCAGTCCAAAACCTTCGTCAAGACAGCATCGTTATGCTGCACGAGGTAGAAAGAAGACCTCGGAGCGGAAGCCCAGGTGTGGAATAATCGCAGCAAACCAGATACAGCCTGAGTTGTTTCTGTGGCGAAGTTCTCGAGCCTGGGATTGATCACTTCGGTGAACAGAACACGAACATATGGCGTCCAGTCGTGGTCCGGCGTGATGGAGAAAATGAGATCAAGGCACTTGATGCAAGTATGCCGGATATTGCGCAGTATGGTCAGATACTTCTCTGCTTGGGTATCCGCCGGCGCTGTTGACTGGTGTTTCTCCAGTTCGCGACAGGCCCGCACAAGGCAGAAGAGGACCACATCCATGGAGCTTTGCGCGTATGGTTTCATCCGAGTTTGCAGAGTGTCAAAGACGGTCTCAATCATATTCAGCAAACCAGTCTGTCGCCGTGCGCTAGCCAGTTCTTGAGACAACACCTGGTCATCCGCCTGACCATCCGTGATGATCTGAATATTTTTGAGGGGGCCGAAGGAAATTTGCATGAAGATGCCAAATTCCTGATCTGGGAGCTGCGACAGGGTCCGGAGAATGGCCTTCCTCCGACCTGCCTGGCCGGCCTGGGTCGAACTTGCACCAGCCTTGGAGATCATCCTACCATACAGAATACGAAGGAGAACAGGGATAAGCTCGCCTCTGTGTCCCTCTTCGATCACACTGTCTTCTCCACCAACGCGCACGAACACCGATAATTCGTCCCTAAATCGGGCCTCGTCTAGGATGTTCAAGAGATTTTCTTGGTAGGGAGAGATGCTCGGGGACTTCCAAGTGAAGAGCGCTTTCAGAGCAGACTTTTGGATTTCCGAATTTCCGTGACAGAGCAGCCCAAGCAGAGCCTCATGGACCTCGGGGGCTTTGAAAAGGACTCTTGGATTGATAAACTGCCCCAGAAGAGCAAGGAAGGACAAGCGATCATGGAATCCCCACGGGATGTAAGTATCAGAGTCTTCTGTGCGTTGAGCACCACTGGGGCCATCATCGTCATCGCGAAGGGCCCAAGAGAGGAAGAACGGAACAACTTGGCGAGAACGCTTTTCGGCTATATTGGGGACCGCATTCAGAACGCGCAAGGCGTGAGTTCTAGGCGTAGGAGGGATGATCTCCGAGGATGCATGGTCTTTCTCAAAGTTCCTTGTCAGAGCGAACGCTGGCTGCTCAGAGTTTTTGAAGTTGGCGGCACACAAGCCCTGGATCTTGGCGGCATTGAAGCACTGGAATTCTCCAGATACATAGGAGTCCGTGCTAGGGTCGCTGTCAGCATCCTCGACAGGAGGAGCTGAACCTTTCTCGTGGAGCCACTGAATGGCCAGATCGGAGACAATCTTTTCTCCCTCGGAGTGCTCACTGACTGACTTCAGTGCGGAAGCAGAGTCATCCCACAACGGGGCCATCTTCTTTGAAAACAATCCAAAGCAAAAGTTGGGAATAAGCCTAGGCAAATACTTGCGCGACACCACTTGAGGGTAGGATATGGCCAGTTTGCGTAACTGCATCGACAGGACACGTGCGGTTTGAAGGGTGAGCGGGCTTTCTTCTATCTCGATAGCTAAGGAGATAAGGGAAGCATCGTCTCCGGCAGCCAGGACTATCTCTCGCAAAATCTTCAGAGACACCAAGCGCAGTTTATGAGAGGGGGCGGCAAGATTGGTAATAAGAACATCGGCAAATTCGTCCACTGTTGACTTGCTGAAGTCGAGTTTACTCGAACACGCGGAGAGATAAGCCAAGATTGCGTCCAGGAAAACATTCAGGCGCGAATGCTTTGCCGCAACTGCAATAATGTGCTCCCAAAGACTCGGGTCAACATCGCCACCAGCCAGGTCGACGTAAGTTTTGAAGCCTTGCCCGAGGAAAAATGTTGTCTGAATGGACAATTCCGACTCGTCGCTTTTCAAGGCACGAAGCACATGCTTATGGAGACTCTCAGTCATATCCGGGATTAGTGAGGGTTCTGTAGATAAAGACACAGCATCTGGGAATCGGGAATATGCATTAAGAAGGGCCACTTCAGCGTCATCAGGGCGGTCCTTTTTAAACGTGTCCCTGATGCGAGCCTTCCAGGGAGCCGGACAAGCGACAAATCCAGGCTTAGCACTCTCAGATGTTATGCAGCCAGCCTGGTTCAGGCGGAGGATGGTCAAGCAGAGCTCGTGCTCATACTTCTGCCAGGAGTTGTTGACAAACCTAGATATGAGGTTAGCACAAGGCATCACAAACAAAATCAAAACCTGAACCTACTTCTGGAAATACGGAAGAACAACGCTATGGAACCTCTCCGCACCCCACTCAGCAAATGTCGCACAGAAGGAGAGGAAGTATGGTGATAGGCTATCACTGGTGGTGGTCTCCATAATGGAACGCATAAAAGGTAGCATCTCGTCCATGGGGGAAAGTTGGAGCGCATAAGCCACCGCGGTGAGAAGCTGCGGCAGTCCTGCGGCATAGACGGACGACGCAGCAGCAGCCTTTTGGAGTAAAAGAAGCAGGGACTGGTGCACAGGCTTCCAGTTTTTCACTCGGCTTGCTTTGCGGGTTGCGACACATAGGAAGATCAGTCGGCAGCATGCGGTCGCGGTCGACTTGTTGTCGGTCTGGCAATTGGCTTTGATGTGAGCCACTACCGTGTCCAGAATAGCTTCGAATGTATCGGCCGTGGTACCATGCATGACGTTGACCAGAACTCCACTGACGACGTCCAATCCCAGACTACTCCGCAGTTCATCCTCTGTGGACATATGTTTCAACAGGCAAACAAAGATGTCCGTTCCGTTGGAGTGGAGCCCGTACTTAACACCCTTGATAGCGTCGGAGAACATCGCCATGAGTCCCTCCTTGTAGATATCCACATTGTTGGCCGCGGCGGCAGACTGACTGAGGTCGTCGAGTAAGAACGACACAGCACGATCCAGAGGGGTGCTGTTCTTGTAATATACCAGACCCGCCTTTCGGATAAGGAAGGACATGGATTCGGCGGCGAATCGAGCGACGAAGGGTTTCTGCCGTTCCTTACCCAGGTAAGGAGTCATGATGCCCAGGAGCTGCCTCAAGTCGGGAACCAACAATCGGGACAAAAACTTGAAGATCCAAGCGAGACATGTGAAGCTCCATTCGACAACTTCCACCTCCGGATGGGTAGCAGCCACCGATGCGACGAGGGTCACAGCGGTAGCAAAATGCTTCTCGAACCGCGTACCCAGGTCCCTTGCAAACTGAGCGAGCAGACTGAGAAGCGGTTCCATCGACAAGTGGTCCCTCTTCTCAATATACTCCACCAACAGATTCATAATCTTGTCCTCATGGTACAGGATCTGGGCCAGAGACTCGCATAGCGGATTCAGTCGGCGTGCGAACTGGACAAAGTTTTCGGACAAGTTCAACTCGGTCCAGTGTTCGAATGCGGATCGTAGATACGACGAGGTTTCATCCCCTTCCTCTCCGAAACTTGGACGGCGCACGCGGTGGATGGGATCAATCTTCAACTTTGCGACCCGCTGCGAGAAGGGTTCGAATCGATGGTTTTTCGTGGTCTCAGTCCCTTTCTTCACGCGCTTCACGGACTTAGTCCGCGAAGCTGACGACGCTGCGACCATTTTGGACGACAACGATAGCAAACCGCGCAGCGTCGTAGTGAAATTGGGCACAACGAGGAAGTGTTAGACTTGTTGTATCTCTATCGACAAAAAATTCATCGGGGCCGCGGCCATTTTCTTCCGACGCGGAGATTAGCAGCGGCCCTAGTCCAGGATTGGGTTAGTGCATATATCACGTGGTGATACGGATGGCCCAAGCTCCATCGGCCTTTTTTGGCGAAATTAATCGTCTCTCCATCATACCTCACGCTCAATTGCCAGAGAATGACCCCTCGGTCTACATCGTAGGACGATATTAGCTTCACTATGGCCTCCAAGATGTGCGCATACCCTTCCGAGTCCATGACCTCCGCTAACTCCACGCAGAGTCGTCCTGGGCGACGTCAATTGCGAGTTCCGCGAAGTCTTCACCAAACTCGCCAAACTCCATGTAAAACAGAACTTTTCCTTCGCAATCGTCGCGGGCGACCTCTTTGGCGACTGTTCAACGGAGCGTGAGCTGGATGAGATCACCGCTTTGCTCCAGCAGAACATTACCGTCCCCATCCCAACCTACTTCACGCTGGGCAATCACCCGCTGCCCACACGAGTCATCGAGCAGATCGAAGCCAACGACGAAGTCTGCCCCAATCTGTATTTTCTCGGCCGCCGCGGCACGCTGAAGACATCCGAGGGCATCCGCATCGTCGCGCTAGGAGGCAACCTCGACACGGAGAGCAAACAACCCATCGACAAGTACCAGCCGGCGTACGCAGAATCCGACGCCAAAGCGCTGTACGGCGCGCACTCCGCCGACATCCTCATCACGCACCAATGGCCCAAAGACGTCCGCTTTCGGTCCAACGTCGCCCTCCCAGAGGGCGCCACGCCGCCTGTTGAGGTCCCGTGCATCGCAGACCTCTGCTCGACGCTGAAACCGCGCTACCACCTCTCCTCCTCCGCCTTCTTCTACGAACGCGAGCCCTTCTTCCACCTACCCACCGAGGACAACCCCGACGCCAAGCCGCTCACGCGCTTCATCAGCCTCGCCCCCTACAGCAAGACCTCCAAGCAGAAATGGATGTACGCCTTCACGCTCGACCCCAAGGCCGCCCCGCCACTCACCCTCCCACCCGGCGCTACGGCCTCGCCTCTCCCCTCCCTCGCGCCCAAACGCAAACCCCTCTCCAGCCAAAAAGACTCCTATCAGCGCTTCGCCGTCGACGACGCCGACGCCGACAGCCACCGGCCCCGCAAGCGCGCCCGCGGCCCGCCCCCAGGCCCTGACCAATGCTTCTTCTGTCTCTCCAACCCCAACATCGCCACGCACCTTATCACCTCCATCGGCAACGAAAGCTACCTCACCACCGCCAAGGGTCCGCTTCCCACCTCAAAAACGTTCCCCGCGCTCGGCTTCCCCGGCCACATGCTCATCATCCCGTTCACGCACGCCCCGACGCTGGGCAGCATCGCCGACGCCGAGTCCCGCGCCTCCACCTACGGCGAGATGCAGCGTTACCGCGCCGCGCTGCAGTCCATGCTCCAGCAGCGCGCGCAGGGCGCCCTCGGCGCCGTCACCTGGGAGGTCAGCCGCGGCAACGGCATCCACGTGCACTGGCAATTTCTCCCCGTGCCCGCGGCGCTGGTGACCCGCGGGCTCGTCGAGGCCGCCTTCCGCGTCGAGGCCGAGAACCTCAAGTACCCCAAGTTCGAGGCCGCCGCGGCGTCGGCGGACCCGAGCGCAGAGCCGGGGGATTACTTCCGCGTGTGGATATGGGGTCCGCCAGACGCGTCGAAGGAGGAACAAGAGGAGACGGGGAATGAGGGAGATAAAACCACTGCGCGCGAGAAATGTCTTCTGCTCCCGCTGGGGCCGGACTTCCGGTTTGATCTGCAGTTCGGGCGGCGGGTGATGGCGAAACTGATGGAGTTGGAGAAACGCATCAACTGGAAGAATGACGTGCAGTCGCAGGCGGAGGAGGAGAGGGATGCGACGGCGTTCAAGGAGGCGTTCAAGGAGTTTGATTTTACGTTGGAGGAGTAGGTTGGTGGATTGGATTTGGTATGACATGTATTTGGTATAGTTGTAGGGGCGGCCATAGAAAGAATACCCAGGAATGCACACGCTATGCATAGTCTTGGTGCTTTCGAAAGAAAGTGTCGGTGATGGATTACGCTAGGCAGCGTACCTAACATCGCAAGGGGTGGGTTACCTTCACCTACATAGGTAGATTGATCGATCGGTCGTCTAGAGCGTCATCAGTAACCTACAAGCAATTGCGTACATAACATGCACATTCTACAAGGAGAAACCATCAGTTGATTCATCAATAATAAAGCCGTCATGACCTATTCCAAGATCAACAACCTGAGCCCCAGAACAAATGTATTCAGATCCAATATACATCAAGCCCATCATAGGGAGAAAATACATCAATGACACCAGGGGAGTATCAAACCCAGAAATAAATCGAACTGGACATGGTCATCAATAGCGAACAGAAAGAACTAGACATCCCGGTACGAATTCGGCGCTGGTTTGCGCCCACTCTGCAAAAGACTCGGGGGCCTGCCCGGGTCAGTGGTCATTTCATGAGGAGCAGGGGTCGCGGTGAACGGGGGTGGAGGGGACGAAGGAATGGATGGCGACATGACCCTGTCGACGGGATTGTGGGTGAACCCTGGGGTGGGTTGCCGGTATGGGATTGGGCGTGGGCCGTCGGATGGGGAGATGGCCATGCCTGGCATCTGGTTGAATCCCGGAGACGGCTGACGATACGGGACCACACGAGGAGTCTCCGCACGAGTAATGGCCGTCCCGATGGGCACCTGGTTGAAGCCCGGAGACGGCTGCCGGTAGGGAATAGGACGGGGGCTCTCCGCTCGCGTGACGGCATTGCCGACGGCCATGTACTGTGGCTGAGGGGTGTAGGACGCGGGGGCAGAAGAATTCGTCTGCCACGGGTGTCCACCGGTATAGTCATGATACGGCTGGTTGTCGTACGGAGAGATGGGGCTTGGCGCCATCCCACCGGGCGAGCGCATCCCATATGCGCTCTGGTCGTCATAGGGACGAGATTCCGGGTAGTAACTGGACGACGTGCCGGTCCGGACGGGCGGTGGGAGTCCCATGTAGTTGTTCGCATGGGGGCCAGGGTTCGATGGCATGCGACGAGGTTCGTGGTTGGCCGGGTTGAGAGGCTCCATCTCCATGGCATCGGAATGGGCTTCCTTGTCCTCCACCCGACGGGTTACGGCGCTGTCCCAGCTGGGCATGGCTGGCAGTGCATCCTCGTTGATCTTCGGGGTGGGACTCTTGGGGGCATCGAAGCGCGCCACCTGTTGCTGGCCACGATAAACCGGAGGCGTGGGAGACGGTTGATAGACGGGATTCGAGGGAGGGGGCATCGGCGGCGGGGGGTGATTATACGGGTCATCCAGGTACTTGGGACTCTTGTTCCGCGGCGACGGGCAGCAGCACGAGCAACAACCACAGCATCGACAGCACTGGATGCCGCAGCACATGCAGTTGATAATACAAGCGACAATGGAGAGGACAATGACGGATCCCACGATGATCGCCACGATGACCGGCCATTTGCAGTAGGATTTGGCCATACAGTTGTCCCAACTGGACAGGGTCTCGGGAGCGGATTTGAGGTCGCTCACAAAGTCCCGGACCCATAACGGGTTGGGTGTCGTATCCACCCGCGGACTCATGATGGTTTCACTTTTGTAGTCGAGGGATCGAATTCCCTTATCTAATCGCGATAGAATCACTCCCACGGAGTCGCAACCATTGATTGTCCCGAGATGCCTGGGGCGATCATATATCGATCGATATCGATTATAGGCCAGAAACAAGATTATTGCGTCGGAGACGTGCAGCGAGAGAATGCAGGTCTCAGGTCTCAGGTCTCAGGGCACGGGAGACGAAGTCGAAAAATGAGATCAACTGCGAACGATTTTCAAACAGTCGAGTCGGTGGAATCGAGTCCGCGGCGAAGGAAGGATTGGAGATGGTTTCAAAGACGATGTGGGAGAGATAATAATAATGAGTGTCGTAGGGGTGCGCCGAGAGGCGGCAGTGCACAGCCCTCTTGGGTTTAAGACAGGAACCCAACGAAGGACAGACGGGAGATGAGTTCCAGCATGAGGAGAAGCGAACGACAGAAGTGAAGAAGCGAGTGCAGGCACCCACGTTAAAAGGGTATTATAGAAAGCGGATCTAGGGGGAGAGGTTGACGAAGGGAGAGAGAAAAAAAGGAAGGGGAGAAAAAAATAGAATGAGGGAGGAAGACGCGGGGATCAGCACTCGGGCGAACGAGCCAAAGCGCTCATCGCAATCAATTCTCTCCGCTCAAATCCTATTTAGAAACAGTTCGCTTCGTCGCGTTCTCTTCTTTTGATCCACCGATCGCCAGGCTGTCGTGGAGATGGAACGAACCGAACACGTCCAGCGTTGTGGTTCGCAATCTATTTGTTGTGGTTGTAGATATCGTCTATGCAGTATGAAGTTACATCGAACTACTACAACTCCTCTCAGGCCATCGCATGCGGACGAACTCCCCGCCACGACTCCAGGCCAGGATTTTAGCGTCAGTTGGACCCAAGGATGCCGAAATGACCAGTTGAGTGGGTTCGTAATTATAATACCTAGTTATACAGCGCATTATTCAAGTCATCAGAACGAGCGTCGTCCGTATGTAATGCAGACACTGGGATAGTAGTAGAAACATAGTCGTCATTAATATCACGCGAAACAAGACAATAAGGTCCAACACAAGGAGAGTCGTCATCGCCATCCACTTCCAATGCCCAGAGAACAGTACGCTGAAATGCGACAGTCGTCCAATAAAGGTCTTTTCTTCCATTCTTTCTGTCTGTCTGGCTGGCTGTCTTGATTCTTGCTCTTCGTCTACGCCTTCCCGTCTCCAGCAGGCGGTGGACCGGGCGGTGGTTGATAGACGCGGTCGCCGCCGTGAGTGTATGCATGGGGGGGCGTCTGCAATTCAATCCCGGGCCCTGGTTGTGGTTGTCCTCCAAAGTACCCATAGGCCGCGGGCTGGGGTGTGTACTGCGGCGGCGGCGGTTGTTGGTAGTAGGGGTCGGCGTTGTAGGGCTGGGACTGGTTGTACTGGTTGTAGGCGGGCGGCGGACCGGCCATCCAGGCGGTGCCGGGATGGGGACGAAGGCCGCGACTGCGTCGTCGACGGGCGTTGTAGCATCTGCGACGGTGAGTATAAACCCGCGACTGAATGCACAGGAAGATCGACTTACGCGAACAGGAAGAAGATGATGAAAGCACAACCCACGATGACGGCAAAGGCCACCCATCGGCCCCAGTCGTACCAGCCGCTGTTGCGACAGACATAGCGGCCGTCGTAGGTGTAGCCACTGAGACTATCAGAAAGAAGTCCGCTATATGTGAGGATCAATGAACGTACCACTCGCGGCGAGGATAGATGACACCCATGGTGGCTGAAGACGATGGGATGTCCTCGGAGAGTGCGGAGATGACGTCGATCAGGTAATCTGCAGCGGTGGATCTATCGGATAGAGGATTGAAACGATCTGCTAGAGTCCCTATGCGTCAAGGGAGACGGATTTCAAAAAAGACTAATATGGCGAGGACGGACGGTGGATGGTGGATGGGAGGAAATGAAGGGAGAAAAGAGAGAATCACGCCGGGAGGAGGTGAAGGCAGCAGCAATAATTGTAGCTATTCGGCTTGGCGGGTATCGGCTCCGGATTTGGTTACTGTACTCTTCATCATGCATTACTCTACATCGTATGTAAGGTATGTACCTGGGTATTTATTCTGTTGTTTCGTCGTTAATTCTTCTTTTCATTGATTGATTTCTATTAGAATATTGCAGTCAGTTGCCCTTGTCTTAGTACTAGATTCTAGCATTGAACATCCCTTCATTGGATGCTTCAGGCTGTGGCAACGTCATGGGTCTCAACACAGCCACCTCAGACTCACGCACAACACCACTCTATCGACCCATTTTGTAGGCGCAGTTCAATCGATGCTCCACCTGGTCAGCCACAGACCAGCGCCGGTACTTCGAGAACAGTCCGGCAGCTCCGGTTGAGCGCTTCAAGGATCAACTTTCTTCTCTATACCCACCTCATGCATCGGCCGCACTGCGGAAGAAGTAATTTGGCAAATACCACCGCAACTCCAAGGGTGATGCCGTTCTATGCCCATCTGCGTAGTCGCAGATCCCCCGGATCACCAGTAACGGAGATCTACGGAGTACAGCCCTGGAGGTATTAAGGTCCCCACTGTGTCCATTGTCATCCGTCTGACTGAGACATCTTATATCCGCTTACCCAGGTTATTCTTCCACGACCTTCTCCACTGGCTAATGCACATATCGCCAGTCTTTGGCTAATTCAAAATGCCTCAAACTGATATATACTGAAGGATAAGAGAATCACGTAATAGGCATACATCCAAATTATAGTAGTGCTTATAATCAAGGCGGCCTCAATCGCGTCCATAGACTGCAGCGTACAGGCATCACAGTGTCCCTATTATCTCTCCCACCAAAGCAACTTCAAAATGAAAACCCATACACGACAGGACAGATCGAGGGCGTGGGCTTATAAACCCTTAAGTAAGAAGTGTTCACAGTGGTCGCCATCCATACTGGATTGTACACACGATCCCAGGCACAAAGCAGATACCTCCGGGTGGGGGATAGAATCGTCGCTATTATCAGGGCATTTGTACAGAGTAGTCTGACTGTGAATCCAGTCATATCCTATACACCGTTAACGCGAGAAGCGTGATACTGAGGGAACACATACCCATCTCCTGAAGCGTCACCGCGCAGTACTTCAAGCCCGCCTTGCAAGGGTGAATACCGAGAGCTGCAGGAACTGCGGCAATGATGAATAGAGAGATCAACTTCATTTTCATAGAAGCGACTGGTCTTGATGGTAGAGGAGGCTGTGGAGGAAGACGGGTATAGGTTTCTGTACATCCTGAGACATTCTACTCCGTTATGTAGTCCTGCGACTTTCACCACATTCCACACATTGCATGCTCCCGTCTCTTGTCGGCCGACCCCATGACAGTAACCATACCCATCAATGGCCGGACAATAGCTAGGTATACACTACAGCGACTCATTTGATAGATACATAGTCGACCTCCCTTGCTTCTCTACTACTACCAAGCGTCCGATTTGTGCGCAAGGAAGATGCAGGTATACAATTGGACTCGCATTGTAAATTCCCCAGGACCCTTGCGTCCTGGATTCCGTCCTAGCTTGGTACCTGGCATTAGCACTGGTAGCATTGGTAGAACTGGCTACCTATAGGAAGGCTGTGTGAGTCCTAGGCTATATCCGCAGCCTGCCAGCCTGCATACCAAAATGCTTAAAGGGCTATCAAACCCCGATAGCTCTACAATGCTTTCATCAGGGAATGGCAGGTGCCTTCTACCGACGACATCCAGACCAGGTCCTTTCATTCTTGGCGCATTTTCTGCTCTAATGAGGGTCTGGTGTGGTGGATGGATTCTGGGACGTCTACCTTGAATACCTTATGCTTATCGGTTCTTTTCTCTGTTGGACACTAAAGCTCTGTTAATGATATTTCTCTTGACACGATACATTATCGAGAGGTCTTCCACACCGCGTACACATAGGAGGTCGCAGGTGACCCCTGCGTTGATCAAGCCCTTTGCTTTTTCCTTTCAGATCAGCCCGATCCCTCTCCTGCATGTTATATTGTTTGTGGGAATGATAATCCCAAGCCCTGGGGGATATACAGTCGAGACAACTGCTCTAAAGGAACAGTAGACAACCAAAATCAACTCCGTAGATATAGTGGCAGAGAGATACACTCACATGATTCCCTAACAAACACTGTGAAACCTCAGTTACCCAAAACAAAACCCACCATAACATGACCTCGAGACCCATGGACACCCAACGAGGCACGCAACGATTCGCAGGAACTTCGAGGCGACTCCAGCGCCGCGAGCCTATGACGGGCAGTGGCCTGGCGTGGACGGAGAGGATTTGTTGGCTGCTGCATGGGAGGGCTTCCTTAGTTCCCGTCTTCGCATCTGCATTGCCAACGCATCAGTTGGTCTGTGTGTTGTCCCTCCGCGATGCTCATAAATCACTTCGGTCGCTCCGGGTGGATTCTCTCTCTTCTCTCTTCTTTTCTGTTATGGGGGGTTGGCTGTCCCTGTTCAAGCTGGGGTTATTTTTCCAGCACAGCTCCTGGCCGAATTCTTGCTTCGACATAGTTGATATTGGGCTCCAGTTTTGCTGTCTCTGAATCTCATCGAATTCCGTGATATTTTATTATCGACATTCTGGCTGGGTATCATTGCTCCCAGAAACAGCCACTTCTTTACAGTACAAATGATCGATGGGCATATCCATCGCAAACGAAAGGCAGTGGAGCCCAACTAACAACACCAGAAAAGACAACCAAACGAATGCATCAGGGCTCAAAAGAAACATTCCGTTACGCTCAAGTCAAATGTGTCTGGTTCACATCGTCAAGTCATTACTCTGAGGTGGCAGCGAGCCGTATGAGAAATCTACAAAACATTCAAGGTCAAACCGGGGAAGAATCGACAAGGAAAGGCGCTTTGCTGCCTTCATCGACTGGCTCGTGCAATCAACCAGTGCAGGACCGCGTCGAGGTTTGTCTCCTCCTTCGCACTGATCCCATAGCAGCTCACCTCGCGATGGGTGATGGACTTCAAATCCATCGCGTCGATGAGCTCGTCGACCGATAACTTGTTCGGCAGGTCCGATTTATTCCCCAGAACCAGCAGGGGAATACCGTCCAGCGTCGGCTTCGTCATCAGGTCATGCAACTCGTCTGTTGCGACCGGCAAGGCTTCCCGGTCCGCCGCGTCCACGATATACCTGTACCCCCAACGCGATCACCAGTCAGTCTCATATGTACCGACATCACACCCGGCCTTGAATTCGATAACTCACACGATGGCGTTGACGCCCCGACAATACCGCTCCCACATCGGCCGGAAACGCGGCTGTCCTCCCAGATCCCAACTGAACGACGGTTAGAATCCTGATATCTCGGACAGGAATGCGCAGTACCGACCATTTTAAAGTCACATGGCCTTTCTGAACCCGTTTCGTGTTGAACCCGATGGTTGGGATGGAGCTGCGATCGGACTTAGCAAGAAAGGCACGACAATACTGGCGACCAGGCTAAACCCTACGGCAGAAGACACTTACTCTACAGTGAACTCGCCTCCCTACGAGATGGCATGCATCAAGTTAGCGACGGCGGCGGTGCGCAAATACTGGTGGACGGTCGGGTGGAGGCATACCGCTAGCACACGCAGCAGCGACGACTTTCCCGCATTTTGAAGCCCGATCATGGTGACATCCATCTCCGTTGCCCTGCGATTTTATGGTACAGCGTTTAGCATGCCGAACCTTCTTTTTCATTTGCGGGGACGGGCCGGGAAGGGAAACATAGGGACTATTTTCCGGTTCATTTATTGGAACAGCGGCCCACTTACCAAAACATCCTCAGGAGCCAGTCATAGATGGTTCGAAAGATCCCCGCCATGGTTGCAGAGACCAACGGCTCGACGGACCGACGGACGAATAAAACGGACGAGGGTTATAGGGGAAAAGAGGGCGTTTCGTGGCGACCGACTCCGGCGGTGCGACTGAATATATCGAGCGACTGTCGGACGAGGAGTTGTGTAGTGACCAAGTGGGGTTGTGGGTTGCTGAAAAACAGCTGACTGGCGCTATCTCGGTAGATGATGATATGTGGAGTCAAAGCGGCCGCGACGAAGGTCGCAAAATGAAGAGAGGAAGGCCGAGAGAAGGGGAGACCGAAGGGAGTGTGGACGTTGGGACGAACCGATTCCAGCCGAAGCGCAAGACTTCGTAGGGGCGGGAGATGGATGGATGGATGGATGGATGGATCAGTTGTGACTGATGCTTCTGATTATTGATGGTAGATGGTCCAAACCGGGAAGTCGAGGGGGACTATCGGACACTCCTCGGTGAGGGCTCAGAAAGGAATCGTAGTCCCCAGAAGAAATTCGAACGTGGTCGTTTTCTTTTTCTGCTCTCTCCAGGCGGCGGCTACTTTGCGGTGAAACTCGATGGATGTATGTGGGCACGCGCATGACCGTTCACTCTCTGCGGAGGGGAGCGCTTAGGCAGTTAAAGTGGTACCTCGTCCTTAATGGAGCAATAATAAGGGCACCAGTGCTCCGTAGTCGAATAGTAAGAGCGCTTCCCGGTCCGTCAAGTCATGCACGCTCAACCATGTACTAGTTAGCTGTGGTTGAGCCCCCATGCAGCTCAATCCCTCCCTGGTCGCACGAGGGGGGAAGAAGGGGTCAAGGTTGGGCAATTTCCAGCGCGCGGGAGCAGAAGCCTGGAAGGGTGGCACGGTTGCAGTGAGGAATAGAGTCTTCCGAGGGCAGCAGAGATATCTCACGGGATTCTTTTGTCGGTCGATTCTATAAGATGAGGGTTGGACGATTGAAGATACAAAACAAGACGACGAGAGTTGATGATGCATTCATCTATCTTCATGCCTGAGGCTACAAGGGCCCATGGCTGCCTGGTTTTCAAGGCAGAGGGTGGGGTCTCGTGAGCACGCCGTCCAGAAGGGTCCAGTCAGCTGACTACAACAATATCAACATTTACCTAAACTACTAAATTAAGTAGTAAGATACTCCATGTAACATAATGGATTAGTTGGTTGATCAAGCGGTACGTATGGCAGTCCTCTTGACAGACCTCCTCTATCCATAGCGCCAACCGGTGTGCTCCTACAGTATGTATATGCGGTGAATTGACATACTAGGAATGTTACCAAATGGTTCAATATAAAATTAATAGGGTACAAATGTTAATTAAACTGACCCAGCGTGGAAATGGTAATTGGGAAGCAGACCAGAGTGACTATCTTCTGTCATTCATTATAGGTGAAATCCGTTTGGATCGATACAAGCACTCTGTTCATTATCTACAAACCAGTGAAGGAACATTTTCCCTGTTCATCTTGGTTCCTCCTGTATAAAAGTTAGTTCCTATACCTCCTCCTTCTTTCTCCTCCCTCTCCTCCTTAACTCTTTATCTTCTGTCCTTGTACCTACTTCCCAGCTTGCATCGGATAGATCTCACACCGCTCTATACCTCTATCTTTCTCTCTGTCGTTCTAGTTCCGCTGCTGCCATACCGTTTCTAGCCAGACTCTCCACGGCGGTTGTCTCCAGGCCTTTGTCTATGCCCTTATCGCACTCGTCGAAGACGAACCATGTCATCGCTTGACCCGTCGAATACCTGCTCTTGAGCATCCACGCTATCCCAGAGACGTCTACTGACGAGGAAGCCCTTAAGTACCTGTTGCGCGGCAGCCCAATCTACGCACTCTCCTCTCCATGATCCAGAAAGAGATCATGTCGCTCATGCCGGGAGCGCCCGGTCAAAGGACCGCCCTGTCAGCAATTACTCAAGGTCCTGACAGCCGATATGGTCAAGTGGGTCGTATGGGAACGGTATCCGACGGTGCCTGCCACGTCAGACTAGAGTGCAGATACGGGCATGGTGGCCACGCTAACGGGCCTCTCGTGTCTCTGGTACATTACATTTCCTCTTCTAAAGTGAACAGAAAGTTTTCTTGAGTATGACGTTATTTATGTCTCTCGGACAGAATTCGACAGATATATATATGCACAAGCATATGTAAGCCGTCTTTCCGGACAATGGTTGAGGTGACGATGCTAACAGATACAAGGAGCCTATAGTTAGGGAGGCAGCCGAGGCCTCCAGAGAGTCGATGAAGGATGATCCCAGCATATCCGGACTTGTTATTCCCAAGAAGTTCGCACTAGCCGGCCTATCAAGTCTCTCAACGGGAATACACTCGCCCTCCATGGCGATGGCACCACAAACGCCAACCTCTTGATATATTCCCGCTCTAACGGCGAAAGCGTGGCAGTTGCGATAAATTTGCTTAAGTCTCTTGTTAATGACGAAGCAACTACCAACCTATCCATCGCGGTTATTGTCCCGTACGCCGATCAGCGCGTGCGCTACGTGTGTGCCCTTCTTGAGATGGCCAAGGGGTCGGCCGAGATTTGCAGAGAAACGTCAGCATCGAGACAATTGACAGTATCCAGATAGGGAAGCTGATGTGGTGATCCTAGAGAGTAGTGTCTAGGGCCGGAAGGAATGTGGATCTTGGTTTTGGCAGCGACAAACGGAGGGCAAATGTCGCCTTCACTCGAACGCGTCTCTTCCTAGTGGCCGTTTCACATGATGAGCCCTGTTCCCCTAGGGCAACACTCAACAGGGTTTAGAAGCAGGTTGTAAAAGGAAGCTGGGACCATGTCTCATTGCAAGGCGCTCGGGGGTGATTCCTTGAACCATCTGCTGAGTGGCTACACTCCGACAAACCTCTTTCAATGAGTTCACATCGCAGATGCCCCTTTCGTTTCCTGCAATCCCGGAGAGCATGTTTGGCGGACTGAGGCCACAGTATTACGCCGTACGTACCACTAGATGCCTCGGCACTTTTCGGTAGTGTGGTGAGCACTTCGGTCAATATTAGACAACAGGCGCTTATACAATTCGCATCAAGAGTCTTCGTTCAAGGTAGTACAGGCCGGAGGTATGGAATTTGCTGACTCTCTGAAGGTCGTGACAACAGACTCAATGCAAGAGTCCCGAAACCATATCTGGTTAACAGGACATGCGTTCGTCTCGGGTTCGCACGAGGGAAACGTGCAATCATAATTTTCGAGCCGGCGTTCCAAGCAATTCTTCCGGCAGAGGGGCGCAGGGACGAATACGCCACAAGCAACGGTCTCGACTATATCCGGCAAGAGGAAATCTGGGAAACGAAATGCTCCAGGCCATAGACAATTGCATACATGCTGTGCATGTAGTCGATCTCCTTAACGACGGAGGTGGTCGATACTATAGTTGCCTTGTCGGCGTGCCCTTGTCGCGCTGGGACCTTTCTCGCTCAACCTGCGCTGCGGTCGTCTCCACCCTCGAGGAGTACTGTCAAGAGATCGGCTTTCCCTTTGATCCCAAGGCGGCCTGAACCGCCGACCATTACCCCCGGGTGCAGGTCCTGCCCTATGAAGACCTTCTGGACGGAGATGCGATGGCCTGCGAGGATTTTCGAATCGATTTTCATGGTCGAATGTCGTTCAAATGTGTTTTACAGCAGGTCTGTGAATTAAATACCACCTGGCAGCGGCCGAAGACCATTACCGCGGTGACGAAGATTGTGGCTGTCTATGGGCAGTCTTCCTGGACCGCCAGCGTCCGGCCATCAGATGAGCATTGGATGGGGTCGCATTCCTCTCACGCAGCGGGACGCCCTAGACAATCTGCTTCTCCACGTCTATGCCACGGACTTCTGGGGGACATTGGGTTGGCCCTTTTTCCACGGGATTTCGGTGAAGAAACAACATCACGACCGATGATAGACGCTTTGTATGTACTTAGACAGCGTAGA
This sequence comes from Aspergillus terreus NIH2624, assembly GCF_000149615.1. NCBI lineage: Eukaryota > Fungi > Ascomycota > Eurotiomycetes > Eurotiales > Aspergillaceae > Aspergillus > Aspergillus terreus. The sequence goes on along the minus strand of NT_165931.1, from coordinate 532,724 downwards.
CACAACACTTCGAGCGCCTAATTGTAATGGCTTTTGTGTTTTCGACGTCTTCGTCGGTCAGTGACCAGTCCTTGACAACCAGTGTAGGGAGCAGCTTCCATAGGTACTAGAGACTCGGAATAGCAAAACTGACAGTTGATTGAGCATTGAAATCGAATGGATACACTGGATATTGTACTCCGGAGTAGAAAAGCTGCTGGACCCCGCAAGCCCCATGGACGGTTCCGCGGTGGGGGTGGGGCATCAATGGTTGACCATAAAGGCGATATCTTCCTCGGCATCCTCCTCCCCGAGGCCCATATCGGCTTTACAGTATCAAATCAGGAAGCGCAGCTCACAGAAAATGGTCTGTTCGGGTGCTTGTCAACGCGTGGTGCTCCATTTATATCTCCACTGTTTTCTCATATGCCCCCTTCTATAAGACCCAATCCACCACTTACAACGAACACGTCCTACAAGCAGAATAATGACCCAAACTAAGACACGAACCGAGCGCTTAGCCCAATGGGCTGCGGAGCTCCAGTATCAGCAGATCCCATCAGCCGCTGTCCAGCGCACGAAAGACCTGTTCCTTGACTGGCTGGGATGCTGTATCGCAGGACGAAGCCATCCCGCGGTTGTTGCGATTGCCCGGTTCGCCTCTCAAATGGGACCGACTACCGGGAAGAGCGAGTTCGTGGATGGCTCTTTAGGGTTCACAACCAGCCCTGCATTTGCTAGTTTGGTGAATGCCGCTGCATCCCATGTGGTTGAGCAAGACGATCTTCATAACCGGAGCATCATGCACCCGGTACGTCCTTGGACTGTGTATCTCAGCCTTCGGCTGACAGGTGATCGAAATATAGGCTACGGTCATCTTTCCAGCGGTACTTGCCGTTGCGCAGGAGATCGGCGCAAACGGCATAGAGTTCATTACGGCCTGCGTAGTGGGATATGAGGTGGGCTGCCGTGCCGGACAATACATGGGCAAGAGCCATTACGAGGTAAGCACTGGTCTATCCTTACAAAAGAGCCCATAATAACATCACATCAACCAGAGATTCCACTCCACAGCTACCGGGGGAGTGCTCGGCGTTGCAGCCGCTGTGGCTCGGCTCTTGCACCTGGATGCGGAACAGACCCTGGCCGCCATTGGAACGGCTGGTACGCAGGCAGCAGGTCTCTGGCAGTTCCTTCTAGACGCCACCCATTCGAAACAGGTGCACACAGCCAAGGCGTGTTTTGACGGCATTTTCGCCGCTTACACCGCTCGCGATGGCCTCCTTGGTCCCCGCGACGTCCTGGAAGGATCCAAAGGAATGGGAGTGGCCTTGGTCCCAGGAAAGACCGATTCCGAGACGATAGACAAGGACTTGGGTTCGGACTGGGCTGTGCTGGGTTCCAGTTTCAAATGGCATGCGTCATGTCGACACACTCACCCGAGCGTCGATGCTCTGTTGAGCCTCATGGAGAAACACCAGGTCCAGTTTGAGGACATTGATTCCGTGGTGACCCGTACCTACCAGGCTGCACTGAATGTCCTGGGGTTGAGTGGAAAGGGAGAGACTGTGCACCAAAGCAAGTTCTCGATGGGATTCGTGCTCGCAATCGCCGCCAAGAAAAAACAGGCTATGATTACGGACTTTACGGGAGCGGACTTGGAAGATGCCTCCCTGCGTGACTTCCAGAGCCGAGTGATGATGGAATATGATGCTGAAATTGACTCCAAGTTTCCTGAGAGCTGGCAGGGCACCGTGATTGTGACGTGCAAGGACGGCCGTAAGTTGACGGAGTCGGTGGTATTCTGCAAGGGAGACCCCGAAATGCCACTGACCAAGTAAGTCGTCCAGGTATTCTATATGAGAGGGGAGAGTGGGCTGACAGGACACAACTACAGGTCTGAACTTGAACGAAAGACACGATCGCTCGCTACTTATGGAGGCTTCACCGATGTGGCCAAGGTCGAGTATCTGATCAGTAGAGCGTGGGACCTGGAATCGCAGCAAAGCATGACTGGGTTTGTGTTTTAGATACTTTCGATAGACTTCAAGCTTTCTTTGTTTGGTGGCATAAGTATAGAATGTGGCCTTCGTAATCATCATCCTCAAGAGATATAAAATTGATGCCTTAGTGCCTGACTTGGCTGACTAAGATACCACCATAACTATCAACACGTGATGATATCTGTCCGCCGGGTCCACCTCGAAAAATTTCCCCGACGAGCGGCTTCAATTTTGCTCTTTCAAGTCTCAGCACACCCTGCGAGCCTCGCTCTCTGGATAGCAAATCCTGCAAATCATGGCTCTCGCACGGACGGACACCAATTGGTCCGTCGATTACGACGTCCTCAGACGGGAGCGGCTATTCAGACATCCACCCAAGGACCGCACCGCATATCCGTCTCTCGCCGATGCAATCAAGCCGCACGTCGATTCTTTCAATGCGCTGTTCGACGGCAGCAAGGTCTTGGATGCTGCCTTGAAGGATATCGGTACCAAGACCTTCATCGATGGCGAGCCAGAGACCCCCGAACAGAAGAAAGCCCGGCAGGCAGAGGGACGACGACCTCCCAAGCGCAACCGCTTGAACGTCCGGATCCGCGAAGTTTTCCTCGACCGCCCCGCCATTCCCCCGTCAAACAAGTTCACCACTCGCAACCGTAATATCTATCCGTCCGAGTGCAGAGAGCGCCATGCGACTTACCGTGGAAAGCTGCGCGCTCGGCTCGAGTACCAGGTCAACAACGGCGACTGGGTGGAAAGCGTTCGCGAGCTGGGACAGGTGCCTATCATGCTTCGGGTGAGTAAACTGTCCCATGCTGCATTGCTCGAGTGGATTGCATGCTTCAGATTAAACTAACGTAGAAATTGCTCAGACCAACCGGTGCCATCTCGAAAAGGCCACCCCCGAAGAGCTCGTCCAGCACAAGGAAGAATCGGAGGAATTGGGTGGTTATTTCATTGTCAACGGAAACGAAAAGCTCATCCGAATGCTGGTTGTGGGAAAGAGAAACTTTCCCATGGCCATCATCCGTGGTTCCTTTGTCAAGCGTGGCCATACCTACACGAAATACGGTATTCAGATCCGATCCGTGCGACCCGACCAGACCTCGCAGACGAACGTTCTTCATTACCTCAGCGACGGAAATGTTACCTTCCGGTTTTCTTGGAGAAAGAACGAGTATCTCATTCCGGTTATGATGATCCTCAAGGCTCTGGTGGAGACCAACGACCGTGAAATTTTCGAGGGTCTAGTTGGCAACGCTTCTTCCGAGGGAATTAACAACACTTTCGTGACCGACCGCGTTGAACTTCTGCTGCGCACATACAAAGGATACAACGTGCACACCCGCTCCAGTTGCCGGGCGTACCTGGGAGAAAAGTTCAAGCCCGTTCTTGGTGTCCCGTCCGACATGTCCAATGAAGACGCCGGTACCGAGTTCCTGCGCAAGGTTGTGTTGCCTCACCTGGGCAACCAGAACGTGACGGAGACTCAGGATTACGACAAGTTCAAGATGATCATGTTTATGATCCGCAAGCTGTACGCTCTTGTCGCTGGCGACTGTGCCCCCGATAACCCGGATGCTGTGTCCAACCAAGAAATCCTGCTCGGAGGATTCCTCTATGGAATGATCCTTAAAGAGCGATTGGAGGAGTGGGTTCGGTCTTTCGGACCGATTCTCAGAGACTGGAGCAACCGCAACAACGGTGCCAAGTTCACGGACCCGGCATTCGAGAGGGATTTCCTGAGCAAGATTGTGAAGCGCAGCAATGAGAACCTGGGTAGTGCGCTGGAATACTTCCTGTCCACCGGAAACCTCGTCAGTCCCACAGGTCTGGATCTGCAACAGGCATCCGGTTACACCGTTATGGCGGAGAAGATCAACTTCTACCGGTTCATCAGTCATTTCCGAATGATCCACAGAGGTAGCTTCTTCGCGCAGCTGAAGACGACCACTGTGCGTAAGCTGCTACCCGAGAGTTGGGGTTTCCTTTGCCCCGTCCACACTCCTGATGGAGCGCCCTGTGGTCTGCTGAACCATCTTGCGCACAAATGCTTGATCTCGACTAGCGACATCGATGTGTCCCACCTCCCCAAACTGCTGGTCCAGCTTGGCGTGCGCTCCGAGTCCTCCGTTTCCCTCGACGAGAGTGTCCCTGTCCAGATCGACGGCAGAATTGTCGGCTATTGCTCGCCGAAACAGGCTCGCGTTGTCGCGGACACACTGAGATACTGGAAGGTGATGGAGATGCACAACGTGCCCAAGGAGCTCGAGATTGGATACGTTCCCAACTCCAACGGCGGTCAGTACCCCGGCATCTACATCTTCTCTCAGGCCGCTCGTATGTTCCGGCCTGTGAAGTACCTGCTCCTCGACAAGCTCGACTACGTCGGCCCGTTCGAACAGCCCTTCCTGGAGATCGCCTGCCTACCGGAAGATCTTATTCCGGGCGTCTCAACACACATTGAGTTCACCCCTACCAACATCCTTTCCATTGTTGCCAACATGACGCCTTTCTCCGACTATAACCAGTCTCCGCGTAACATGTACCAATGCCAGATGAGCAAACAAACGATGGGAACGCCGGGCACGGCCATCGACTACCGCACAGACAACAAGCTCTACCGACTGCAGACGGGTCAGACGCCGATTGTGCGGCCACCTCTGTACAACGCCTACGGACTGGACAACTTCCCCAACGGCACCAATGCCGTGGTGGCGATTATCTCCTACACGGGTTACGACATGGACGACGCTATGATTATTAACAAGTCCTCGCACGAGCGTGGATTCGGACACGGTACGATTTACAAGACGAAGATTCACTCCCTGGACGACAAGGATTCCCGGAGGGGCCGCTCTCGCCGTGAGATCACAAAGCTCTTCGGTTTCGCCCCGGGCGGCGAGATCAAGGCCGAATGGCGTAACTCCCTGGACGAAGACGGTCTTCCGCACATTGGCGCCCGCGTGCGCGAGGGCAGTCTCGTCGCCGCCTGGCACACCGTGCGCTACGACGCCGCCACTGACTCCTACGTCAACGTCGACGGCATCACCCACTTCATCAAGTACAAGGACGCCGAGGAGGGCTACATCGACAGCATCCGCGTCATGGGCGCCGAAACCGGTGTCGAGCCCTGCCAGTCGATCAGCGTCAAGTACCGTGTGCCCCGTAAGCCCGTCATCGGTGACAAGTTCTCGTCGCGTCACGGTCAGAAGGGTGTGTGCTCGCAGCTGTGGCCCGCGGTCGACATGCCCTTCTCCGAGAGCGGCATCCAGCCCGACCTCATCATCAACCCTCACGCTTTCCCCTCCCGTCAGTGCTCCCCTCCTCTCTCCCTGGGTCCCATCCAACTAACCAAAACCAACAGGTATGACGATTGCGCAGATGATCGAATCCATGGCCGGCAAAGCCGGCGCGCTGCACGGGCACCCGCAAGACTCGACGCCCTTCCAGTTCTCGGAAGAAAACACCGCGACCGACTACTTCGGCGAGCAGCTCCGCAAAGCCGGATACAACTACTACGGCAACGAGCCGCTATACAGCGGGATCACGGGCAAGGAGTTCGCAGCGGACATCTTCATCGGCGTCGTGCACTACCAGCGTCTGCGTCACATGGTCAACGACAAGTTCCAGGTGCGCACGACGGGTCCCGTCAACTCGCTGACCGGCCAGCCCGTCAAGGGCCGTGCCAAGGGCGGTGGTATCCGTGTCGGAGAGATGGAGCGCGACTCGCTCATCGCCCACGGCGCCGCCTTCATCCTCCAGGACCGTCTGATGAACTGCTCCGACACCCAGCGCGCCTGGATCTGCCGCGACTGCGGCTCCTTCCTCTCCACCCAAGTCGCTGTCTCCTCCGTCGGCTCGAGCAAGGCCCGCAATGCGGCCGCTGTGGCTGCTAAGGCGTCTGCGCCGGCCCAGACGCAGGCGGGCGGCTCGTCGGGTATTGTGCGCTGTCGTCGCTGTGCCCGTGAGGCTGTCTTCGACGACTCCCGGGCTGTCATCTGGGAGGACGGCGATGGCCGCCGGTATGTGGGCGGTGATAATGTCACTGTTGTCGCTGTCCCCGGTGTGCTGCGGTATCTGGATGTGGAGCTGGCGGCGATGGGTATCAGGATGAAATTCCGGGTGGGTAATGCGTAGACGTGGTGGATGGTGATATGATCCTATTTCTGAACCAAAAGTCAAGGGGAGTGATATGTTATATTGTATAGATGGGGAGCATTTGAGCCTTTCTTGAGTTTGGGGGATGTATTTATCTTTGGGATATAATTGTCCGTGTCTAGCATATTTTATTTATTCCTGTTCTTCATCACCCGGATACGTGTAGCTTGAATTCCGAATTAGAATCTTCGATTGTCCCCCGTACTTAGTACATGTCTACTAACATCAAGAACGAAGTCAACCCAGAAAGTTAATATCTTATGCCTAAGGAAACAAACGTATCATATTCACCATGCAGCAGCTGAACCGCAGCCCATTGAACCCTCTTACAGCTCCGACGTGACATTCGAGAACTCGCCCTTCTCCAGCTTCGTCTTCCAAAAGATCGGGTTCATATCGTTGAAGCCGTGGTGCACCCAGCCCTCTTCCTTGACATGGTACAGGTTGATGAAACCACCGGAGTACGCATCACGGTGCATGGCGGCCAGAATACTCCGCCGACCGAGCTCGAGGGCCTCCTCTTCCGTCAGGTCGTACCGGTAGTTGGCGTCCAGCACACCATAGGCGAAGGTCTGACCGGATCCAACGCAGAAGAGGTTGCCGGGGAGTCGTGTTCCGTCGGAGTCGATGTAGTAGAGCGCAGGGCCTTCCTGGGGGGTCATCTAAAGAGGTGAGGTGTTAGTGCGTTCACGGAGAGTTGGAGAATGACGCAACATACTCCTGCTAACATTGTACCCATGCTGAGTCCATATCCCTTGTAGGCGTACGTCAGGTTGGCAAGGATCTTCGAGGCAGCAGCAACAGTGATGCGGCGCTTATGGCGGATCTCTGTGTGTTGTTAGCAATTGGACCCTTCGAAAGGAAGGGCTGCGGCTTACCGTGGAGTGTGCACTGCTGGCTCAGATATCTCAGCCAATATTGGCAATCCTAGAAACATCAGTACGGCGACGACGAGCTTATAAACGTCGGATGGATCACATACCGCAGCACCTCCAGCCATGGTTCCCAACAGACCCGGCGTGGGGGCATCTGTCGGCTTATCCTCACCGCGGCTCAGCCGTGACACGGGGATGACCTTCTTCACTGTCTGACTGGCGATCCAGTTTCCGGCGGTGGCTCGGGAATCGGTTGCGACGATCTATGGAGATACCTTGTTAGACGAGCTGAGACGAGGATAGATGGACAGAAGCAAGCGTACAATTCCGCCCTGGAAACGGAAGGCCAACGTCGTTGTTCCGTGAGCGAGCTTGATGGGGCAGCTGGGGTTCGAGTGGTCATCGGTCATAGCGCGGAGGAAAGCTCTGGACTAGGTGAGAGCAAGCATTCAGGTTAGCGGATGTCTTTGATGCTTCGGAGAGATGATGCTGCCCAAGTCTGGAGGTGCATGATGTAGCCCATGACATGATCGCGTCCAAACTGTTCTAGCCCGAACGAGCTCCGAGAGAAGGTCATCCTTACGTTGTCAATGGGAGGGAGGTTGAATTTCAGAGAAAGCGGAGGGAGGCTCTCTGTGAGGTCACGCTGTTCTTGCTCGGAATAGAACTCATTCTGATGAGGCGAACGGGTGTATTGGGCGACCAATTTATCCATGATGGAGGACGGTGGTGGTGCGAGCTGAGGGAAGAAGAGGAAATGGAGGAGACGACTAATGTACAGGCGGAAGAAGGAGGAGAGGAAGAGGAGAGGAGGACGAGATGGATGATGGCGGAGTGACGCTTGAGGAGCTCCTCGTTGTTGCTCTCCGCGTCACCTGCTTGCGCCTAGATCACGTGCGCTTACTCATCTTCTACTTTCTTCTCTCCCCATCATCACTCAGGTAGTATTATGACTTTTTGATCATCTTCTACTTATTCCACGCCCTAACACTAAAACACATACAATACATTCAATACATCCAAATTACTAATAAGGCACCCCGATCGTCTGCAATCCGAATCCTCCCAGCATATGAGGCTGGGTCTGCAGCTTCTCCCGCGTGTCTTGTGCTCCATCAACCAGTCCACTTGGATTTCTCGTCACCACGGTCTCGCGTACGGTTCGAGTCGTGATGGAGCCGTCGGTGTCATTTGTGAACTGCGACACAGACTCCTCCAAGTTCCGGGTCTGCCCTCTTCCGTTCATCTCAGTACTCTTGCTCGATCCATCCAGGTCTCGACTCTCGCCCATGGGCCCGTTGGTATCATTACCAATGCCGCGGTCTCCAGTGGACGATTTGTCCCAGTCATCAGATTCATATCCAGCAGATTGTTTCATTCCACTGGTTTCTGGGACTCCGTCGGTCATGGTGCCGACAGTCGACTGACCATAGCCTTGGGTCTCGGGCATGGCGGTGTTGATGCCTGTTGCGCCGGCTTCAGCTCCACTGATGCTCTGAGACTCAATGCCCGCGCTGCCCATTCCTCCAGTGAAGTCTCGTTCCTCTGTAGTAGCCCCTTCCATAGGGCCAGCCGCGCCAGAAGTAGCTCCGTACAGGTCGTCGGCATCTGTAACAGGTCCATTGACGCCCTTTGATGCTCCAGTAATTGATTCATCAATGCCCTTGGTAGGACCCATATCAGTGCCAACCGGCTCTCTGCTCTCGGCAACCGGAGCATTGTATTCCATAGAATCAGGGACAACGGCCGCTCTGGTTGTATCTCTGACACGCCCGCCCACATATCGCTGCTCGTCTGGAACCACTTTGTGGAATCGGTCAGTGGTGCGGGGGGTGTATCCATTGGTCGCCGGAGGAGCTGTGCCAGCGAGCCCGCCATACTCTCTAGTCGGTTCGCCGACAGACTGGTACTCCTGGCTATCCGAGACGGAGCCGCGGAGGTCTCGAACGGACTCGTTGGAAGAGGCAAAGTCCTCATCCGGTGCAACTGCGCCTGTGGTCCGCTCTTGTCTGGCCTCGCGAGCAGGCGCAGGGAGCAAGGTGTTGGCCGGGACCTCACCTGCAGATGTCTGGATAGGAGCGATGGTCGGCTGCCAGGCCAGGAGATCCTTCTCGGCCTCCTCAATCACTTGCTTGGCTTCATAGGCACGGTCGTACTCCTTTCTCGCATCGCCTGGAGCAACGGGGAGTGTCATCGAGGCAGTTGAGCAGACGACGAGCATGACGAGCCAGTAAGATCTGCTTCTCTCCGCGCTCAATCACAGCTGCCATATGGACATCGTACGCCTCCTTCAACTTTTGCCGGGTCTATCTACAGTCAGCATCACCATCTTCACAGATCATAAACAGACAAACTCACCATATTAGTCAACTGAGCCTCAGCCACCAAGTTCTGTGCCTCAGCGCGAACAAGCTCCTGCTCCAAGGTCTCCAACTTCGTACTATTGGGATCCTTAAGCTTCTGCTTCTGGATATCGTCGGCGACCTTGGAGCGGTAGTCGCGCGAGGGCTGGACGGAGCTCTCAGTGTCGCGGATATGCTTGAGCAGGGTGCGGTAGTCCTCGAGGTTCTGGGCGAAGACATCCTCCTGCTCGCCCATCTCGGCCATCAGAACGCCCAGCTTGTCGGAAATGTCAGAGACGGCGTCGTCCTCCGTCGACTCGCCCCATTCGGACAACTGCGAGGCGACGGACACACGCTCGCGACCGGCTTTCTCGTGCGCGCTGATCACCGAGTTCTCGGACTTCACCAGACGATTCATCTTCTTGCTCAGACCGGGCTGTTGCAGGCCGCGGAGCGTGGCGATGCTGAACCGGCGGCGCCCCGGGACGGGGTTTTTGCGGATGGATAGATTGCGATTCCTGCTGCGATTAGCTTGGTTTTCGTGGTGATGGCGGGTGCATACATCATTGCGATTCGAATTTGAGATGTTGTAGATCAATCGAGTGTTGATGTTCACAAAGTGGTGATATATATACAATGGTCTAGGACGAATGCTCCTTCCACGAGACAGTTTGGAACAAACAGACTGGGATACAGCTACCCATAGGATACAGGAAATTGCAATAGACACTTGTGATGTTCGACAGTCATAGAATATAGAACTTATAACTTTGTAATGCGAATCTTCAAACCCAGGAAATCCCAGCATACTTCAATGGCATCATGGCGACCATCTTTCCTGACGTCATGCGGGAGACGCGGATGGTTGAAGTCATTGTCTCAAGCATACAATGGAAGAATAGGCAGATGATGGCCTCGTTCCATGGACGACACCCGATCCGACTCTCCGGGTCGAACAGTTGGAGATGGTAGCTTTGCGACGGACCACGGGTGCGACCGCAAATAATGTCATCACAGATCAACCTGGGAGACACCAAAACAGGACATTGCACAACGAACAAAACTCGTATATCATCATACCGGAATTTCTCCACAAAAGACATATCATTAACCCTGACGCCGTCCCCGTCCAAACCACGGGCCATGCCTCCTCGGCGCAACTACCGACGGGAGATATACTCCACCTCCTCGACGATTCGCCTTGGTGGAGACCACTCATCGGGCTCCACATACTCGACGTAGCGCGCAGGGTCGTCGCGCTCCCAGATATCGACCCATTTCCATCTCCGTGGCCGGGACGTCCGAATGGGGACGAACTCCTCGCGCTGGCGGGTGCGCGTGCGAGTGATGGTGGTGTAGGACCGCTCGGGCGGCGGACAAGGAAGGGGGTCGCGGTAGCAGTAGTGGTCGGAGAAGCGTCGTCGTAGTCGTCTGGGAGGATGGACGATGGTTGTACTGTGGCTGTTGCTGGTGGTGCTGCTGGCGCTGGAGCTTGAGCTGGAACTGGAACCGGAACTGGAGCTGCTGCTGCTGTTGCTGCTGCGCCGGCGACGAGGCGGTCCTGGGATGGAGATGCGCAGCGGTTGAGGACGGAACTCGGTCACTCGTATGCAGGGTTTTTCGTCGTCGAACTCGACAAAGCACATGGTTGCGATGGCGTTGGGGCGATTCTGGCTTATCCGGGAGGTAGGCGATCACCATGTACCAGCCTATTCAGCTCAGAAGAAGAAACAAAAACCTCTCGCAGAGTGTTCTGTCATAAATAATCAACAAGTTCTGCCTCTGCTCTGTTTGAAGGAGGACTATTAGTTCTGTTATAGCAGCAATAAAGGGTCCTATAAATAGGGAACAAAGGTATTAAGTAACCGCAGGTATCTCTAGTAGAATGACAAAGAGTAGTGACTTTATATATCGGCAGGAAGACATCACTCAAGGCAATATGAACAGCGGAAGAACAAAGGGGTGAGGGAGACGATGAAGGGGAAAGTGTTTTGTTGGATTGTAGAATCATTTGATCGCGGCTGTCATGCGGATGGCAGCGGGTGATCTCAGCATCGGCTCCTGATATACATGGCAGAGCACGATCATAGATCGTCCTATTCAGCAATCTCACGTGAAATTAATATTAATTAAATGTAGAAATGACCGGGGATCGTGACCCCCGGTCCAACTGATGTATACATCTCATTACATATCTTTGGTAACATGAATCGTTCGTCATATCTTAACATCATAAGCCCTCCCTAATCATTTCCCCGTCTATAGCACATATCGGAAGTTCGACCCGTAATTCTCCTCAGCCAACTCGCCCTCGTCTCCCTTGTCGACACGGGGCCCGTGCTTCTTATCGAGGCGTCGGTTCTGCCACATCAGGATTCCCCGCAGCGTGATCGCCAGAAGCGCGTTGAACGCCATAAAGGCGGCACATACGGATTGCCCAAGGATGTAGCGCGGTCCGTCGCTTGAGGGGTAAATGTTGGATCCCAGGAAGGGACCGCACTGTCCGACGACGTTGAGGATGACAATACCCATACCACGACGAGTCTCGGATCCTTGGTTATCTACTAGTTGGTTAGCGATGCGCATTAACTGGTCAAGGAAAGAAAACGTACTCAGCACCCAGGGGAGAATGTTCGCGATGCATGGAAAGACTCCTGCAGCTGCAAAGAAGACACCGAGGTAACGTACGCCAACCGACATGCAGGTGGCCAGCAGAACATAGCCGACGCATCCCAGGATGGACAGGAAGAAGATCACTAAACCTCGTTGTTGAATCCGGTCGGCAAGCCAGGTGGTGAACAACGTAGTGAGCAATGCGGCAAAGTAGGGCGGAGCCGTCAGCCCTTGAGCGTTGATGGCGCTGAAGCCCATTTCATTCAGGATGGTGGGGAGAAAGGCGGAGAGCGACGAGAAGCTCACGTTGCAGCTGAAGTACATCAACTGGAGTGACACCGTCAGCGATCATGAGGAACAGGAACCAGGGAAATGGGTCAGATCGTACAGCCGTGATCCATGCTTTGGCATCTAGTAGCGTGCGGCCCACATCTTTCCAGTCAATATTGTGTACAACGACGTGCTCGCCGCTCTGACGGAGGGCTCTTGCGCGTGCCACTTCCTTCTCCTCATCGGTCAGGAAGCGAGCAGTGGAGGGATGGTCCGGCAGATAGAACCATGCCAGGACAGCGGCGATCAAGGATGGTGCACCCTCGACAAGGAAGAGGAGACGCCAATTGGCCAGCTTAGAATGGCCCGACGTGATCCCATAGGCAAGCGCACCGGCGAAGGTATTGGCGAGAGGCGCGGCGGAGACGAACAGTCCGCAACGTAGACCGAGCTCGTGACGGCGGTAGAAGAACGACAAGGCATAGATGGCTCCGGGGCCGTAGGCGGTTTCCGCCAGACCGAGAAGGAATCGCAGAGCCATCATACCGGACCAATTCTGGGCTGCGGCCTGACAGGTGGCGAAGATGCCCCTGCGATGCATGAGATAGAGGTCCCTCGAGGGCTCGGTCGTGCGAAAAGACTTACCAGGCCAGAACCGTCAACGCCGCCCAGCGGTGGAATGGGACAATCTTCCACATCAACGCGAGGAATTCGCACACGGCGTATGGGATATAGAAAATGGTCAGAAGCCACGCATACTGGTCACTGGAGAGGTTCAAGTCCTCTTCCATTCCGGCGATTTTCGCATTTCTGGGGAAGCGTCAGTGGGGACGCCTGGGGTACAGCGGGGGACGGGCGCAAGACGCACCCGATGTTGGATCGATCGACGATAGCCAGAAGATCTGTCTGTGTCGTTAGAGATAAATTCTGCCCAGAAGCACCAGCATCGAAGCCTACATAGGAAGCCCAACAGGGTGGGCACTCGCAGGTCCAACTTCCGGAGTACGCGACGTTCCACCGCTGGATCAATGGTGATGGTGGTGGAAGGGATCTGGGGCAATGCGGTTCCCATTGTATCTTCCTCGGGGACCGACAGCTGTTTCTCGGGATCTTCCGGGGTAGGCGAACGCTTGGGGGACTCGTATGATGGTGGAGGATCGGGCTGACTATGGCGCTTGGGAGTTGAATCTTTTTTGTAGAACCTCATGATGGACGCACGACCGCAAGAGAGAGCGCAGAGATTGTAAGCGACGACCGAGGCAACCCAAGTGGGACAAGAGGGGGAAGATGGTCCTTTATAGGTCGGGTCGGCGAGTGGTCGTCGGATCTATTGGCGATCTGCAGCTTTAGCTTGGACCAGGTGCGCCATGTTCTTTTATTTTTTTCCACGGTGGATGGCGGGCCACAGCCCGAAGGGGGAGAGTCGGTTGGGAAGTAAGGAACAAGAGAATGAAATCATTGCAGGGGGAAAGACGAAGGAAAAGAAACTGGAGGAGAAAAGTTGAATGCTCGATCTCGATCATCGGAGATCTGCCGAAAGGGCAATGCAATGGTGGCGGGGAAAGCTTAGCCTTCTGTAAGGTAGAGTATACCTCGTAGGAGGTTGGAGAGGCTGGTATGCACCCATTGTCCATTTATTATGGTATCCAGACTGAGGGTGAGTAGAATCATATCTGTAAAGAGTGAAATATACATCGTCATACCTATACCATGGATGAATGCCCAGGTCGGCAATATGATGTCAATGCCGAAAGTAGACTAGCGTCATTCACCACATCTACAAAGAAGGGTGCAGTTACTACGGAGTACCTTCCTTCACCCCAGCTAGATACTACCTCTATATATAAACCTCTCTCCTCTCCAAGACAGGTCACGGCCCCTTCCCCGGTCCACTCTGTCAACCCAGATCACGACTTGTGTTCACACTTTTGGTGGCCTAGCAGATTCATCTTACTGGACCTTTGACCCAGTGTCCTGCAACTCGTTTCCTTCTCCGGGGAACACTCTCTCTACACCGAGACATATGAACATCTGCTCCATTCCATGGACCTGCTGTTAGTAGGCAGCGGCGGACATACCCGAGTATTGATCCTGTGAAAATGTTTCCAATACAAGAAGACCAGACAGAGAAAAAATCTGTCAACCAAAACGACTATTACGCTACCAAAAATGGGTAACCCTCAGTGGTATGTAAGGTGTAATATATGGCTATACTCGCGGTTTGACAGAATCACAGCCTTGTTTGGTCCTCGTGGCTCTTGTTATTCTCGAAGCCTTTTCTTTGCGATCTGGAGCTCAAGACCGATCTTAATACATTTCCGAAGGACATCAAACGATAAGGGCGGTGGTGCTTCTGACTCCGACTGTAAAAGATGGTCATTGCCCCTCAGAAGATCGTCCCAGGCGAGCTGGATATGCTGTCGAGCATGGCTTTGCGGAGTTGGATAAAGCGACTAGAACCACCGTCAGAGGAATCAATAGAGACTATAGAAATGGACTAATCTTCCGCCCTCCGCGCCTCTTCCGACGTCCAGATGAGGCATCGTACTCATGGACCTCAACAAATGCAGACTCGATCTCTGTCTGGTCTCTTTGTATTGGAAATACCTTCACCAGAATCACTACTCGGGCATGTCCGCCGCTGCCTTCTAACAGCAGGTCCATGGAATGGAGCAGATGTTCATATGTCTCGCTGTATCCAACTTCAAGGGCAACTGAAGGAAAAGGTAGACGGTCAGGGATGAAAAAAAAATCGGGCGTCTTCTCGCTATGAAAATGATTAGTACTAGTCAGTCAGAGGTCTCAATGTAGTCAACGTACATCTTTTCACCCTGGTACTCGAGAGTAAAATCAACATCCGCGCCGTGGGCTACTTGAAACAGGTCGATATCTCCTCGGTTCGAAATCTCGGATATCCATATCATTAACCACCTTACAACCGAGCTGTGGACAAATGTTGGCCTTGTGATATGAAGCTTGTGGGAGGATGGTATGAAGGTGTACCTTTACACGCAATCAGACCATGCAAACAAATATGGCAAAGTCGGACTTACTTGGGCTTGTATAGTTCGAAAGAACAAGTCGAGCTCCTTGTACTCATCGACGGTGGCGGTATAAGTAAAGGATTCCCCGTTGGAGGATGCAAGCAAATCCCGCTCGAGTTGCTGGAGGAGCTTCATGATGGCGGATTTGTTGGCACTAAGCAGACCGAGAGGAGGAGTATTGAGCTTGAACGAGGTCAAGAAAGAGGGGATCGTGGATCGAACTGTCGAACGATGGGCAGGCACAGGGAATGAAGTAGATGCTGGGAAGAGGTTCAAAGAGTCTGCGATACAACGACGTATGAGATTTCCGTAGCGGAACTTTCGGACTTTACAGTATTAGGAAGGACGGAAGGATTAATAGTTCAACAAGACATCATAAGAACGGAAGGAAGACGTCACACCAAGGGAAGTGCCAGATAATATACACTATAGGCAGCAATTTGCACCAAGGTCGGCACTTTTTATTGTAATGCTCTCTGATATTGAACCCTCCGCCTCTGAAGCAATCTTAATAGCTAACGCTGACTACCAATAGTAAAAGCTTGAAGAAGTACCCAACCCAGCAAAAACTTGTTGAGTGATAGTCTGTACCAAATATTCCAGCCATGCCGCATCGAATCCCTACACGTTTCCGGGAGTCAATCCCATCACTGCCATTCCTTCCTGTGCAAAGTTCCGCGCAAGCGCCACAGATCCAAAGAGATAATGGTGCTTGGGTCCTGGCCGGGAACCATCAGGTGACCAAATATATCCAGTTTGGTGAACTGGACATCGTCGGTTTCGGTGTTCTGGGAGGGAAAGGGGCGGGAAAGAGCGGCTTTTGAGCGGCATCTTGGGGATTCGGGAAGAGGAAGGCGCAAGGCTCTATTGCGTTTATTGGAGAAGGAAACGAATTGCAGGACACTGATCAATGGTCGAGGGAGGAGGAACGAAGTTGTAAGATGGATCTGCTAGGCCACCAAAAGTGTGAAGACACTATAGCACGGGGCCCTATGTAGTTGTAATCTGGGTTGACAGAGGTTTACTTGAGAGACGGGTGCAGTCAATGTTGTTTAGGTAGGTTGCACCGGTCTAACACGGAGAGGCAGGGGCGGCCTTTGTTCAGAGGGACATCAAAGCGAAGGTCAACTCTCCAGTTTCCATGTCCTCAGACCGCACCTCTGCACTATCCAAACACGCATCTTTTCCAACGCCGCAATCCCATATGCATCATGGCCTATTCTGTTGACGAAGAAATCGCCAACTTCTTCGAGCGAACTACAGCGACTCGCTCGGCCTGCGACACTTTTGCAAGAGAGCATCTTGGTGGTAAAGTCGTCCCGGTAGCCGTGCAGGGCGTGTGCAGCTATACCGTCTATGCTGGACCAGATGACGAATTTGTCGCTCAGTTTCACCTCAAGCCTCACCGGCTAGACATGGAGACGGTAGATCTGGCTCGCACTATTTATGGCGATTATGCTCCCCAGGTCGCCTTTAGGGGAGAGGTTGTGGAAAATGTGGAGGGCAAAGAAACCCTCTACATCTATGTCATGTGCAGAATACCGGGAATTAGCTACTTGGATTTTATCCTGGCTCATAACAGTCAAGTCCCCAAAAATTCAGTTGAGTTTTCTTCATGGCGCCAGAATTTTATAATCGACGTCGCGAGGTATGTCTAGTGCTCTGCGTCCCCGGCCAAAATGCTGATTACGCGACATGCCAGGTTCTTTGCGCTTTCGTGGAAATCCCCTCAGGTTGTTGATCAAATCTACAGCGACAGTCTACATCATCAACATAAGAGAGACCTTGAGTTACTACTCATTTCTCTGCCGGACCGTTTTCGCCCTTTGATCCAGAGACCCATCAGCGCTTTACCGTCCGTTTTGTCTCTCCCCATGGTCCTACTACATAAGGATTTTGGTGCCTGCAATATCATGGTGAAAGAAACGTCATGCAATCTAGTTGGAGTGGTGGATTGGGCTGAAGCAGAGGTTGCGCCATTTGGCCTGAACCTTCACTCCCACCAACGACTAATAAGCAATATTCATCTCAAAACTGGTTGGATCATATACGACGATTACACTATATTGGAGGATTTATTCTGGAGCACGTTCAACAAGGAAGCTGGAGGGCTGGGCAATGAGACGATCGAGACCATCAAAGCAGCAAGAACTGTCGGCTTGTTGCTGTCGCGCGGCTTCACTAGCCGTCTTCCAAATGCCCCGGCGCCAGTACCTATTCGGGACGATGAAAGCGGAGCATATAATATGCATGATCTCGATGGGTTGTTAATCAATCTGTCTACGAGATTTACAGATCTGGCATGACACTTACGTGGTCGAGGATGAGTTCCGACATAGAACAAGCACCGCAACGAAGGCTGTTCTTGACAATGTATTAAACGAGCTCATCAAGGAAATGCTGTCCGACCTCAGAAAGGCCAGGTAGAGGTCGTGGGATGCGAGAAACCTGACAGATGGAGGCAGTTATCCAGAGACCTAAAAGGAGCGAGGCCCTATATAAATCACTACGGAATACTCCATTAAAGATTTCGAGGCGCGAGTGGCTCATTCCCGGTGAGCCCTCTCTTCTCCAGGAGAGCAGCCCGATCCTCCAGATATGCCTTATAGGGTGCTTTCGGGACTGTTTTGTCTTCGTCCTCCCATACTTGATACCCAACCTCCTCCCAAACTTGAAGTTGACGACTGAAATTCGGGCTCGGTTTGATTCTTTGTTTTGATTGAACAAAATTTAACACGTCCGCTTGGGTGATGCAGAGTTTGCGCATGATATAGGCTACAATAATCGCTGGCGAGCGTGATATCCCAAGATCATAGTGGATTAATATGGCCTCCGGGGGTGCTCCACACGGCTCATCATCCGTATCGTGTTTGTGCTCGATGGGCAAGGAGGACAACGACGACAGAGCAGGGGATGCCATTTGGTCAATAAAGTCGCAGATATCGTTCATATGAGCAAGGAGGTCTTGCGTCGACGAATCTGCACACTGAACCCATTTGTGACGATGTGCTGGGATGCCTGCCTCTCTTGTAGTGCTGTTCCACCACACCCACCGAGCATCGGTAAGAGAGACAATCGCGTTGATTCGATTCCCTTGAAGCATATCCCGTTTGTGAGATGCCTCGACATTTCCAAGGAAGAGACCAGGTACAACCTGCCTCATCCGGGCTGTGAATGCTGCCTCCCACTTCTTGTGCTTGTCCGTGTTCGTATTCTTCCCCGCTGTATTTTCACACCCTGTAGGTTGTCGTGCCATTCACCTTGAGATTCGTGAAAGACGGGTGGTCAAGTGAGAGATTGTGAGATTGTTCGTAGGGTTTAGGAGGATGGGTAGTCATGGGAAAGGTCTCTGCCAATTAACCAGTAGTGGACGGCCTCAGGTGTCGACAATCATGCCTGATTCATCAGGTGTCTTGCACTATGAGTCTCTCCCGCCACCCGCACCCAAATCCTTTCCGCGTCGCGTTTCCCGTCCAAGTGAACCATCAGTTCCCTCCATCCTCTGGCTTCCGTCCATGCATCTTCCCTCTCGACCCAGACTTCGCTTCTAATTGATCGCGCATATTGAATCTCCTCCTCTCTTTCGTCCCGCCATCATGGACGACCCAGCGGCCCGCGTCCCCGGGCAATTGGTACATACATCCCCATCTCAATCCATCCCTCCGTCCGTCGCATCGCATCAAACTGACCGGACGGTCTTTCTTAGCTCCCCCATATGCACCTGGTCTCCCGTCATCGCTACCCGCTTATGCATATGATGCCTACCGACACCGTCGTCGAGTATCTCCTGTCCGCCCAGAAGATCGTGCGCGAAGCTCAGCCCATGCACTGGACCTTTCTCGATGGTCCCCAGGATGGAACCGTGATGCTCACCTGGCAGCCCCTCAATCATCTCGGGACCAACTTCGCCAGTGATGGCTATGTCTGGGCCGATGTCGAACAAGCTTTCACCTTCGAAGCTCGTGGTTATGTAGGTCTTCCACCGCGACTTTGCGAAACCTCGCTGACCTTCAGGCCGTCGAAATGTTCCTACACCGCAGCGGTTACCACCCTCCCAATGAGTCCATGGCCATCCATTGTCGCCGAAGATACCGTCTCCTACCTGGAAAAATGCCGAACCCGAACATGCCTCCGCCAGACCCATCGCTCTGGATCGTGCATTACTCCCGAGCACCCCCCACTGATCACATCCCCGCCAACCGAATCCCGATTCTTCCCCAAGTTCAAGCCACTCTCGCCCAGCGTCGTTTTCTTCAGAGTCAGGGTCAATTAGCCCGCAAAGACTTCATGTTGCATGACCGCAACAACTGGCCGACCATCAACTTCCCCCCTCAGATGGCTCCGCAGGGATTCCAACAGGTTCCCGGCCCGTATCCAAACCCTATGGCTGGGCGCCAGCCGTTCTACCCTCCTCCTGGGCCTGGCATGCCTGCCCCTGCTCCCGCGGTACCGGCCAAAGCCCCGCGCGGCCACCGCGCATCGTCCGCTGCCATGAACGCCGCCACTGCCGACTTCGCTCTGGAAGATGAAGACGTCTCGGCAGGAGACATGATGGACCTCTTGACGCCCCGCGAAGTGAGCAAAATGCGCTACCAACAACACCACGAGTGGATGGAGGAAATCTTCGCGTCGCCATACGCCATCAGTCAGATCACACCTGTCTCGCTGGGGCTAGGCCGTAAGGGTGAGTTGGAGTCGTTGACGGCGGGCTTCTTCGATGCCCCCGCGGCGCCCACTACCGGCGAACACAAGGAGGAACCTGTCGCCGCCACCAAGATGGAGCCCGCCAAGGCGGAGGAGTTCGCCGATCGCGTGGCCAAGAAGGTCGCTGACATGACCGCGGAAATCGAGAAACTGAAGAAACGTCACGCCCGGCGCATGGAGAAGTTCAACCGCACGTCACTCCTCAAGAACGCGGAATTCAAACTCCGCGAGGCGGCTGCCGACCCTGAGGAGTTGGGCACGGAGGTTTGGCGTCTCGAGGGTCGCATCGTGGTTCCCACCGAGGACGAGGATGAGACGGAACCCCGTCCAGTGTCGGACCCCAAGGCGAAGTTCAAGGTGGACGATGTGGTAAAGGAGGTCGAGCAGGCGTGGCAGAAACCGATCGTACCCGAGCCGAAGGTCTCGTGCGTGCAAAAAGGTGGTCTCTTGGAAAAGATTGAACCGGAACGAAAGGAAGAACCGACTGGAGGCGACGTGGATATGGGTCAAGTCGAGAGCAACCTGCTGGATCAGTTCAGCACCCTTCCCTCGACCGAATCCGTTCCTACTGCCCAGGCACAAGCCGGGCAACCCCCAGCTGCTCCTCCCGTGGCGCATGCCTCGACGACAGACGCTGCACAGGCGGGCGGCTTGGATGTAGAAATGGACCTTGGGGATGGGAAGCCTGGCACGGCTGCCGGCGAGACCGGAGACTGGGTGATGGTGCCGGAAGAAAAGAAAGCGGACAAGCCCACCGCGACCTCGGGTAACGGTCTCCAAGGGTTGACCCCAGGAAACACCGGTAGCGCTGGGGATTCGGCCCTCGATGGAGCCAACTTCGACTTCACCGGCATGGACAGTGCGGGCGATGCGCTGGCGGCGTACACGGAACAGAATGACGGGCTGGATCTTCCGGATCTGGAGAATTCGGCCTTTGGCGATGCCTTCCATGCGTCGGATAATGAAAACATGCACCATCATGATGCGGATGACATGTCCTGAGGCGACGGCTAGGTATTTTGTTTGCGATTCTGGTGTTGATGGGCGCTGGTTCTTGATTTGGAGAGGAGCTGTAAAATAGGGAGGATGGATTCCCAAGGACAATACTTATATCGCTGTGATTTTCTGCAGTATAATTGACAGAGACTCTGTTTAATGAGAGCGTTGTAGTTTGTTCATATACATATTTTGTAGCTGTAATGCCTGTAGTGCGCATGTTGCCCCGATTGGGTAAGGCACCCTTGTTGCTTCTAGTATCTCTACCCAAACTACAACCACGGTTGATACTCTTCTCTCCATACACCCACCATGGCCATGGACACCCCTCTCCTGTACGCCATCATTGATATGGGCAGGTGAGTCTCCTTCTGTCAACCAAGAATACTAACTTATCCCACGCAGTAATGGGATTCGGTTCTCCATTACCGATCTCTCACAGCCCACCGCGCGCATCCTGCCTACGATCTTTCACGATCGCGTCGGCATCTCTCTCTACGAGGCCCAGTTTTCCTCCGGAAACTCCCCTGGAACACGGGGTCCGATCCCGCAGGATGTCATGAACCGCGTGGGGGACCACTTTGTACGGTTTCAAGTCACCTGCGGAGACTTTGGCGTCCCTGCGGACAACATCTACGTGCTGGCCACGGAGGCGACTCGAACGGCGCCGAATTCAGATGAGTTCCGTGCCTACATCAAGGCTCGCACCGGCTGGGAGGTCACTCTCCTGTCCAAGGAGGAGGAAGGCCGCATTGGAGCTTTGGGCATCGCCAGCAGCGCGTCATCCGTCGCCGGTCTAGCCATGGACCTCGGCGGTGGCAGTACGCAGTTTACGTGGGTTATCGAGGAGGATGGAGTGATCCAAACGAGTCCTCAGGGATCATTCAGCTTCCCGTACGGCGCAGCCGCCCTGACCAGACGACTGGAGCAGGAGGGGGGCACGAAAAAGGCCGAGAGAGCCTTACGCGAGGAAATCGCCCAGCGGTTTCGTGATGCGTATCCGCAACTCGGGATCCCCGAGTCGCTGTTCGAAACGGCGAGACGAAAGGGCCGGCTCGACCTCTACCTCTGTGGCGGTGGATTTCGTGGTTGGGGCTACGTGCTCATGCAGCAATCCCATATCGACCCCTATCCCATCCCGATCATCAATGGGTTCCAAGCCCGCCGGGCTGACTTTCACGACACAATCTCTGTGCTGGATGTAGTGACCGACTCGGACGTGAAGATCTTCGGCGTGTCGAAACGGCGCGCTTCGCAGATTCCCGCCGTCGCTGTTTTGATTGATGCCATCATGGACGCGTTGCCCGCCATCACACACATCCAGTTCTGTCACGGCGGCGTGCGTGAGGGCTTTCTCTTCGACCGACTACCTCGCGAGATTCGTGCCCAGGATCCGCTCGGTGCAGCCACATTACCCTACGCCCCGCCGTCGGCGGACGCCCTCTGCAAGCTACTGAGTTCTACGTTGCCGACTTCGCCGTCTCCGATCGCGGGGCACACTCCTCCGGAGTCGTTTTCTCCACGACTGCTGGCCGCCATTACCAATTTGTTATACGCACATTCTCGAGGACCCCGCGAAACCCGTTCTGCGGCAGCGTTGCACTGCACAACGACCGGCATACTAGGGTCAGCGACGAGCCTGTCGCATGCTGAGCGCGCCATTATCGCTTTGGTGCTCTGTGAGCGCTGGGCCGGCGATCTGTCGCCCGCGGACTTGGCCTACCAGCATCAGTTGCAGCGGACCCTGACCCCACAGGAAGCCTGGTGGTGTCGATTCGTGGGCCAGGTCGCGACCCTGGTCGGGGATGTGTATCCCGCCGGCCGCGTCACCCGCTGGCGGATCCAGTGCGAGACCCTGTGGGAGGAGGTGGTCAAGAAGAAAGAACGATGCGATTTGCTACGAGTCCGGGTGCGCTGTAACGCGGACGATGCGGGTGCGACCACGATGCAGGAGAGCCTGCAGGAATGGACGCACACAGTCGAGAAGAGTGGAAAGAAGAAGAATTGGGTGAGGCAGTATGGCATCCGAGTGGGGGGAACAATCTGCTAGAGTTCGCGCTATGATGTTATCCATGGCTGCCGTTCACCGGTGACACACACTACTACGGGGAGTCTCGGAGCATGCCCCTCGCGGGGTATTTAACAGCCTCTCCTCTTGCTCTCTCGTCTTCTCTTTTCCATCTCTCCCCATTCCATCGACAATCCGATTCTGCAAACAGAACCATACAAAGTCCTCTCCCACCCATCCTGTGGTCAGAGACGTACATACTAACCATCTCTAGTTCGTGCAATGTAATTCCCTCACTAGACCCTGCGGGGTCACGTCTCTTCATTCTTCATGGAAGCCATGCAAGTCCTTTGGCTGGAGCCATCATCGATCAAGGTATCTCAGGTAACGTCTGGGCGTGGGCCGGTGTTCGTTCCTGTGCATCGCATCCATCCTCGTGGTGGCATGCGATGCATGGGTTCGTTCTGAGAATATACGGTCAAAACTTGATCTGGATAATACCAGCGAAAGGATCATGCCTTCCCTTGTTCCATCCCCCTTAATGGAACGGCTAACAGGAAACATAGTGTCCCCCGTGAACGCTGATCATCATGTCTCCTCCCGCTGCCATGTTCGAGCCCACCGTTGCCCCCACCGGCATCAAGGGCAAGGTCGTCGTGCCTGAGTCCGCCCCGGTGCAGGTCGAGGGCGTGCCCAAGACCGCGCTGCTGGACCACTTCGGCAACAAGTGGGATGACTTCAAGTTCGCGCCCATCCGCGAGAGCCAGGTGTCGCGCGCCATGACCCGGCGTTACTTCCAGGATCTGGACAAGTACGCCGAGAGTGACGTCGTCATCGTCGGCGCCGGATCCTGCGGTCTGAGCACCGCCTATGTGCTGGCCAACGCCCGGCCGGACCTGAAGATTGCCATCATCGAGGCCTCCGTGTCGCCTGGTGCGTCTCCAGCCCGAAAATAACGCATCCCTCCTCACTAACAGAAACAGGTGGTGGTGCCTGGCTCGGCGGCCAGCTGTTCTCGGCGATGGTCATGCGTCGTCCCGCCGAGGTGTTCCTGAACGAGCTGGGCGTGCCGTACGAGGAGGACGCCAGCAACCCGAACTACGTGGTGGTCAAGCACGCGTCGCTGTTCACGTCGACGCTGCTGTCCAAGGTGCTGTCGTTCCCCAACGTCAAGCTGTTCAACGCCACCAGCGTCGAGGACCTGGTGACCCGGCCGGCGGCCAGCGGCGACCCCAAGGACACGCGCGTGGCCGGCGTGGTCGTCAACTGGACGCTGGTGACGCTGCACCACGACGACCACTCGTGCATGGACCCCAACACCATCAACGCCCCCGTCATCATCAGCACGACCGGCCACGACGGCCCCTTCGGCGCCTTCTGCGCCAAGCGCCTCGTCAGCATGGCCGCCGTCGACCGCCTGGGCGGCATGCGCGGCCTCGACATGAACTCCGCCGAGGATGCCATCGTCAAGAACACCCGCGAGGTCACCCGCGGACTCATCATCGGCGGCATGGAGTTGTCCGAGATCGACGGCTTCAACCGCATGGGCCCAACCTTTGGGGCGATGGTGCTCAGCGGTGTCAAGGCGGCCGAAGAGGCGCTTAAGGTGTTTGACGAGCGCCAGCGTGAGTGCGCTGAGTGAATGTTCCCCGGATGACTGGGGACGTGGCGTTGGCCACTTTTGACGAAGTACTTGTCTCTGGATCCAGTCTCTCATTCATGACAGTGATTCAATGGATTAATGAATTTGCTCGCTTGCTGCATCATCGTAGACAATTATAATTACATAGGTACGTAGGTCGACACGACCCGTAAATATAAATACAATCAATGTAAAAGAAGGGTTGGTTACTGCTGAGCCCGCTCAACCACCTGCTTCGCATTACGCACCTCCCATTCAAACTCTTTCAACGCCCGCAGCTCACTCGACACGAACAGTCCCCCAATCAAGCCATCCAGGATCCCCGCGCCAAAACCCAGCGTGCTCACCAGCATCAGAATGAACGCCACGTAGGGCAGATGGTCGCCGGTCCACCACACGCCCACCAGACAGCCGATCGATACGACCACGGAGAGGAGGAAGTGTGTGAGGCGCCAGCGCCGCTGCGACCGCTCCCGGCGGACATAGCTGTGGATCATGTCAAGGATGCGGTCGTAGGTTTCGGGGCCCAGTCCGGCGCCTCTCTCCACCACATCCGCACTCTCTGTCGAGGTCAGCGGCCGCGAGATGACCGCCTCCACGGCGAAATGGTCGCTGAGCGAGCACTTGAGCGTGGGATGGCGCTGGGTCATGGCGATGCGGACGTCGTCGACGGCCCAACGCGACGGGCCGACGAAGATATAATCGAGGCGTTTGCCGCGCGGACACGGCGCGTCCGGGTCGACGGTGACGTCTTCGCCGCGGGCAAGCCGCTTCCGCTCAGCCTTCTCCCAACGCCAGGTATTGAAGCGGCCGTCGCAGGTGGCGCCGTTGACGCGCAGATTAAACTCGGCGGAGGGAACGGGGCGGTTTCGCTTCTTCTCGACGGGGTCAATGGCGGCGCCGACGGACGAGTCCGGGTGGATGACCCTGCCAGACGTCGCGGACGGGGGCGTGGGCGGAGATGAGCTGGTGGGCGAAGGACGAGGGCAGCATGTTGAAGTCGCCCAGCCCGATGACGAGGTGGCCGCGGTCGGCGGCGCCGCGCATCAGCTTGGCGATCTCCCACGCCTGCGCGGTGCGGTGGCATATGTACGAGTCGTTGGGTTCCTTCTCGTAGGGGGCGTGCAGGTGCGTGCAGAACACCTCGGCGACGTCGTGCACGGGGTGTGCGCCGAAGCGGATGCGCGCGCAGGCCACGCCCTTCCCGACGTACCAGTCGCCACGGAAGAAGGCCGTCGGGCGGCCGTTCAGCGGGTATGCGTGCATGCTGCTTTCTTCGATGGGCCACTTCGACAGGATGGCGAGCCCCGCGCCCCAGATACCGCCGAAGTAGAACTTCCCGTACGGCAGCAGGTGTCGCGTCTGCTGGCGGATGCTCTCGTAGTCCTGCTGTGTCCAGCACTCCTGGAGCCCGACAATTTCCGGCGGAGGGTCTGCCAGAGCCAGCTGGCGACCGATCTCCGAGAGTCGCTGGTAGCGGTATTTGGCGATGTATTTGAGGCCCCAGCAGTTGAGTGTGAGGATGCGGATGGTCTCGGGAGACGAATCCCCGGGGGCAGAAGATGCGGACATGGCAAGGAGGAGGAGGCGGCGTGATTTGGGGGAGAAATAAAGCAGGGAGACATGACAAGCCGAGAGGAAAGAAGAGAGAACAGGAAGAAATGAAGCTGTACAGAAATGCGGATCGCCTCACCGCCTTCGGACCCCGGATTCTGCAGTTTACATGATTCTCGAATTTCTTCGTCCTCCTTTCTTTCTCCTTGTTCTTCCCTCTGATCCTATCCTCTCCCCCGATCATGGACCGTTCTGCCCGTTCTAAACGCCGTCGCATCGATCCCATCCGCTCCCCCGTGGACTCCTCCTCCGACGAACTCGCCGCCGGCTCCGACCACGATGACGCTGAACGCCGCCGCGCCAGCTGGAACCTGCAGAAGACCTATCCCCCCAAGCGGCCGTATCCGCGGTCGCGCAGCTACAGTGGCTCCGAGAGCCCGGACGAGCTGACCATGGACGTGGACATGTACTGGCGGTCGCGGAATCGCACGAGCCCATTGGGGCGCGCGTCGGACGAGGAAGCGCGGGCCGACGACCACGAAGACGACGCGATCCACGGCGACGACGACACCGAGGCTGGTGTTGACGGCGAAGCGCCGTATACCGACCGATCGCCTACGCCCGTACCCCCGCCCCCGCCGCCTCCGCCCCCCAAACCGGAGAAACTGCATTATCGACCGAAGTTCCTGCTGCGCGGGCATCTGCGGGGGGTATCGGCGGTGCGGTTTTCACCGGATGCGACGATGATTGCGAGTGGTGGTGGGTGTTTTCTTGCTGTTTGTGTTTGATATCATTTGCACGGTGCTGACGTCTGCAGGCGCCGACGGAGCTGTCAAGGTGTGGGACACGCTGAGTGGGAAGCTCATTCATACGTTCGAGGGCCATCTGGCGGGGATTTCGACCATCTCGTGGAGTCCGGATGGCGCGACGATTGCGTCGGGGTCTGACGACAAGACGATCCGTCTGTGGAATGTGTTGACTGTTCGTCTCCTTCACGCAACAAAGACTATAGGAACTACTAACATGTCGCAGGGCAAAGCACATCCGATCCCCTTTGTCGGCCACCACAACTACGTCTATCAGATTGCGTTCTCGCCCAAGGGCAACATGCTGGTCAGTGGGTCCTACGACGAGGCAGTCTTCCTCTGGGACGTGCGGTCAGCGAGCGTGATGCGGTCGCTGCCGGCACACTCGGATCCAGTCGGCGGCATCGACGTAGTCTGGGACGGGACGCTGATCGCGTCGTGCGCGACGGACGGACTAATCCGGATCTGGGACACGGCGACGGGCCAGTGTCTGCGCACACTGGTGCACGAGGACAACCCGCCGGTGACGGCGGTCAAGTTCTCGCCCAACGGCAAGTTTGTGTTGGCGTGGACGCTGGACGACTGCGTGCGACTGTGGAACTACGTCGAGGGCCGCTGCATCAAGACCTACCAGGGACATGTCAACCGCAAGTACAGTTTGTCGGGCGGGTTTGGCGTTTACAGCGCGCCGGGCGGTCCGCCACATGCATTTGCTGTGAGTGGCAGCGAGGACGGTGCGGTGCTGTGCTGGGACGTCGTGAGCAAGAAGGTCCTCCAGCGGCTTGATGGGCACACTGGGGTGGTTCTGGGAGTGGATACGTGCACGCTGGGCGCCGCGCGATACATGGTTAGTTGCGGATTGGATGGGACGGTACGTGTCTACGAGGAGGGTGTCGATGAGGGCAATCAGGAGGGCGCTGTTGAGGGCGCCGACGAGCAGGAGCGGGAGCATACGCCCGTGCCAGCGGACAGTGCTGCGCCGACGCCTGTACAGAACG
Source organism: Aspergillus terreus NIH2624 (assembly GCF_000149615.1). NCBI lineage: Eukaryota > Fungi > Ascomycota > Eurotiomycetes > Eurotiales > Aspergillaceae > Aspergillus > Aspergillus terreus. The sequence goes on along the minus strand of NT_165931.1, from coordinate 504,729 downwards.
AGGCGGAGCCGGAGGCAGAGCCCGAGCCAGAACCAGAACCAGAGTCCCAAGACACAGAGATGACAGACGTCGAGACGCTTGGCAATGGATGACCAGCTGGTGTTTCTACGGGGTATAGTGCATGGGCATTGGCGTTTGGGTGGGGGGTAAACATGGATGGATTGTGATTACTTGTGGGATCTAGATGCGCACATGAATAATGAGAATGTGTTAAAACAACCCTAACACCGCACCGTCAGACTAACTAGATAGAAGAAAGTAAATAATTATGCAATAGTAACCACCCTGCACCAGAAACCGCACTTGTCTGTCACCGAGCGGGAAGCTATCCGTGGATCGTGCATCGCTACACCAATGCGAATGCTCTGTGAGAGCAAGTCCCATGGATCGCAGTTCCTTCTCCAAGCGACTCCTAATAATTGGGTCTATGGAAGCGCTGCCCTCCCCGGGTTCATTTACCCTTTGCAGTGTGTAGAGTAGTGTAGTGTACCGCAGTGCATGCGACAGACTCCACTGTCATCCATCACAAGACCCTAGCGGCCTCATATCCACGGGCAATACACGCACTAAGACGAGACACTAAGTCGAGCGAAGGAATGAACAGAAACTTTTCTTGCATTTCGTGCATTTTCGGTCGTTTATCTACCGAGTATACCTCGATCCACCACATCCACCTAACCCCGCCCAGATCTAGCCCACGCCAAAAACAAAAACGAAAAAAAGAAGAAAAATCATCACGCGGTGTAGGCCATACCGGTCTCGGTCAGGCCACTTCCGCTGATCAAGAACGGATCGGCACACATGTAGTAAGCGTAGCGAGAGACCATGTCCTGGCTGTCGAGCCAGGGCAGCACCTGGTTGAGGAAGTCGGCGGAGGCCTGGCTGGAGGCGCCGTTGGCAATGTCGCTGCTGAGGGCGAACTCGGTCACCCAGACGCTCTCGAGGGAGTACTCCTTCGCAAAGTCCATGGCCTGGGTGACGAAGGTCTGGAACTCCTCGGCGGAGCTGCCGTACCAGTGCACGGCGAGCGCGCTCATGCCGCAGTCGGAGCAGCTGTCCATAAAGGTACGCATCCAGTTGAGGCCCTCAGCGGAGCCGCCGCCGTTGGTGACGGACGGGGTGACCAGCTTGGCGGAGCCGCTGAAGGGGGTGATGTACTGGCGGTAGTAGTTGGCGGCGTCGGTGGGCGCCATGGCGGCCTGGGACGAGACGTCGGGCTCGTTGAAGCCGAGGATGTAGGTGCTGCCGCTGGCGAGCGCGGTCTGGATGGCCGAGAACCAGCCGCCGAACATCTTGCTGCCCCAGAGCATGGGCACGAACTCGACGTTGCTGGGCAGGGCGCCGTTGCTCCACATGTTCCACGAGTAGCCCCAGGTGACGGGGGTGTTGCCGGTCAGCGAGTTGACGGTGCTGGCCAGGTTGTAGGCGGCGCCACGCTTGGAGCTGGCCGAGCGCTTAACGGGCTGCTCATGGGGGAGGGCGACAGCAGACGACGCCAGCAGGGCGGCCGTCACAAACTTGGTGAAGGAGACCATGGCGATTGCTGTTGGGTTTTTATGTACCGGAATGGGCTATGGACGGTGAAGAGAATGAAGATCCGAGAAGACCGGTCTCAAGGATAGAGAGTGTAAGGATCAAAGATGGAATCAATCCGGAAAGGAATGGACAATTGGCCGTGCACGGCACAGGACAATTGAAGCAGAAAAAGAATGAAAAAAAGAGTGTGGTGTGGATGTGAGGCCAAAGGAGGGACAAAGAGAGAGAGAAAGCGAAAGCAGCGCGAAGGAGGGAGGTTATATAGCAGCACTAGGGTTATTGCAGCTGCAACCCACGCCTGTCTTTCGTTTTCCCCTCCTGACTAGTTTAATTAGATCGTCCAAACGCCCAGAATCCCATAGTCGTCGTCGGCTGGTTCGTGCCTGGCAGTCTCGGCGTCTATCCATGGATCTGCTGGCTCCATCGCCAGGCACCCTCCGCCTATGAGCAGCAGCAGCCCGGTGGAAATCATTCCAGCACAGCGAACGAGAACGAGACCTGTCAAGGGACAAGGAGCAATCATTGTGCCGAGTGGCTGTGGAGGGCTCCCAGCCATCGCGTTCCTGACCCATGCATCGACATTCTTGGGATCTTACCGAGCACAGCATATAGATCCATCCAAGTCATTGTTTGTGTCGAGATGAACACAGTCTCTTTGTCAATGCATCCATCGCTGCAGACACAACATCTGAAACGGCCAGGCAACTCCCAGAGCGCTCGGTCGTGAGGATCGCCCACCAAGCATCGCCGGTGCGCCCGCTAACAGCCTGGCTTCCACCTAATTTCGATGCCCACCGATCCACCAGCCTGAAACCGATTGCCACCGCCTGCATGGGGGTCTCGGGATTAGAGCACAGGAACTGCTGTTCAGGAATTGGTCCTATCGCCGGGACTATCACCTGCAGGCTGCAGGGGACAACGCCGTCTCACCAGGCACCAAACTGGGCCACGATATCCCTCCATCGCTTTGTCTTGGGTCGCTCGGGTCCTTTCTTGATCAGTCCAAAGAACCGGTCGGTCTGTCAACGGTACCCCCCGCTGGGGACCAGACCCATCGCGTTGGCAGACGCTCCAGCGGTCGAGTCTAGGTCTCTGGGCGCTGGGCCAGTGGATCCCAATCCTGCGCGATGGATCCCGCTGTGTGACTGCGTACACACTCGGTATGGTGTAAGGAAAATGATCGCTGTGCCAATAAACTGCTGGACAAAGCGCCAAAGCCCGTTTGATACCAGTATCGGCCCATCGGATCGTCGTGGTCTGGCTCAGCCATCGACGTCTTGATGACTGCCCGACAAAGTCTGCAGAATTTCTCCGTCCAATCGAGGCCATGTGAGTGTCGAGGCGGCAAGTCATCGTCTCACTGCTTTTTGCTTCTGTTCTGCTTCTGATTTCTGCTTCGAGCTTTGTGTGATTGTCTGGCTTCGTTGCTATCTAGGATGCCATTGTCGGGATATTGGTTGATTCTGATGTCCACTTTTAACCTTCAAATCACAGGATACTGAAATGGAATCATGTCCTTGCTGCAGCTCGCCACATGGAACGCCAAGTCAGAATGGATCTTTCACTCGTCGGCAGTCAGTTGGCTCCAGTCCTGTGCGTAGTAGTCGTCAAAGGTCCGATGGAGGCGTCTTACCTGGGCTCGCCTCCAGCACAACAAACACCAGATACAGCAGCATAGGATACACAAATACAAAGAAAGAATCCATGGTATCATTAACATTAATCTACTCTTTCTTGCGCCCCTCCAGCACGCGCATCACGTCCGACGCACTCTCCTTGTCGCCTTTGCGCTTCTTCGGCCCACGCTTTCTCTTCTTCCCTCCACCCCCGTCATACAACACGCCCTCCTCGTCCTCCTCATCCTCAATCCGGCTGCTTCCGAATCCCATGTCCATGTCCATGGCATCCAGCGCATCCCGCCGCCGCGCCTCCTCGAGGAACTTGCGTCGCCGTGCCAGTGTCTCCGGGTCGGCGTCCTCCGTCTCTCCAGCGACTGCGTCGGCAGAGGGCGAGCCCTGACGCAGAGCCGCCGCCCGTTTGAGCGCCGCCAACAGCGTAGGATCTTTCGTAAGCGGGTTCGACCGATCGTCGGCCTCGGCCTCCTCGTCGCGTGTAGAAGAGCCAAAGTAGTTGCGAGGTTTGGCTGGCTCGCGAGGCGGTTCCTTCTCCGTCTCCGCAGTGCCTTTTGTTTCAGGCTCCCGGGGACGTTCCTGAGGCTTCTCGCCGACTTGGCCATCCTCACTCGCCTCGGACGAATCGCTCTCGTCCCCAACATCACCCAACGGGTCGTAGTCTGCGCCCACCCCGGCGAAAATATCATCATCCCCTTCCTCTTCTTCCGGGAGCGCTGCGCCCTTCACTGCAAGCTCCGCCGGCACCTCCATCCCCAAGGGCTTCGCGTCCTTATCCGGCACGAGCAGTCCAGCCGGCGTCGGCGGAGAGGCACCCGACGCAGCCGCGCCCTGCGACTCGCCCGGCTTGTCCAGCCAGCGCACCTTGCGCTTCGTCTTGCCCTCCGCATCCGTAATCTGTAGAATCTCCTTCCGCCGACCGGTCTCATCCTGCTCGACCCAGCGTTTCTTCTCCACCTTGGCGTCCCCAATCCGCTTGAACCTCGCCCCCAGCGCCGGCTCAGCCGGCACCTCAGCGGCCGCCGCGGCAGCAGCAGCCGCCCGACTGGCCCTGAGCTCGCGTAAAATCTCGTCGCGGGACTTCTTCTGCGGCGGTGGCGGCGCCATCGTACCCCTCTTCTTCTCCTTCACCTTCGGCGCCGTGGGTAGCTCCGCTTGTCCCTGTTCTTCCAGCACCCGATCAAACGCCTCGTCCACGTCTTCCTCTTGCGCCTCCTCACCGGGGCCAGTCTCCGTCGTCTCCTTAGCCTTGGCCACATCCTCGCCGGTCTTGACCCGCCGCAGTAAATCCCAGTCCAATCCCTTCACCAGATGCGTGCTCTGCAGGTCGCCGCCGACGCCGAGGTCCCGTCGTAGCTTGTCAAAGGTCTCCTGGTCGATCTGCCCCAGCTTCACCATCTCCTCCAGCGCCTTCAGCCGCTTCTCCAGATCCGCCCCATCCTTGTCCGCTTCGTTTGCGGCCTCTGCAGCGCGCAGCTGCGCCGCGCGGTCCTGGTATCCGGTGGGGAGCTTGGTGCCCTTGGGAGCGGCGGAGGAGCGAAACCGTTTCGCGGGCGGCTGCGACTCGCGACGGTACTCGGCGAGTTGGCGGGCGAAATCGACGCCGGTGACGGAGCGGCTGTAGGGATTGTAGTTAGTGAGCGATTCGGTGATCTGGGTTTGGGGAGGGGTAGAGAGCGTACGGTGTCATCGGAATGCTGGATTTCATGCGCGACCCCAAAGCGCCCCCGCTGGATCGGGCGGCATTCGCATTTTGGGGGGAGGATGAGTCGCGCGGGCTGTCGCTGCGCCGGGAGGCGGAGGGGTTATCGAGAACGAGACGGCGGAATTGCTCGTTGTTCATGGTGATGGAGAGGTTGGATGGGGAAGAAATGGAGAAGCTAAGCTAGAAGTGCTATCAAGAGCAGATGGCGTTATGAATGGTTGTGCGGATGCTGACTCAGCTATGGACATAAGCCATTTCTATGAAGTATGCGACGAACTCTACAGGTACTGTTGACAGCTCACTTCAAACTACGATAAACATCGTGTAGAATCAATCATGCAATTCATATCTCATCGATACGACCCTTTGTAGACCGTCACAAAACTGACTACACCCGATCCCCATGGGAACCGGTGCCAGCGGCAGACGGACAGCTGCGATACATTATATCCGTCCGCACCGTATACTTCACTCCGCGAAAGACATCATCGCCAGCATGGTACAAACCTCGCTGCTGAAAGACCAAGAGAGACCCCGTCCGCGGAAACACCCGTACCAAGCCGTCATCATCGCCGATGGGCGCATACGCATGACCGAACGAGGTAGCCCCTCCGAACAGCCCGCGCCCAGCAGCTATACCATCCTTCTCCCCCTCCTCTTGCGCTTCATCCTGCTGACTCCCCTCTTCACCAGGGTATCTCCCAGACATTACATCCCTCTTATCCCGCCGCTGCTGCTGCCGCCGCCGCTCCATCGCCCGCAGCGCATCCAGATCCTGCTCCCCGTCCCCATTTAGATACAAATGCACCGTGAACAGCGACTGCTCCGTCTCATCTGGCGTAATGTAGCACCCATCCGCATGCGGGCGGAAGTACTCGCCGCCCTCATAGCGCAGGAACCTAAACCGCTCGTTCAGTCGCGACAGCACGAACGCCTCGCCGCGGGCGACTGATCCGCGGCCCGTGACGAGCGGCCGTCGGTCGATGTTGACGATGTCGCATTCGTGCAGGAATGGCATCAGGCGCTCGAGCAGACGGTTTGCGAGGTCGTGCGAGTCCCAGATGATGCGTCCGCAGTTGCGGGTGTCCTGTGCCATGGCCTGGAGCCCGCCGCCGATGTTGACGAGGGCGCGTTCCCATGGGTTTCCTGGGGTGGAGTGCTCGGCGAGATGGAGGAGTTGACGGCATTCGGATTCTGTCAGGAAGTCATCGATTACTGCGGCGAAGTGGTCTTTGTATTCGGGGATTGGAGGGGTGGTTTTGGTGAAGTCGATTTTGTGTAGGGTGGCAGACGGGGGTGTGCCCCGCAGGAAGTCGGAGGGGATCTGGATGGATGATGCCATTGTGGGTAATCAGAAGATGAGTGCTTTCTGGTATTTGTGGCGGGTGCTGGAGTAGATTATATAGTGTGGTGACTCGGGCGAGGCTGTGCTGTCAGATCAGCCTTACGAGGCGCAGCTACATATGGCAGGCAATCACAGTGAGCATGTCTGATAGCATTATACAACTTGTAGCTAAAGACTCGACTATACCCAAGTAATCAATGCAACGGTCAATATGGGAATTTTTATAAACATACGCACGCCATGACCAACGTCCTTCATGCAATCAGATGGTCTCCCATCCTCCGTTATTAATATCAGCCTCCAGCTTGCGACTGATCGTGGCCGGAACCCCGTGCGACAGCCACACATCGCGAAGCAACCGGTCGTATCGTTTCTGGTTCAGGATCAGCTGGCGATTGCGCCGAAGACCGGGGTCCACCTCTCCGTGTCGGTCCAGATAGGGCGCAAAATGCCATGAGCCGTTCTGGTTGTGCAGGTACAGCACCGTGCACTTGCGGATGTTGATAAACAAGCCGATGTTCTTGCCACATCTGAACCGTTTCGTTAGCCACTGATCTCACGTCAATCAAACATATCGAATACTCACTTCTCCAGGTGCTGGTTGCATCCCCCGATCTTATTGTTCTTCATACAGCACACTGCCTGCGAGCAGAAGATATCCCCGCAGAACAGACAGATGCTCGGATCAGTCAGCTCCTTTTTCGAGTTCGGACACCGTCTCCGATTCGCCTCCTCGATCAAGCTGTCAAAGTATTTCGGAAGGCCGACCAACTCAAAGATGGCTGGGTGAGGGAGGCTCGGCCACAGCTTGTGATCATCAATGCGAATGCCAGACCGCGAAGCGTTCCAGTGGAAGATCCACCCAGAGACCACCGAATCAAACGGACTGTCGCTCCGTCTAGCGGAGTTGATGGAGGAGAAGACTGCGTCAATCGACGGCAGATCCAGCAACATCGTGAGACGGTCGAGCTCCGACAGACCCGTATCGTCAAACCCGTCGTTAGGGAAGTCGACCCCATGTTGCACATGGAGCAAGATCATCGTCTTCCGGAGGAAGGTCAACGCATATCTCGACACCAAGCGCCTCAGAGCGATGATCACCCCCGGGGTCGCAGAGTCCTCGCCATCCTTGACGTATCCACTCTCCGCAGGGTATGAAGACCCTTCAGCCCGTCCCACGGAGTTCGACTTCAACTCCGAAACAATAGTGTTAAAGAATTGCCGGGTGAATTCGTATCGTTCGTCAGACAGCTCCATGTCCAACAGATAGTGTGCATCGCCATTCTGAGACAGCTCCTCCTTCAGACCAAGGGGCCATAGGATATAAGTGACAGCCACCTTGACAATCTCGGCCACATAGCACATCTGCACCAGATGCCGGATGTCGATGTTCAAGACAGGGAGGAGAGACAGTGAACACTCAGCCAGGAACACAAACGTATCTTTACCCAGCAAAGGCTCAATATCGCGGATATCTTCCGCCAGAGCTGTTCCACTGAGGCAGGGATGACCAACGAACAGCTGCAGAATCTTCTGTCGATGCATCTCCTGGAATTCATTGAGAGTACGAGCATGGCCACTAGCGTTGTCGTGCACACAGCCAACAGCAGCGTAGGTCAAAATCGTCTCCGCCAACACACGGAGATGGGTCAACGTCAGCTGAGGGATCTTCTGCAGTAGCGTTGTCCCTGGGTCCGACTCCACGCCACGTTGCTGAATCTCCGCAGCAGCAATGCTGAAACCAAAACTCTGGAACAAGGAGTCGGTGTGGAGGAGTTCCTCCGTGCCAAGGGTGTCTGGCGGATAGTTGAAAGCTGAGGGGATGTGGTTCGTTCGGAGGGTCTGCTTCAAACGTGTATAGATTTGAAGAAGCTCAGACATGGGGCTGTCGTTGGGGCTGGACACATGCTGGAGGGGACTAGTCACCGGGGCTTCGTCCTGCGAGGGGAAGAGACCAGGCATCGCCGGCATCCGCGGCTGCGATAGATAGTGCATACTCGAGGGCAAGGACGATGTGACCAATTGCTCAATCTTGGACGCAAGTGGAGGGACGAGTGTTTTGGAGAGGTAGTCGACGAAGAGCTCCTGGTACGACTGCTGTAGCTGCAGCTTGTTGTTTTCAACAAGCAAGGCATAGTTGCGGGGCTGAGACAGAGCCGTTTTGATATCCGCAGTCATGAATTCATCGAAAGACGACGTAGCATTCAAGGGACCGGGATACGATTCCTCCTTGCCCTTCCAGGTAATTGGCAGGAAAGCATTTCCTAACGCCTTGCACAAAGGGCATACGAACTCCTTCAACGCCAATCGCTCCGGGTGGTGTCGCGCAATTTGATGGCTATGACGGCGTTGGGTAGCGGTGTAATAGACTTCGAAGCAGGAGTAGTGCATAATGTGCCCACAGCCCGTCGTGACCGGCCCGCTAACAGTGTTCTTCGAATTGAACCCTTTGCTCAGGCCGATTTTTTCACTGATTACCTCCCCTCCGGTAGAATCAAGCCTTTTGACCGTCGTGCGGTTCTCGCCTGCAACGCCAAAGGGCCGTACACTCTCCGCAGACTTATCCAAGCTCGACGGGGTCTTAAGCACTTCGCGGATCCAGTCAGGGTCTTTCACGTCGGTTTGCCGCAGAATATTGCTATCCTGAATCAACGCAAACGTGCCATACAGCCTCGAGTCGTTTGTCTCTTCCTGGCAAAGAATGCATGTGCCACTGGGATATTTCCAGACTTTTGTCGTTTCTGGCACAGCCTCGGGCTCGGATTCAAGGTCGCTGAAGTCCTCTTCTCCCCAGTCGAAAGCACCTTGGTTGTTCAGGAAGTTCTGTTGTTGCTGCTGGAATTGCGCCATCACACGTGCCTGTCTCTCCAGCGCCTGCTTCTTCTTCAGTTCCTTTTCATTATCAGTGTCGATAGCAGGTGAATTAGTGTCCACCCTGTCAAACGGGAACTTCAAAGAAGCCGCAGCAGAGGCGTACGTCCGCGGGCGTCTTTGCCAGAGCTTCTTGAGAATATGGCGGACTTTCGGCCCGCAAGCACTGTACTCGCTCATGATGGAGATCTTCTCCAACAGTCCGATAATCGTGAGATTGCCTGCCTGAGTCGCCCGGGCCTTTGTCAGAGCATGCAGGGCAAACGAGCCCGTAGAGTCATCCGACATTTCGTCTTCTTCAGTGCTATCTTCCAATGTGGCGGCAAGAATGAGGTGAAGAACCACTTGGAGGAAGGTCTCGATACGCGTAGGAGGAATGCCGGGTGTCCGATCCTTCGAGGACATCACATACTCAAGACACTGGTGAACAATCTGAGCGAACAGCAGTGTTCGCGTAAACCGAGGAAGATCGGAGAATGCACCGGTGGCGATAGGCCGGAGCTTTGGCTCAAACACGATATCAGATGCCTTCTTACCCGTCTTCTTGGCCATCCATTCCTTGTAGATGTTCTCCGCCTCGTCCCGCTGGTTCTTGGTATAATGAGCGCTGTACGGGTCGATAAGATCCAGATACTCGGGCTTGAGGGCAAAGGTCCCAGTATCGTTCAAGCCCTCAGGGGCCCGGAAATCGGCCACCTCCTCCAGCACGTCTTGGAGCATATCAGAGTCGAGAAGCTTGTCACTCAGTCGGTTCGACAGATCAGAGAAAGACAAAGGCTTGAAGCACAGGACATGTGCAATGTCGCGACTGATATTTTCGCGTGTCGCCGTATCGCTGTCATCGATCGCAGCGAGAGAGTTCCGGTCGGTCAACAAGATAACCAACAAGTGAACAAACTCCTCGGCCACATCGACCATCTGAGTATCTTCATAACCAGCACGAGGGGTGTAGTTCCTCATCATCCAGTCAACCACACCGAACCGCTCTGCAATGGACGCCAGAACCCTGCTAGGATCACAGGTGACTAGAGCCGTTTGCAGCAGGAAAAGATCGCGGTAATAGGCAAAATCACGCGAAGACACACCACGGTACTGGGACATTTGGTGACGAAGACTGAGCCCGTTGCGAACCCACATGCCGGCCTTCATCTGTGCTAGCCAGGCGCACACTCGCAGGGGGTAATCGAACATTGCAAGCAACAAGTCTTCTTCACTCAAATTATCGTCGTGGATATGCGCGCTATTGGAATACCTGGCAGCCGAAAACAAGGTCTGTTGTATCGTGGTGGCATCCATGTGACGGCCACACTCCAACAACCATGAAAGAGTATAGTGCAGTGCGTGATGGAAACTGATAGAGCCCTTCTCCACAACGAAATCCACGACCCGGTAACGAGGAATTTGACCCGGCTGATCAACCTCGAAATCGAATTCCGGCAAGTTCTTGAAACGAATGTACTCTTTGATCTCTGCCTGCTCGAAGCGCTTATGCTCCATACCCACTGAGTTCTGGATTGCAGCACTGGCAGCCACCCTAATAGCCGACAGCAAGTTTTGGCCCCCGTCAGCCTCCGGGTTGCGGAAGGATTCACAGAACTGACGGCAGAGTCGATTGATCTCTCGCATGAGGATGGAAGCACTAATCCACGCGTCCGTCTCGTATTCCACGTGCTCTCCGACTGCGCGCACATTAGGACAGATTCCTTGTGAGAGCTTGACGAGGTCCAGGAACTGGTCAAGGTACAACCCCTGCGTTCGTACACGGTGCTGGACATATTCTGATTGCAGCAGATACCGGAGATCAAGGAAGAAGTGGTAGAGGCGTCGATTGGTGACGGAGCCCGCGTCAAAAGCCAATGTTGCGTTCGGGTTGATGTCGTATGGCTCACCAACTTGTCTTGTGGTCAGGAAGGTATACAGGATCGCCATGACCTTGGTCAAAAAGTTTCCTCGTGACACAATTTCTTCAGTAATCGAAGGCGTGGTAAGAAGTTGCAATGACAAGTTGACGATGGAATGGTCAGGTTCCCGGTCTGCAATCAGATAGAGCTGCGCAAGGGCCGTGTAAAGTGCAGACAAGCGAAGGCCCATGATGCGCTTGAATTGAGGAACATTCACCACGGTTCCGATGTAGAGATCACGAAGGTCTGTTCGAGTCTTCTTCCACAGTCTAAGGTCGAAAAGGATCATCCAATCCAAACGCGTGCGCTGATTAAGATCCTCATATGGAGGTATCGGGCCTTTCGTCTCTGGGACGGAGACTTGTTGCTTGGTCCACCACGGCGGAGCCGACCCCGGGTGAGGCTTGACAACGCCAGAAGGAGTCCGGGGAATGGAGACATAAGATTGGGGATGAGCTCTTCCAAGTTCCGTCGTGTCAGACTCGTTTGTAGGCGGCTGCGAATCATCGGACCGCGTTTGCTGTGATTGAGAGGGCTGTTCTTCAGGTTGCTCCTCTGCCTCATCATTTTGCTGCTCCTCCTGGTCCTCAGTAGTCTGCTGCTGCTGCTGGGTAGTAAGCCCCAAGATGTTCCGGGCGATTTCAAAGGCATCATCTGCATCCTCCATGACCATATCGTCGTCATCTACAATTCCTTCTGCCAGGCGGGTCAGTTCGAGCTCCATCTCATCATCTTCATCATCGGCATCGTCATGGGCTTCAACATAATCCTCGTCGTCGCCCTCTTCCTCTTCATTACCGCCCTCAGCATTGGCATCATCGTCATCCTCCTCCTCCTCCTCTTCTTCAACGCCGCCCACCTGCACCACCGGGCCGTCTGGCGATACAGTAAGGAGGACAGTGCGGATGCGCATATTCTCCGACTTCTCATGGTCATCGATGCCCTTCATACCGATCTCGGCATTGTACGCATCGCTACCCCGTCGCCAGGGGTTCAGCAATTCCTCGCAGATGATGTGGCGCAGGATCTCGTTGTCCTCGAGGATGCTGCAGCCAGCGATGTCAGCGAGCCACTCGACGATCGTCCCGCACATCTGCTCGCGGAACGTGTCACGGGCGGACCGAATGGTCACGGTGACCTTGATCTGCTCAATGATCTTGGACACCTCCAGGAGCCGCTTCAAGTCCTTCGAGTACTTCACCACGCTCCGGCCGATGTCATTCGTCTCGTGCGCCCGATCTAGGCCGAAGCGGTCTCGTTCGCGGCATGCGCGGGCGACCTGAAGCGTGACCTCCCGGATGGTATGTTTCTCGTCGTTCCAAAGGGCCAGGGCGAACTCCGGCTCCTCCTCCGCTTGATCCCCCTCGCCGTACCAAGCTGACTGCAAACGCGACGCTTCCTCATCCTGGCGAATCCCTTCCTCGGTCTTGGGTAATCTCAGCTGTTCGGGCGAGCACGAAATCACGTCACAGAAGTAGTCCAGCGCCCGCGAGATGGTCAGACGGATGCTATCCACCCAAGCGCGGGGGAGCTGGACCTGCGCGCGCTCCTTGCCTTTCTTGTCGCCGCTGTCGGTGTGGATCGCACAGAAGAGCGGTAAGCGCCAGGCTTCGTCATCCCCGCAGTCGCAGCACCCGCAGTTTCCGGACGAGAGTGAGATTTGGTACTGATGACCCGTGTGGTCGGAAGCGTCGAAGCATCGACTGCAGAGGACACAAGTGTCATCAGCGGCACAGGTGACACACCGGTAGGTGGCTTCGCCGGCTCGGAAGATATGACCGCACCGCTTCCCCCGCGCGGCCTCAGTGTACTCTGCGCCTTCTTTTGCGCCCTGAGCTTCGGCTAGCTTCCACGGACCGGTCGGCAATCCATCTGGGAAGAGCTGTCGCAGGTATTCTTCGTTGTGGCCGGACAGGGAACGGAAGAGGAGCTCGAGCAGGTCTTTCTCGGCGGCGGGGGTATAGCGGTAGTTGTGTTTGGAGGGAAGCCGAAGGAGGCCTTCACCCAGGATTCTCTCACATTCTGTGAGCATCATTTAGCAGGTTGTATGGGACCAGGCGACACCCATGCGGCTGTCAGGAATGAGAAGAGGGTGAGATGAAAAGGTGAGATGTGGCGGGGACACCGCTTGATCAGGTGTGACTATAGATGGGTCAGATTAGCCGGTGTCTTCACGAGAGGCCGTCCTCAGCTGTAACAGAATGAAATGGACGATTTTATATTATGTCTCTTGATGTGCTCAAATGAAAGACGACAGATGAACTTGAGAGAAGAAAGAATCGGAGGTGACTGTGGGGAAGGCAATGACGGAAGAATATCAACCGCTCGAGGGCTATACCCACCAGAACAAGATTCGCGAGTTATGGAGAAAGCATGAGCTATCACTGACGAAGGATCATTCCACAAGACTCGTCATGCATCGACCACGTGCGATTGTTGGGAGAGATTGAAGGAAGGGACAGAGAACGGAGCAGAAGGCGAGCGAGATTCGAGAAATAGAATGACATAACACAAAATGGCAGGCCGTGGATTTCTTGGCGCCACCGCCGTGCTCTCCCCGCCCTATCCATGAATCATCTCTACAGCCATTAACTAATTATACAGTGGACAGCTTCGGCCCTGAGCACAATTTTGAAGAAAAGAAATTCTATTCCGTACAGGTGGCCGCACTCGATCAACCAGAATAATCCACAGTCATCGTCCCCTTATATGTAGTATCACAAGATCGCAATGTCACGAGAGAACTGGTATCCAGAGCCGTCTTTGCGCAATTAAGGCTCTCCATTTACTCATCGTCTTCCTCCTCCTTGACCATGTACCGGTGCTTGATGTCCTTCCATTGCCGCTGTTTATGTCCGTCAGCATACAGATCCGATACTGTCGTCGTGTGTCAATCTGTCAGGGATCGATGGGCACGTACACCGCGGTTCATGGCATCCCAGATCTTGTTGGAGGTGGAGTCGAAGGCGCTGTTGACGGAAAATCATCTTGGTCAGTTCTAGGTCCCAGCCAGCATCCGAGGGTTCCACACGTACATCTCAAAGGCGAAAGCACTGGCGAAGATGGTGGTGAGGTAGACCGCGTTCCGGCGGATCAGGCCCCTATATATCGCACACACTCGCGGTTAGACACTTCAATCGGACCGACAGACAGGACGCTCATGGGCGACCGGGGGAAGCGGGGGAGACATGCTGGTAGATGGCAGAAGCGATCTGGATATGGGAGACCCTCTGATTAGCTGCTGAACACGGACCAATGGGGCCAATTCGACGGGGAGAGAACTTACAGCACCGGCCATTGTGACGGAGAGAAAACAGAGAGTGCGAAAGGGAGGAAGAGAGCGGGCGACAGCGGGAGAACAGTGGGTGCAGACGGGATAATGATCGGGATGAGGTTGAAGTTTCGAGCGGGAATTGGAGGAAGTTATGTAAGCAGCCTGCGAAAAGCACCGGGAATCACCTACCCGCTGATTGGCCCATCGGACCACCGCCCGGACAAAAACACCCGCAACCGCTTTACATTTGATCTGCGTCAGTTGTCTTATTACCTTAGGTACCTGGATACCCATAATATTAGTATCCTCTGACCACCAGACGACGACACAATGGCCTCCTCCCAGCCAGGCGGCGTCTCCTCCTCCGGTATCACCGTTGACTCCGTCACCGGAGAACGCTACATCCCCTCTTCCGTCCGGGCCGACGGCTCCAAGCGTCGTGAAATTCGTGTGCGGCCAGGCTACCGTCCGCCCGAGGACGTCGAACTCTACAAGAACCGTGCCGCCGAAGCATGGAAGAACCGCGGGAAAACCGGAATCCCCGGAGCGGAGGGCTTGAAACCCGACAACGACACCGCTGCAAAGGCAGGAAGCGCCGCCAGCAACAAGAATGCGAAACGCCGTGAAGCAAAGAAGAAAGCCAAGGAGACCCAGGACGGCTCTGAGCGGACCGCGCAGGGCAAGAATGTGAAGGATATCGAAAATTGGAGAGCCCCCGCACCGAAGGAGCCGCAGCCGGAGTCGGAACCCGTCGATCTGGAAGCAGAGAAAGAGAAGAAGGCTCGCAACCTCAAGAAGAAGCTCCGACAGGCTCGTGACCTCCGCGATAAGAAAAACCAGGGCGAGGCCTTGCTCCCGGAACAGCTGGAAAAAGTGATCAAGATTCAGGAGCTGATTCGCCAGCTGGATGCACTGGGATTCGACGCCAATGGCGACAAGAAGACGGACGTATGAGTGAAGATGCTCAACTTTCTCGCCTCTGAATTCCACGAAGCCAAAACTACAACTGCGCTGTTTATGGCTCCCGCCTTCGATCATGTCGCGCCATGAACAATAGACATACAATACTTGTCGGCAGAGTGCATCGTGCATGCCACAAATGCCTCACCCGAGACAGACGCCTCTTATCATATCCCATGCTGAATTGAGGCGGCGTGGAGCTCCACAAGCGCGCCTCACCATTTCTGAACCCGGAGACCGCTCTCAGTCAGACAGTCAAACGCCCTTGTGCATCGACATCATGTGTTTACTTTCTGCTTGGTAGCGACCCAATATTATGTCCGATGAATCGTGTGTCATGGTCTCGTATGTTTGCATTTCGATGTATTTCGAGGACACTATTCGGCATTACCAGTGATGGTTGGAAGTGCCCGCACGATGATAATCACACGTGAGACCCTTGAGTTTAGACTGTGTTCCCGCAACGCCAGCATGGAGATAGAAATACATTATAATAATACATTTATACAATA
This sequence comes from Aspergillus terreus NIH2624, assembly GCF_000149615.1. Taxonomy (NCBI): domain Eukaryota; kingdom Fungi; phylum Ascomycota; class Eurotiomycetes; order Eurotiales; family Aspergillaceae; genus Aspergillus; species Aspergillus terreus. The sequence goes on along the minus strand of NT_165931.1, from coordinate 488,994 downwards.
GAATCCCCCAGACGAAGCAGATTCTATTGCTAAAAATGCCTCCGTTCAGATCCATAGACATCGATATGCGGGATGGGCGACGTGGGTATTCCGCCCTCCAAAATCCAATTCTGGTAGTCGAACTTCCTCCACGGCCGATCGCCATCGCCCCGGGGCACGCGGAGAGCACCGACACCATACGAGGCAGCCATGTATCCCTGCCGCACACAATCAACCACCCCGACACCATTGTACCAGGCTCCAGCCAGCGTGAGCCGGTTATTGAACTCATGCCGGACAGAGTCCGAGAGCACTCGCACGCGCTGCAAATGGCCCACCGTGTACTGGGGGATAGCGTCCTGCGCCCGAGTGCAGGCCACGAGTTTAGGGGTCTCGGTGATACCCAGGTGTCTATTGAGCACAGAGCACGCCATGTCAATGGAGGCTTTCTCATCAGGCCGGTCCGCCTCCGTCCAGCCGTCCCACCAGTGACCGCCCATCATGACGGTCAGCTTGGTGCCAGGCACGGTGTCCTGGCCGGGGCTGGAATCGGAACCGAAAATCACTCCCAAGGCCCGCTCGGGATTTTGCTCAAACGGAATGGATTGAGGGATAAGGTAGCCGAACCCGGCTATGGGAAGGAGATCCGGGTTGTCGTACCACAGGTTCACGACGTTCACGCTCACGGAACTATGGCCGTGGAGAAGATGTCGGATGGAAGCCTCCGGCAGCATTTGGTTCGAATTGACGCGTGTATTGAGGGCTTGTCCCAGCGCGGGGGGTGCGATTGTAGAAATCACGCGATTGTGTGTTCGAGAGACGGTCTCGCCCTCGCCCGTTGTCGCATGGATCTAAAAACTGGTTAGACCGCGTCAGATGGAGGTGGTGTTGGAGTCTTACAGTGATATCTGAGGTGTCTGTATCCCGTGTGATCGCCTTGATATTGGTATTATTAAGGACCTGAACATTGTCTGAACTGCACAGCGCCTTATTCAATGCATTGGGGAGCTCAGACATGCCCTCCTTGAATGTGATCACACTCGCCTTCTTCACTAGAGACGAGAGACTCTTCAAGTACGACCCGGAGCTATCAATCGAGACAAACCGATCACTTCCAATTGCTTCCAGGGCAAGGAGATCGTCCGTGAACATGGACTTGATTCCGGATGTTGTCTGGTCAATCATGCCGCCGATCACGCCACGCCCCGAAAATTCCAGGTTCCGGAACCTCCCCAGCAGCGCTTGCGCGCTCAGCTGGTTGATATCACCGGCATAGATCCCATGGTACAGAGCAGAAACCAGGTTCTCGGCGACGCGCGGTGAGAAACGTCGCGACACGAACTCCGCAACCGACTCATCCAGCACATAGGGCGGGGAGGGCGGCCTGACAGGGTCGAGCAGAACTCCCGAGATGAACGACTCAAACACCGGTTCTCGTAGTATGGTACTTAATATCGAAGTGACATTCTGCGCAACGCTCAGGTTAGGATTGGGAGACGGCATGCGAACGAGATGGTCGGGGTAGTAGATGTAGCGATTGAGAGCTGCGGGGGCAGACTTCTCGGTCATCAGAATGTCATTTTCTAGTCCTAGATCGAATATCTGTAGACAGAAGAAGTATTAGCATTCGCCGTTTGGTATTATTGACTGGCGCAACTCGTACCAAGTCCAAGAGCGGCAGACACGTCGGGATCGCAGTCCGCAAAGTCCGCGGACCCTCCTCAAAGACGACCTTCCCTCCGTTTGCATCCCGAACATCTGACTTGATCCATCCTCCGACTTCGCTTGTCTTCTCGTATAATGTGACTCGAGAACACTTGGGGTCGCGCGATAACCGGTAGGCGGCGGTCAGACCGGTGATTCCCGCGCCGAGAACTGCGGCGTCGTATGTTGCATTGTGCTGCCAGCGTCGAGAACCATGCAGATCCAATGCCGACGGCGTCCGCAGTGCCCTAAATGCACGATGAGGAGCACATGGTAACCGCATCCTCACCAATTCCGAAGGAAGCGAGAGACGAACGGCGAACAGGGAGCACGGTGGACGGCAGGTTCATCGGCGGCGGCGGAGATGGCATGGGGGTCTGCCGGCGGTGAATCAACCACTACAGAGTGCCTAATTAGGGTGCCGGCAGAAAGGCCATGGCAGTACTTAGGACATATTGTAGGCTACTATTGTCAACAGTGATATTCAGTTTTGCAGCTTAGATCGCCAATACATCTTGCAGAATCTTGTTAATGTCATAATATTTACCATGAGTTTGCCGCATGTTGGAATGGCCTAACTACCTAAGGGGGTTCAAGTAAGAAGACTAGATATTTTTAAACAAGCAAGCCGGGGTAGATTGGAAATAGAGGGCCTCACTATGGATGTATAGTCCCTTCAATGAGATCTAAATCACAGGTGTAAGGAGGAGCTCTCACTACAGTACCAGGTGAAGGGTTTACTGGAAGAGATTCACAGGGTGGATTAACACTGTGGTCTTCACTCACCCTTCCACTGAGTATCTAATCTCTTTTCCCACTCTCTTCCCATCCTCTTCCTCCTCTCTTCTCCCTCCATCCTTCATACCTTCTATCCTGTCAACCAAAATGACCATTACGCTACCAAAAATGGGCAACCCCTTAGTAGTAGGTAAGGTGTAATATATGGCTCTAATCGTGGTTTGACATATCCTCGTTTTTGCACGATGGCGTAAAGGAAGCTCAGTGGAGTCCTCGATCCTTGTCGGATCTCACTACCACGCCTGGTGAGAAAGCCTCTGCCCATCTTTCGCTTTCAAAAACGATGCAGCTTGACTAATCTCCGCGTCTATAGGATTGGGCATGATTTTCTCACCCCATTGCCCTGCAGGCTTCTCGAAAGGCCGCAGAAGCGCTGAGAGACGCACAATTGCCGCAGCCCAGGCTATCCTAGGCAGAGGGAACAGCCGAATACCATCTGCGAGCTTATAGATATGAGCTTACGTGCCGAGCTGCACAAATCAGATCCCGAGGGTAGTGACAACCGACTCCACCTAAGGCAAGGAGTCGAAGGTTGTCATCTATGGTTGGGTTGTCTCGGAGTCGAACAGAACTTCTGACTTGCGGTTCACGGTCGATGACAGCAGGGGCAATGTTGGGCAAACTCGGGTGATCGAGGTTTTGCTCACTATATTGCCCGTAGCTGTCGCGAAAGGGGCCAAGGCAGAGTCTCCAGCTGAAAAGTACAATCACCTTGAGGAATTGGTCGAAGCAGCCATCCCTTACCCCTGTGCATTCGCAAGATTTGCCATTGGGGGGAAGAAGATTGTCACCGCTACATGTACGTTCCGTTCCGAACACCATATGAATTGACTTACTAACAATATGGCACAGGCCCCAATGAGGAGGGCCTTTTCACCGATTTAGCCGTCGTCGAGAATGACCCACGCCCTGCCAACGACAATTCTGCGTCGCTTTAGGGCATTTACAAGAGTGTCATGCACCGAATTTTCAACAAGTAGATGCTTAGGTAGTGTGAGAGGACTGAAGGAAGGACCACAACGCCTTCGAAGGTGGTACTAGTTTGTCAAACCAGATACAGACCATACAGGGACTCCATTAGTGTGTTCACCCATTTGGTGGCCCAGCGGTCATTTTTCCATTGACAGCAGTTATCCACGTCTTCGTTTATCCGTAGATATCCATCAGTCTAGCATGTATCTACACAATCGGAAGTTTAGTGCAATCCATCGTTTCTACATTGATATCAGAGAGTTCATGGAAGGACGAAGGCCACTTCAACCCCTCCTGGAGGGACTGCATTTAGTTTTCTACAGTTAATTCAGTTGAGTAGGTGCAATTCCATTATCTTCTTGAGTGCATAGTAGTAGGTGGACGCCCCCCTTGAATAACGAACCCAGGGTGGGATCTATATACAAGCACTGAAGTGGTGCAATGCGGCAGTTGACTTTAGATCTTGGTTTTTGGTTTTGACTCTTCAAGAGAAAGAAGCATCGGTCAGTTGACAGTCTTAGGAGTGATATGCAATACTCGCAACTTACTGTGATGAGAAGGATGGTGAGTTGTAGAACATCGGGTAAAACATTTCGAACGATGACCATCCTGAAACGGGCAAAGGAACAAAGTCGGCACTCATTCCCATGTCAAAGGGAGCAATTTATCATCACCGCAGAATACATAGTACCAACAGGAAACCAGGACCTAAAAGTGTAGTGTTTTGAGTGGTATGATGCATAACCAACCCATTGATGATTATTATGCCTCAGTCAAAGCCATTCATGATATCCAGGTTCTATTTACATATAGCAGTGTAAGAAGGGAAAAACCATCGACGAGCGCCCGTCCCCAATATCATCCAGACACAACCAGAAATAATACATAATAATCGGCAAACCACATGAGGGGAATTTGAGAAAAATAAATTGAATCATTTCATCGCAAATCATGTCGCAATTTCCTGGTTCTGGGCGGAACCATCTGGAGTAGCACCGGGCTTGATCAATTCCTCCTCAGCACCATCCTCAGACACGAACTTCCGCTCGCTCACATGAGGCTTCTGTCCGTCCGCCGTCCAGACTTTGTCTGGGAATGCGCCCCGTTGACCCTCGGCGTGTTTGTAGGGGCAGGTAGGGTTGAGACATGGGTTGAACTTGCACGCCGTTTGGATATGAGTGAATTTGCACCCGGACACCGAGCAATCCGCTCCGTTGCGGCACAGCGGCATGGACGGATGCTTAAAATGGCAATTTGGGTTGGCGCAGTTCGGGAAGAACTTGCACATTTCTTCGGCCTGATGTGCGGTCTTCACGGAAGGCGAAGGATGACGACCAGTGCACTTCCGGTTCTTACACGCGGCCCCGTAGGGACATTCATCGTTGACATCGACCGGAGTACCCTCGGGGGCCGCGGGCGACTGGTGCGCAAAGGGACAATCCCTTCTGGTACACCGCAGATTGAACCGGCACACATTGTTGGTATTGCTCTCGTCTTGCTCGCCCGCGCCCTGGTCGGGTTTCATATCCATCTCCGTGTCTGCCTTCTCCTCCCGACGACCAAAGCCACCATGTTGCCGACGGCCCGGGTGTCGTTCTACGCGGTCAAATAACGAGCGGCCTTGTTGCGGGCCATTCTGCTGGAAAGCGGGGTTGATCGCTGGAGGGACAAATCCGGGCATGAACTGGGACATCATTCTCGCCTGTTCCTCGAGGAGAGACATCAGATGCATCTGATCCTGTGGGCTCATGTTCATCATATTGCCGGGGACGCCCATCGGATTCGGGCCCATGCCCATTCCACCCATTTGACGGCCACCCATCCGGTTCCCGCCATTCTGGTTGAAGCGGCCCTTGTGGTCGCGTCCATGGGAGTTAATGCGGCCGGCGCCGCCTTGGCCACCACGAATCCGGTGCAGAGGGTCATTTCGGTCCAGGGTACGGTTGATTTGATTGAGCATTCTGCCCCGTCCTCCACCTTGGCGGTTGTTGCGCATCGCTTTAGGTCCTGTCGGGCTGTTGTTCTTGCTGTTAACTTGGTCCGCTGACCCATGACGTGAGGGTGAGGGAACTAACATTGCATCACTGCCAGAACCTGCGTCGCCCATGCTCATATCAGCATCCATCGCACCGCCTCCCGCAGCGTAATCATGCGAAGGCGCCTGCTGATCAGCAGCGGAGGGAAAGGCATGCTCCGCGGTGTCATTCGATGTTGCGCCGCCGTTGATCTGTCGGTTGAGCAATTCGACTTGCTCGAATAACCATCTCGAAAAGTCCAGTGCTTGCGTGTCGCCTTCTCCGAGTCCGAGGAGGTCGTTGGAGAGTTCACCGGCGATCTGTTCTTGGGTCTTGCCGTTGACGAGCATGAGGATCACGTACTCGGTCAAAGCCGAGTCGTCACCTCCATCGGAACTCCAGCCCATTTCAACCAGCTTGGGTGGGATGACATTGCTCAAGGCATCCGCCAGAGGAGTGTTCGCGGCAACTGTCGTCGTCATGGTGGCGGAGAGGGGTGGTCAAAGAAGAAAAGGGACGAAGATTCGGATAAGAAAACGAAGGAGGTCCGGCACCTGCGCCACCCGTTCGACAGGTGGAATGAAGGGAGAGGGAGAGCTGGAAGAGGGAGGATTAGGTCCGGACGATATTCGATAGAAGATCGCACGCGACGAGGGATGGAGAGGAAAGAAAGAGAAGAGTGGGATGTTTGAAGCAGATGTCTCCAAGAAACCTTTGCCCGAGCAATGATGAAAGACTCAACCTCCATTTTCTCCAGCCACGTCACGTGGAACTGTGGCGGCAACGTGTTTTGTCATGGTCACGTGATAACCATCTACAACATCCTGTACATCTCCAGATGGACTGCCAGAGTTGAAAGTTGGATATCAACAAGTCTCTGGCTTGACGCAGATATGCGATATGAGGGTCCTATCCTTCTGCTAGAGTCAGCCATACACTGACTTGAAGGTTCTACCTTTCCACGTCACAGCTGGATACTCGACCGTACGGATATATATCGAGAGAGTACTCGGAGTAACCGACTACAATGACCGACGGCAATTCCTCCTGCCCTACACTGAACGAACGCTTGTTGAAATCTTCATGGAGTACAGTCCCTGCATATCACCTTCCAAAAGAAATACGAGGTCGCATCCTCTTGGTCCCGCCCTATCTCGTGTCCGCCTTGGCATGGGCTATATTTGACCTGATCGACAGGACAATCGTCACCTTCACAAGACATTCTCCATAATTATCTTCTCCGTCCCTGAGCGCTGTCGGACCAGTATGTATCGGGTCTCGAGTCCATCCTATCTCGTATACAATCGGTCTTGGCCTGACGGCCAGTTCTCTGCATGCGCAGGCACGACGTAGCATGGCTACACTGCGGGACTCTTTTTTTAGACTCAAAATGCGAGACCGAACCCATAACGGAGAACATCGATACCTCCATGCCAAGAGGCGCACTACGGCCGGCGATGTCAAGATACGAGATGCTGAAGATCATTCTCCAGATGATCTTGGTGAACCCGCTTGATGATACACATATAAGTTTGGGATCCCCCGTACCTTCCAACCAAGTCAATCTCAACCCACACACACAATGGCTTCCAAAATCCTTACTCTTCTCACCGCACTCTCCTCCACCGCCCTCATCCCGGGCGTCGCAGCCATGCGCTTCGTGACCCGGGAGGAATGGGGCGCCGCGGCACCCGACGGCGAGTACACCGCAATGACAAACGCCAAGGGCGTCAAAGTGCACTATCTGGGACCCAGCTTTTCCGGCCGGGAACATTCCGAATGCGGCGCATACATGAAGTCGATCCAGGAGATGCACATGAGCGACCCGACGCAGGGCTGGATGGACATCGCGTACAACCTGGCCGTGTGCGAGCACGGATACGTGTTCGACGGACGCGGCAAGGGCCACCGCAGCGGAGCCAACGGCGACCAGACGCTCAACGCGGAGCACTACGCGGTGTTGACGTTCCTCGCGAAGGAGGGCGTGACGGAGCCGACGGACGAGCAGGTTACGGCCCTCCAGGACGCGATTGCGTATCTGCGGCGCGCGGGAGCGGGCGACGAAATCAAGGGCCACAAGGACGGATACAACACTGAGTGTCCTGGCGGGCCGCTCTACAAGTTGGTCCAGGATGGAAGCTTGGATCCCGGCAAGCTGTATGACGGTGGTGAACATACTGTGGCTGAGGGCGAGACCCTGGATGACCTTGAGGCAGAATACAACGTCCCCAAGGAGTATATTGTCCAAGTGAACGATTTGAAGGCCCCATATAACCTGACTGTTGGTGATATCCTGGAGATCCCTGCGCGCGGTGTTCCTATTGAGGGGTCATCTGGCGGCGGTGGCAGCGGAAGCGGCAGCGGCGGCGGTGGTGATGGTGGAAACTATGTGGATTTTCCAGGCGCAGAATGGTTCCACTCTAAACCTAACAGTCCGGTAATCAAGGCCATGGGGGAGAGATTGGTGGAGGAGGACTGTGATAAGTATAGCAGCGGCCCTTCCACTCAATGGACCGATGAAGACAAAGCAGCCTACCAGTGCTGGCAAGAGAAACTCGGGTTCACCGGCGCCGATGCCGATGGCTGGCCAGGCCAGACCACTTGGGATAAGCTCAAGGTATGTGTAGCTGAATCTTCTCCAAGTTGTACACAGTGTTGATGATTCGTGCAGGTCCCAAGCAGTTAAGAGTTCTTGCACGGACAAAATTGGGATTGGCAGACATGGCATGGCGGATTTCGTTCTATGTGAATATTACCTTCTGTCGTTCCTCCAAAATTTATGGGATTGGTTCATATAGTTGTATGATTTGGCTCCAGCAACTTGGGATATGTGTAGAAGTAGTATACCAACACTGGGGAGCTCAAGAGAAGCAAGATCTTCCAATGAAGCCCCACGATGGAACATTCGAACACTAGGGTAGATAAATTGGCCGCTACTTGACAGAGGTTGGGCCCTCTCCTGATGTATCCAGGGACTAGATTATAGGGGTAGAGATCCAAACCTCTATCACAGATCCTTCAGCCAGCAAGTTGGCTTTCAACTGTCCTATGAATTTCGGTATCTGAAAAAGCCGCATGTCCATGAAGCCCCTCCCCTTCCATCGCAAGTCCTAAATTACTACCAAATGGGAGTTCTGACGAGACAAATTAATGTTGATCATTCTGAAACTACCTACTTTCGTCCGTCCACTGGGACAGGCTACTATTCGATAATGCTCGATCAACTCAAGAACCTTCGTCTGCCACAAAGAACACGTCCCCTGAGTACCTCTCGGTCCACTGAGCCTGCAGCGAAACCGCCGGAGAGTGGTCACCATGCGACTTCTCCGTCGTCCACGGGAGCGTCGTCAATGGGAGCGTCGTTGGAGCCAATCTCGAAGAAGTACTTAGGACAGTGACTCCAACAACACTTAATGGCGTCTCCTCCGAACTGCTTGCAGTGAGCCAGAATCTCTGCTTCTTTCTCTACTGGCTTCTGGATTTTATTGAGCGCAGCCTCGGGAGAACAGAGCTCGCTGTGGGACACAGTCACAAGGAAGAGACGGGCTCTAGTCAATGCGACGTTTGCCCTTCGATTGTCTCTGGTGAAACCGAGATCAGCATTGCGTTCAGCTCCAGACACGACCCAGTCTAGGATCACCACATCGGCTTCTCCACCCCGGATACTGTCGATTGTCTTAATGCTGACGTGTCTCTGAATGTCTCGGCCGAGCCCCTTTGCCATCTGGAGGAGGGCACGTACGTAGAGAACTCGCTGGTCGGCGTAGGGGACAATGATCGCGATGGATAAGTCTGTATTTGCTTCGTCCTTGACGAGCGATTCGAGGAGGTCCATTGCGACTGCCACGTTTGCGCTGTTTGAGCGGGAGCAAGTCAATGCGTTCGTGCTTGTTGTGCCATCCACATGGAGAGCGAGTGTATTCCCGTTGAGAGACTTGACAAGTCGGCCAGTGTGCTCTTTGCACCATCTCAGGAGAGCTGCCTCGAAATTCTGTGGAATGACAAGTCGGGACACGCTAGGATCGTTTTTCATTGATCCTTTGTAGGTGAAGGCCGATGGAAACATCGCAAGAGTCGGGTTCATACGATGCTGACGAGACAACGTGACCGATGGGAAGTTGTTCTTGAGAAGTCGGTCGAACAACGACGTGGCAATTTGGGGACCGAATTCGTTAAAACCTGGCGATTCTTGAGCAGTGAGAACAAGTGGAGGGAGTTGGTGACGGTCGCCTCCACGGATGGTGCCCTTCACTTTGTTGCTGGCATCCAGGTACATAATAGGAATCAAAGCGTCAATCTCGATCGCTTGACCATCCTCGTCGGCGAGAACCATGATTCCGTTGCTGCTTTCCGCAAAGTGCTTCCTCACTAGTTCTGTGCCTGCCAGATTGTTGGTGCAAGCGACAATTTTGGAACACTTGTTCACTTCGGCTGAAATCGCCTCGTAGGCCTTTTTGAATTCGCGCTCGTTCTTATACCAGGCATCCCTTTCAGAGTCGCCCATCTTGGGCTTGGAAGCTCTCGGGGAACTCAGGTATTTATGAAAAATCTGGTACGCATCTTTGAGCTCAGCTCGGTGCTCAGTGTCTTCTTCATCTGGAGAAGAACTTGGAGAAGTGTTGACGTCGATCTGAAGGGTAATACCATTCTGGATGGCATGACGAGCTTTGGCCAAAACTTTTTGAAAAACCGTAGCGTCAGGAAATTCCCCCTCAATTTTGCGCTTCTGGGTATCCACGATATCTTTCAAGAGTCCGATGATTGCAGCATGCGCCTCAAGCTCATCCTCTTCAGCGGCTCGCTCTTCCGCGTTGTGCTGGAGCTTGGCTCGTGACTCAATTGCACCTCGGCGAATGCGAAGGACATCTGCGGTGGGCTCGAGAGCCTGAAGTTCTTTCAGAAGTGCATCAACTGCAGAGTTGCTTGCTCCGCAAAGAATGACATGCAAGCCGCATTTGACGTAGAAGAGTGCAAGGGCTGCCATGACGGCCGTTTTCCCGCATCCTGGGTAACCCTGAATGAGCCCAAAGCGTCCGGGGAGTTTTCTTGCCAGGCGAATAGCGCTCTGTTGCTCTGTGTTCCATGGCTTGAGGTTGAAAACGTATTGGAACGCAGCGTTGATGGAATCTTCATCGACATCAGCCACGGGGTCGACGACGTCCAACTCTGCCGGTTCCTGATTGAGGATCACTGGCATCCACTTCTCCTTTCGCAATTCATCCCCATCCAACAGATGAAGGCAATTCAACTGCCGTCTGAGGGGTGATGTGTTGACTTCAAAATGCAGCTGTCCCGTCCACGACTGGTCCCGCGCCAAACTCAGGAGCTTTCTACCAAACAGAGCGATGTAGACGTTCCCGACTCCAAAGTCAGCGTAATTGGGAATGGTGATGCCCTTGGTCTTTTCTTTCCTTGGCTTGTCACCCTTCTGGGGAACAGTCACAATGACCTGAACGGTGGTTCCATGGGGAATGATCAGCTCGGTGTCCTTCAGGCTGTCTGGCAAGTTGGCTTCACGAAAGGAAGTCTTAGAGAGCTCAGCAATGGCAATGACGCTTGTACCATATTCTTTCACGGTCACCGAACACTGGATATCTTGAACCCTGTCTGTTTGCACATAGGGGCGGGACCATTCAATAGTAGCGCCGTACGCCATCTTTGTGAGGTACTCATCCAAGTCGTGGAAGTGGTCTTCTGCTTTAAACTTGACCAAATCGCTGCCCCACTCTTGACGTACAATCTGTCGGGGCTTTTGCTGGCCATGGATGTATCTCACATTGCCAGACTTGGAGCGATAAGCATTCCAAGCGACAGAAGTTGGAGGATCATCACGGACTTGGCTGATTGTTTGAAGAAATCCCTCGAGACGGGAGACGTGTTGGGGTTCAACATCAACCCGGAATTTGATCTTGCGGGGCTTGTTTGAGCGAGCACCCGCGAATGAGCGGAGGAAAGAGAGAAGTTCCCGGGTTGTATCGCTAAATGCTTCATCAGGAACGAGGAGTCCGCGCGAAATGCCTCTTGATGCAATGAATGTGATGTCGACAAAGCAGGGATCTTCATGTTGCACACCAGTCTCGTCGGCATTGCCCGCGAGAGGAAAATGCTCCACAATCTCCATCTGATCCACGCAGGGTGGAAGGTTCACATCTTGGGGGGGATGTAGGTCAAACTCCAGCCGCGCACGGTGCAGAATGTTGTCGGGATGGACGAGAGACTTGTCAGCCTGGAAGTTGGGATTGGGAATCCAAACTTCAAATATCAACCTCCCTGCAACGGGGCGAAACCGGATAGAGACCTTCACAAAGACATCGCCAGCGACAGGTGATGATGTAGGGGGCAGAAAGACACCTTCGCTGACTTCAAATCGAGTGTATCTCTCCATAGGCCCTTGAAAAAAGTTCCAGTCTGGGGTTTTCGAAGCGCTCAGTTCCACCAGAATGTTTTGCGTAGGGTCCCGATTGTTTTCGACAAGAAGACCGGGAACATCATCTTCGGAAGGTTCCTGCTTAAGAAACGATGTTAGCCAGTGTGTCAGGTAAAGGGACTAGAATGCTTACGGCATTCTCTTGTGGAATGCTTGCCACATGTTGGTTGTCAGTTGACGGGTTGTCAGTTGACGGACCAGCGTCTGTCGAAGTGCACCACTCGTTGACTTCATTCAGAGGATTGTTGGCCTCGACAAGATTGCTGGGAATATTATCTCCAGAAGGCTCCTGCTTAAAAAACGTTGTTAGACAGTGTGTCAAGTAAAGAGACCAGAATACTTACAGAGTCATCATGTGAAATGCTCGCGGCATGTTGGTTGTCAGTTGACGGACCAGCGTCTGCCGAAGTGCACCACTCGTTGATTTCATTGACGGGGACTGCGACTTCACCCGCGTACTCGTTGGGGCCATCGTCGCTAACCTAAATCTCGATGTTAGTATTTGAAGGGTCAGAACCAACAGGATTGTTAGAGACTCACATCACTCTTACCATCCTCCGAATGCTGGTCTTGATAGATGATGTCCTCCATGATCCTAGCTGCTCGTTAACTTGCTAACTCCGAGAAGGAAGGCACAATGGAATGTCACTCACCCGGTGAGAAAGACACAACAATGACTATGAGAAGAAGTAACGAGAAGATAAATGACACGAAGGAGAAAACAAGAAGACAAGAAGCAACAGAGTGGAGATTAACAGAAGACGCGAAGATGAAAAGACACAATGACGAGGCAAGGAGATACAGTGACGCGAAGATAAACAACACGAAGGTGAAAACAAGAAAACAAGAAGCAACAGAGTGGGAAGACGCGAAGATGGAAAACACGGAGGAGAAAACAAGAGGAAGAGAAGACACAGACGGGACAGACAGAAGACGATAGCAAAGTGAGGTCAAAAGGAGATGAGTCCTTGATATGAGGGACTAGAGAGAAAGAAGGCAGGAAGGGGGTATGAGAAAGAGAGAGGGAAGAAGAAAGAAGGAAGAAGGAAAACAGAGGTGCGATGGAAAGGTGAGGTGAAAGGAGAGGGTCTTTGATATGAGGGGCGACAGAGGGGGAAGAAAGGACTGGGTGTGAGAAAGAGAGGGAGTAGAAGAAGTAGAAGAAGTAGAAGAAGTAGAAGAAGTAGAAGAAGTAGAAGAAGAAGGAGAAGAAGGAGGAGGAGAAGAAGAAGAAGGAAAACAGAGGTGCGATGGAAAGGTGAGGTGAAAGGAGATGGTCTTTGATATGGCGAACCTGGGAGAGGAGGAGGAGAGGCCTTTTATAGGGAGGACTGGGAGGAACAGAGGAGAGGGTAACAGAACGTCAGAAAAAATTTTCACCTAGGAAAAGTTGGCAGTGAATGCATATGCTCTTAGCTTCCAGGTCAGTACTCAATCTTCCAATATTCTGTTTGCTTTCTGCCCTAGATAGTCGCTCCCAAGCCATGGAGGTCCCCGTGAATGATGTTTGATCGTAAGAATGAATACATAGAAGACCAAAACTCATCACTACTTTCCTCATCTCTCGAGTCACTGCCCTTCCTCCTGCTGAGAGGCACCGCTTCCAACTCGCTGATATCCTCTCAGCAATCGTATTCAATAATGTCCTCCTCCCGATCCACCACCGTCAATCCATACGGCTCGTACGATTCATCAGCACGAAAGCAATTCTTCACATGCTCCTTATTACCTTCAAAATCAAGAGGCCAGTGAGTCTAGTCGTCTTTATTGTCGGTGCTGCTTTCAAACCCCGTCCCCCATCACGAAAATGCGAAAACTGCCTTTGGTATTATCATCCAGAACAAACACTACTACATCCCAGATCAAACGCATTCTCCTCACCTGCTCTTGCAAGTGCTGATACCGTTTCCAAAGCCAGATTTTATACTTTGTATTTCCATAACAGCCGCGCTGCTCGATTTACCCCATACGTCCGAGCCGGCGCGCCGGCTGCGTAGGAAACATGCGGCGCCATGACGCCTCAGGGAGGAGAATAGCCCGTTGTCAACGCTCAGATTTGGACCGCGCTTGGTCTCAGAGCTCGACTGCCCTGGCGCAGTGCAGCCAGGCATGGAATCAACGTCCTCTGCGGGAAAACAGCATGTCGCCGTCCTGGTCGAGTGGTGAAGTCAAGGAACTTCAGGTACATTTCCCGCAGTAGTGAATCCGCTGTCACCTCTAGTTTTTGCGCTGCTGGATGGTCTGTGTGTATGGGTTGGAAGAAGAGCCTTTTCTGCAACGTAGAGGACCGCGAGATGATGTCGCGCTATTTCCCACTGACGCGTTGCGTGAGAAGAAGGTCGTCCCCGGAGAGATGTTTGAGGATTGCTTTGGGGAACTCTGGGAAGTCGGCGACGCGCTGATAGGAGAGATCCATCATAGGGGTTGCACTTGATGCGGAGCTCTGTACTCTGGTATAGTTCGAACTTATATCAATTGAGGCGCGCACAGGCTCACATTCCACTGACTCATGTTTGCCGAGCCCCCCTAACCTTGTTTTTTAGCTTGTTCAGCTGCCTTTGCGTGCCCTTTGGAGCGATAGAACGGTAGGGATTCAGCAAAAGGCTTTGTCAATTTCTTTTCCGAGTCGTTGTCTCTTGATTAGTTCGAGAAGAATACATGTCCAGCCATAAATCATCGATAACTTGATTTCTCCAATGGACGAAAGATATTCAGTATCAACCATGGTATTTCACATTACAGTTCATGGCAAAATAACCGCCTGGTATATAAACAGATATCCATCGTAGCCTAACCCGTTTCAGATTCTTTGATACCCTCACCATCCCTGACAAAAATGCAGTTCAATTCTGAACCAGGACTGAGCGTAACCTCAAACTGAAGCACCGGGTCTTCAATCCGATTCTTGCCCGCAGCAGGAATCCCCTGGACCTGCTCAAACGCCTGCAAGATCCGAACGACAGTGTAGCCCATCTCGATTGTTGCGAATTGCTGTCCGATGCAGATGCGCGGCCCACCGTTGAACGGGATAAACTGCCACGGCTTGGGCTGCCAGCCAGAAATCCAGCGCTCAGGATGCCACTTCTGCGGATCAAAGTAGTTGGGCGACCCCGGGGGCGGGTAGAATTCCGGACTACGCTGCATGATCATCGTCGAGTAGATGACTCTGGTGCCCTCAAGCACGCCGATCGGGGCGCGGCCGTCGGGGCCTCCACCGCGCGGTAGGGTCGTGTCGCGGAGCGAGAAGCGAACGTTGAACGGGACAATGGGGTACAGTCGCATGGTCTCGTTTAGGACGGCGTTCAGGTACTTCATCTCCTTGAGGTCGTTGTAGGTCGGCTTCTGGCCGTTGGCACCGAGGCCGACGCGGGAGCGGATTTCTTCGCGCAGCTTCGCGACGATTTCAGGGTTGCGAGAAAGCTCGAAGAGACAGAAGGAGAGGGTTCCGGCGGTTGTGTCTCGTCCGGCGAGGAGAACGGCGACAAGTTGGTCCCGGAGAACGCGAGGATCGCGCGTGAAGCGGGCAAGAGCGTCGAGGAAGGTTTCCTTCTTGGACAGTTTCTGGTCCAGCTCCGCGGTGGATAGAGAGAGGACTCGGTCAATGTAGGGCTGAATGAAGTCATCCATCACCTTGAGCTGCTCGCGGAACTTCTTTCGAGACAGCAAAGGGCCAAATACGCTGTGTGCGGGTTAGTTACAGCTGTAGCAAGTTTGCATGGACAAAGCTTTGACTTACCCCATCCGGAAAAACAAGGCCTGACGGTGCTGAACATATCGGAAGGCTTCTGCAAACTCGGTTTCCGGGTTCTGGAGACTGTCGGTTCCTTGTCCAAGGAGGTAGTCGGTTGAAGCATCCAAGGTAAAGCGAAAGAAGAGCTCTCCCACGTCGACAATTTTGCTCCCCGTAGGCGAGCTACTGCCCTCCAAGAGCGGAATCAAATGTTGGACATGCTTCTCAAAGATCTCCGTGTCGACAATCCGGTCACGAACGAACATGGGGCGAATGAGATGTCGCGAGCGAGACCAGAGTTCTCCATCAGTGGCGAAGATACTGTCGCCGAGGAATTCTCTCCAGTCTTGATGGAACGACTCGCCTTTGCCGTAGTCTGCGAACTGTCCGGTGAGAAGCGCCTTGATATTCTCGGGATCTTTGGTGAAAATGACCCGTGCAGCCATCCCCGCGTTGACCTCGGCTGTCTTGGGATTGTCTAGTGCAGCAGCCCCTTTGGCGGTTCTCATAGCCTCGGTGAAGAATTCGAGGTCTCTGTGTTCCCTGTTGGCTTTGGAAGACCTGTAGATGAAATCCATGGCTACGACATAGACCTGTTAGCGCACGTTGAGCGCTTCCAGGACGACCTGAATTCTGGCCACGTACCATATGGCAGATAGAACCGGACTTGGGGCGCCCTACCCCCCAGACGGGCAATTTTCATCGACACCTGCATCTTGCGCAGCGTGAACAGCACGACCAGGGCCCCGAGAAAGCAGAGAGCGGCTCTCCCGGGGCTCATCTGGGTGATGAATTCTTCGATCATGGTGGGCGATGGTGATCGAGATGATTTCGTGCTCCCCCACGATGGACCCCATATGGGTTTTATAAGCTGTGGTGAGAAACAGGCCCATAGGCTCACATCTTCTCCAGATCCATTCAAATGGTGCAACAGCAGATGATCTCCCCGCATTCGTGGAGGAGCCAAGCCGGCGCCGGACGGTTAGATTCCCCTTTCAGAAGTGCTTGCGAGCCCCCGCGAGGTATGCCAATTATGGTCCTCCCACGTGGGTGGCCTGATGCTTAGGGTAACTAGCTGTAGACATGTGAAGTCTTATGTATGCATGTGAAGTTATATCATACGGCATGTTAGCACATGGTGTCAGCATGTTCAAGGAAAAACTGTCTACTACACTAAGAGCGGATTCGATATTACACCTCGTACAACCACTGGGTTTAGCATTTCTGGTAGCGTAATAGACAGTTCTTCACACTAGGTGCCTCCGTTGATAGGATATCGGGTGTGTTCCTTCACCATTCCAACACAGCTTCTTCAATTTACTTGGGTACGACAACTCGGGGACGCTCTGGACTCTGTGCGAGTTCTAGAAGCCCACATTGTGTGTCTCCTCCATCATACCCCTGGTCACGTTGATTGTTTCCTTTGCAGTCTCTCCGCCGAGTATTCTTTTCAGCAGGATTTCCTGTCAATTACTTGCTGGTACATTCTTCGCCGTGTTATTGGTGGCAACAGGAGACTCAGAGACTTAACCTGAGGGGACCAACAGTTGTCCCTTCAGAGCCTAAGACACGTCATATTAGTATGGGCAACATTCAATACCCTAGGAGTCCAGCATACCCCAGGATCGACGGTAGGCCAGATGTCTGAACTCGTAGCTGGTGTCTGCTTGTCGGCTAACGGAGAGATCCACAACTGGCTTGCCATCGGTAAAGTCAATAACTGTACCGAACATCAGTGTATAGCCCCGGGACAATATTATTTCTGTACTCACCGAACTCGAATAGAAAACCACCACCAGACAACCGAATCAAGGCATATGCAGTCACAATGGCCGCAACAATATAGTTGATCATCGGGCCCCACCAAGGCCCGTGTGCGGTGCAAGTTATTCCCGGCATTGACGCCATGGCGATGGTCGGGATTGAGGGCTGGGGTGGAATGGCCGGCATGTTCAAAGTAAAGTGCGAATGTGAATGTGAACCCGGAGCTCCTCGATGTCCTTGGGGGTATAGGCCCCCCGCTCCGGGAAGCTATAATGATCTTGTGTTAGCTTCAACTTGCCAAAGGTCTGATATAATCTAACATACTAGATCGTGATGATCCTCACAATGAGGAACACGCAGCAAAAGATCGCCGCCCCAAGCAAGGGCCCTGTAAACGAGATTACCACCCATGTCTTGGGTGGCAGGGAGACCGGGGGCGTCGGCACCGAGGGCGTGGGGACAGGGTGGGCGAAGCCCATGGAACGATAATGCCTAGATAGGTTGAAGAATAATAGAGCGGCTGGTGACAACAATGGTGCAGATGGAGAAGACGGAAAGAGGAGGAAGAAGTGTGAGCCTTATAAATGGCGTTAAAAACCTTTTGAATGGAAACTGCGATGTGAAAGCACGAAAGGGAAGGAGAACCTAGGCCTTCCATAAGGGCAATACCGTGTCCGGAAACCAGTACAACGGAGTCGATCAGAAAGTGATCTCTCTAGCTGGCATCCAAATTTGTTCTACTGGTAACAAGGAGATATTTCCAACGGACGAGAACATTGTGAGAGGTCCTTCTCGGGCATGTCTCAGTACGGCTGTTATTGTTGATGCCATTTGCCACAACAATCAGACATGAGCATGCTCTTGCTGGCGAATCTGGAAGTCTCAGCCTTCTTGCATACTACTGAAGCTGAATTTGGATAGAAGCTGCGTATACATACCTCTCACTGAACCAGGCAGCTGTACCCTGCCGACCTGAAAAATGCAGGTTCGTTAAGACTGTAGTCGTCTCCAATCCAACCATCTGCCATCAGCCCAAAGCACCTCTGGGCGCTGGCACCTTACGGTAATAGTCATCGTGGATTGGTCCTCCGCTCGGGACTTCACCAAATCACTGCCCCATTGTTCGGAGCATCTGCTTGCCATGGATGTATCTAATCTTCCCAGATTTGGTGCGATAAGCATCCCAAGCAACAGATGCTGGTGGATTATCACAAATTTGACGAAGTGTTCCAAGGAACCCACATGATGGAAATCAATGCGGATGGTCACGCCAAATACCTTAACTGAAGCCCCCCGATTATGCATTAGCTTGCCTTCCCTGGAATAAGGGGAGACACGACTTACCGCGCGACACGCAGGTCATGACTTGGGGCCTTGTACAATCAGCAACCGCTGGATGGGTGACCATGGGGGTCGCGTTGGTCTTTACGTATCTTAACCGCTTTCAATCTTGTTAGGCTCATGCCGAGCGTACAAGGCAGTCAACGTCTTTGACAAAGTCAAGGCCAAAGTGCATGGTAATACGAGGCAATTCCAGAGAGGTGTAGAGGAAGAAAGAGTCAGATCAGGGGGAAGAACGATGCATTTTTGTCTCCGCGACGGCCATAGGTGAATTCATCCCCTACCCCATTCATGCTATATTTGCATTGTTCGATGAATCAAGCCCACATCGGTCGCTGCAGGAATCTGTATAACATGATTCTTGCCCCAGAGTGACTGGCGCCCGATGCAAACAGACAGAATGAATGATGTGTCCCATTATTCCCAACTGAACATTCCAGTGGAGAGAATGCGTATGAGTGATCAGAGTTGAGATTCACACGCTGGACTTCTGCGCAGGATGGTGACGGTAGGTAACAAGCTGAATCGACACTACGAGATATCTGACGGACAGACGTTGAAGAATCATATAGGGATGGAAGTGGCCCTTATTTGGTGTCTGGCGCACCATATATCTTTCGCATCGATTGAAATTATTCTACAGATGCGCCGGCAATCTTGCAGCTTCTATGTAGTGTCTCAGCACACTAGTGTATGCCTTAGATATCGTCATAGTTCACGGAAAATTTCATCGTTAGTACGTCATATTATGGGAGGTTGGAAAAGATGCTGTTGGTAGATGATCCAGGGATGTGCAATTATGGCATGTATATTCGCATCTGCCTACGTCTTTCGATGTATAAAATGCCCAATCGTGCCCAAACAAGGTGGTTCTGTACTCTTCCTTCTTGACAACTTGCTGAGTTCGAAATATGAAGCTTATTAAGTCTATACCGGACCCCGTGCGACGCACGCTGGTTAAAACCAGTAGTGCCATCTGCAAGCCGATAGAGGCCAGGCTCGAGAGTTCGGGAAGATGGGAGAATGCTCAAAAGTTCCGCAAACTACAGCATCAACTTATTGGGCTTACCGAAGATCAGTGGCAATATATTTCCGAATACTTCAGGTGTGAAGAGGTTGTACATCTGGTAACACAGGCGCACGAGAGAGTGCTAAATGCTTATAACGAAAGGAGGCGTCAGTCCCCAGACGGCCTTGCTGAGATGGACCGTTACAAAAAACAACGGGGGGATTTGGAGCGGAGTCTTCGAAAATACAGAGACAACATCCGAGCCGCTGAAGGAGTGATGAATCTCTTAAAGAGAAAAATGGGACACACACCACTATACCGCGCTATGACATCTCGTCAACGCGATCTAGACGGGCACCTCAGGGACTGGCTTCAGGGTCGATGTGCTGCCAACGGGGGATGTTGTGCTCGGTCATGTGGCTGCTCTGAGAAGCTACGAGGCACCACGAGTAGCCGAGGGCGTTTTGGTCATTGTACGCCTTTATGTGACTGCTGTGCGCGGTATAAGGGTTACCGGCTTGAGGTCAAAGCTTACCGTTCCATCTATCCGGATGGACTGGTGCCGAGGGAGGTGAAAAAGTACTTGCATATGAGACTTCAATATGAGGGGCAATTCAAATTGAATCCGAAGGAGACAAAAGATACGAATAGTGCACTTCTTATGGATGCGTATGTGTGGGGGCTGCATCCTGGTAGGAAAGAGGGAAGCGATGGCCAAGCTGACTAGCTAACCACTGTTAATTGTGGGTGAGAATCCTGAAATCATATAACAGCTACCTAAGGAATACAAGATCAACGCTATCCATCCAGAACATTACATTATATACGATGAATTTGGGCTTGTTGAGTATAATCGAACGGACTGAAGAAAAGACAAATGCTGGAGAGACGTTCAAGCAAACTGGTAGCAACGGGCCGACCAGTATTTGAGCGAGAGGTGAGCTCTCAGGAATTTAGGTACACATTAGTGGACGAGAGGATTGTCAATGAACTGCTAAAATCATACTGAGCTCGTCCTTTTCGTACTCCGTCAACGCACGATTATGTCTGCCCATCATACCTGCGGCTTTCGACAAATGCCACACCCTATAGGTCTGAAGATGCTGGGCCTTGCGATGCTAAATACGACCATTTCTTGATTTTTCTACCACTTTTCACCTTTGGTTCCCTTTTCGAACTTATCATGGAAGTGGCGATTCAGTCTATTGCCATTTAGATGTGCAATGGCTTACTAGAGCCGAGCGATATCCTGGTAGATCTGTGTTAACGTGGTAACATTCGCTGGAAGGAACCCCAAGCTGGCTGGGATGTGACAGTGATGATAGGCAAAACCCCAGACGAGCGGGGCAGTTAACGATCAGTTCGCGGTCAAGGAGAAATCTCCAATGCACGAGAACCTCGGGAGTATTCTCTCTCGGTTTTGCCTGACTGAGGCAACCTTTGTTGATGATCTCCCCCTTTGCCACGACGATCAGGCATGATCGTGCTCGGGTTAGAGCGACTTTTGTCCGGCGGTTGTCGGACGCAAATCCTGGGCCGGATTTCGTTCCTGAATCAACAACCTAATCCAAATCGACGACGTCGGCTTCGTGGCCTTCCTTAGAATCGACAGTGGCGACTTTGACCATTTCTTTCCAGGCAATGTTCAAACCCTCGGAGAGCCTCATCATCCTTCCAATGTACTCCTTCTTCTGTTCGGAGTATGTGGCAATGATAGCGCACGTAACTCCATTCAGAGCACCACGGTTGACGAGAGACTCGACAACATCCATGGCAACAGAAACATATCTGTGCCCCTGGCACAACGTTCACCAATATCCGCCACCATTGGTGACTGGTTCGATACACTTGCGCATGACATGTGTCAAGAGAGTGTACTCGGGGTTTCCTTCCGCTCTTCTGGATAGTGATAACTTGAGGGCCTGTAGGTGACCAATCAATGCGATGTGCTTCTCGAGTTCCAGGCTCTCCTCGACGACTGCACCGGGCTCCAGCGGATTGGCAGATGTTCTAGCCCTCTTTTCAACCTCTCCACGAATACGCACGTACTGGATAGGATCCAATGCGCTAAGCTCATCGAACTGAGCTCTTTCAACGACGAGAAAGACGTTGAATCCGCAACGATGGAGGAAGATGGCCGTGGCGGCCAGGACACTGGTCTTGCCGCAGCCCAGGAATCCCTCCAGAATGGCACAGCCCCCTTTCGTACGACGAAGGGACCTGAACGCAGCTTTCTGCTGTGCGTTCCATTTTCTCAGGCGAAGAAGTCGAGCCAACGCAGCGTTGACCACGCTGTTGTCTATGCCATGTAGGAGGTCTACATCTGGCAATGCATTGCATTCTTGGTTGAGAAAAAGATCAAGCCATCGACCAACCCCGTTCTCATTCGACTGGAGCTTGACCAGTGCGTTCACCTGCCGCTTCACTGGCGCTTCGTTTATCTCGAAGTTGACACTTCCTCCGTGTGTGACGGTGGCCTCTTCCTCGTTGATTAATTTCGAGACGGTCTCCTAGAAGACAACTTGGATGTCTTCTGCGGCGGCGTCTTCAACATATCCGGCCACAGTGAACCCACTGGGCTTCCATTCGTTGGGCGGGCCCGACTGCTGGGGGATGCCCATAGCCAACTTGACATTGGTGTCCTCGGGCAAGATGACCCGGCCTGATGCTAAAGTCAGCACTGATCCTTGTTGAACGCCTCGAGATTCTTACCTGATCAACGGTCGGTTCGTTATCTTGCGAACTTGCCCTGGGCTCATCAAAGCTCTGGGTGATGTCACCCTGGTGGAAGATGTCAGCTCTGGTCTGTCTGATGTGCTAATCATTCGGGATGGCTTACCTGTTCTGACATCTTTTGCGAATGTCAGGAATAGCCCGAGGCTAGTCTGAGCTTGCGGGCCAGGCCAACCGTTACAGTACCGAAAAGTGCCAAGACACCTAGAGGTACACAAGATGTAGAAACGAGGTGATGGATAGTTCTCAAGAATTCGAGGCCTGAAGATGTACGGGCCTGAGAGAGAGACGAAGGGATAAGACCCTCGGAGGGTCGGAAGATATAGAAAACGGGGAATACTTTTAAGAACTGACGCTTGAAAGTGACCATCACGCTATCAACAAGTGCCAAAGCACCTAGTGGTAGGTGAGAAAGGAAGAGGATGAAGAGGAAGAAAGAAGGTCTGGAGATGAGGGGGAGAGAAGGAGATATATATAGAAGATCAGAACAAAAAGGTGGGAAGAAAAGGGCCCATCGGGGGAGTATATTCATGATCACACATTCATCTTGGAGAGGAGGTTCACTACGGTCTTATGCTGAATTCTATCACTCATTGTAGGTAGATCATAAGTCATTACAGATGGAGAACGATGACTTTGAAGCAATTCAATGAGTATCGTTTAATCAAGAAGGTGAAGCTATGGCACTTTGTATGGTCTCGAAAAGACGAACAACAACGGACCGTTTGCTTGACCTTTCTATATAGAGGTCTTCGGTTACGGAGGTACTGCGAAATGTTGGAAAGTACAGTCTCTACAGAATCAGAGAGTATCTATTACAACTGGCTTATAGGTACTTTATGTTTATGCACTTAGGATCATGGACAGCGTCACATAGGAGCCCCAAACATCTGGATTCTGATACAGCGTCTCGTTGAGCTTTGACAATTAGTTATTAGTATTAGAGCACACCAGAACAAACCCATAATTCACAAAACTCCAAACTCCAAGCCAACCTCTATCACAAACTCCTTTCTCCCATTCACATCTAGGCAGTTCCAAAGAGATGCTGGATACCGATAAGGTCCTCTGGCAGGTCAAATCCTGCACGAACAAGAGCCTGATACACTCGATCATCGCCACGAAGCAAACTCGTCACCAACGCAGACTCGATCTCATCCCTCCGCTCTTCCAAATCAATAAAAAACAGAAGGATATGAACTGTGTCCACGTGGCCATTCACAATAGCCCAAGTCAGGGCAGTCTGACCATGGCGGTTGGCAACGTCATATCTCGCGCCACGGCAGAGGAGATAGTTCACAAGCGAGACATACCCATGCTCCATAGCCTGGATGATAGGCAGCGGGAGGCTCTCCGAAGCGAGATTCATGCTCACCCCCTGCTCGTCCATCTGCCTCACCATGTCAAGATCATTCGCATCGACGGCCAGATAGAGCAGCACGGCGACGCTCGCGCGACGATGCCGACGCAGGTCCAGCCCGAACGCCAGCAAGAGCCTGCAGAGGACAATCGAGCGCTCCTTTTCGAACCTCAGCGCGAATTGCAGCGGGCTGCCGAGCTTATCGACGACGTTGGGGTCGGCCCCATACTTCAACAGATCCTTGACGATGACCACGGCCCTTATATCCTCATACTTCAGCGCGCAATTGAGCGGCGACTCGTCCCACGGCCCGCCCAGGTTTGGGTCGGCCCCCCACTCCAGCAACTGTCTCACGACCCGGATGGACATACCCTGCACCGCGTGGAGAAGGAAATACCACGGCAGGCTGCCGCCGTTTGTCTTCACGAGCGCCGGCCACCGCCTGTAGACCCACCGCGCCACGTCGTCGAGGCCGTACAGGCAGGCAAAATCGAACATGAAGTGTGGTATATGAAGTTCGTCGTCGGTGAACGAGAGGCCGGCCCAGAGAAGGGGCATAATGGCGCCCTTGAATGCCGAGTGCAGCGGGGTGAGGACCAGATGTCTGTTGTGCTTGTCATGCATGTTCGGGTCGCTGCCGTACATGAGCAAAAGTCTGACAGATGCGACGCTTGTGCCTCGACGCAGAGCCCAGCCCAGCGCCGTGAGCCCGTAGTGTCTGTCTGTCAGGAACACCGAGGCGCCGCTTTCCAACAGCATCCTGACCGCCATGTCGTGCCCGTTGGCCGCTGCGCTCATCAGCGGGGTCCGATCCTGCTCGTCTCTGAAGTCGATTGGGAAGCCATAACTCAGCAGTCTTCTGATGATGTCGGTGTCTCCAAGTCTGGCGGCGTAGTTGACGAAGGGAAGTTGGGTGGCCGCTGGCTCGGATAGCAGTTCGTCACCCTTCCACTCCATCAGCATGTCAATGGCTATACCGTCAGATTCTTCGACGATGCTCTTCAGCATCATTTGTCCATTGAAGGGGCTTGGCGCGTGGATGTCGAGGTCTTGTTCTCGTGCAATTAGGAAGCGGACGGTTCCTCGAATGGTAATTCCATCATACCAGATGAAGCAGAACTTCATCCATGAGAAGCCTTGAATGGTGTTTGATACCTCGACTAGTCCGCGTACGAGGTCGTCTTTCTTGTCTCTAAGCGCTTCTAGGAAGATCCTGCCATCATGCTCCCTCAGCGCATTGCGGTACATCTGTCTGTTCAAGAGCTGGTACATGGAGGAATTGGTACGGCTCAGGGCACTCAGGTCCCTGCGGGTTTCGCAAGCATCACCAATCTTGAGCAGAAGCTCATTGGGAAGCTTGAGGATGGACATGGGCGTTTGTTTCTCTGTTGGATGTAAATGTATGAGGATTGTGGGATATGATGTAGGGTAGATATGTAGCAGCAATTGCGCAGAAAAAGGTTACAAAAAGCACGAGGATATGGTGTAGAGTGCACAAGGAGCTCTAGCTTGTTATCAAACTACGTGTTTATATAGTCTTCCACAAACCTGTGCCACTTTCTCTGGTGCGGTATATTGCGGTAGATTGCGTCTATACTGAAGGGACCTCCCGAGTGAAGCCAAGATAGTTACAAAGAATACCATGGTGAATGCACTCACCTGGACAAAGCTATTGTTTCTTCACAATGTTCAGCAGATAAAAAAATAATAAAGAAACTGACTTAAGAAGCCTTCTCTGGGAACAACCATACGTCACTTGCCTACGTCTATACAGACATGAGCATTCAACAGGTTCACTGCACTACTTCTCCTTGAACTTATTCGGATGTTGCCTTAACGGTTCTTTCCTTTTGCTGGAACAAAGACCTTCCTGCCATTCACTAACATGACATTGGCAGTCTTCGCTTCAAGGATGATACTGACAATGTCGCGATGTATGCAGTCCATATCGGTCATTTCCAGAACAGAGATACTATTGGCCAATTGCAGAACTAATCACAGACAAAAGTATTTACAAATATGTAAGCTTAAGCTTGGCAAGCTTCTTCAATCGCTGCAAGATGTCCACCTTTCGAAGTTCAAGGTACAAGTCATCTTCGTCCGCATCATCCAAATTGCTGGATAGATTGACGAGAGGCGCTCTGGGCAGTTTGATTTCCGTCACAGTCTTCGCCAAAGGTATTGTCAGAGCATCACTACTTTGTACAATCTCTGGCTCTTGTTGCTTCTGGTCTTGGATGATTGGAGGTGCCTTTTCCCCAACCCACCCGCGACACATGTTCACGGCCTTTTCCCACATAGCGAATGACTTGGCACTGTCTTCGCGACTGACCTGCGGTTCGAAAACAGCTCCTCCTGCACGGTTTATATCGCGCAACTCGGCAAAGTTGCGCCAGAGTCCAGCTGCCAGGCCAGCTGCAATTGCTGCTCCCAGGGCAGTGGTTTCACGCATCTTTGGGCGGTATACTGGGATTGAGATGAGGTCTGCTTGGATCTATTGGCGGCACCGCGTTAGTATGAAGTTGTTCTTAGGTAAATATAGGTTGTTTATGAGTGCATACCTGCATGGCTAGATCCGAGTTACTGAGACCTCCGTCAACAGCTAGTTCAGACAAGGCGTGTCCACTATCCTTTTCCATGGCGTCCAGAATAGCTTTGGTCTGGAAGCAAGTTGCCTCCAGAGTGGCTCTAGCAATGTGGCCCTTCTTGGTGTATTGTGTGATTCCAACTAGTCATGTCAGTAGATGAATCTACTGTAGTAGCAATGAACTTACAAATAGTTCCCTTGGCGTCGTCGATCCAGTAGGGCGCAAAAAGGCCACTGAATGCAGTGACAAAGACGCACCCGCCATTGTCTTCCACACTAAGCGCCAATTCGTTCACCTCGTTGGATGCGCTGAAGAACTCCAAGTTGTCCTGTAAGAACTTGACACCTGACCCGCCTACTGCGATACTCCCCTCGAGGGCATACACGGGTTTTCCGTCAAAGTGGTATGCCACCGTCGCCAGCAATCCATGCGTCGAAATGACCGGTTTATCGCCCACATTGTACAGGAGGAAGCATCCAGTGCCATAGGTGTTTTTTGCCATCCCAGGAGAGAATCCTTTTTGACCGACCAGCGCGGACGACTGATCTCCAAGGCATCCTAGAATGGGGACTCCCTGGAGGATGCCGGTTGACAGCACCCCATACGCTGTTGAGTGCGATGACGGCACAATTTTGGGAAAGTGGATTTTCCCTCTAATATCAAAGAAATCGAGAAGGAAATTGTCGTATTGCAGTGTCTCCAGGTTCATGAACATGGTCCGCGACGCGTTGGTGGCATCGGACACAAAGACATTCGCAGCATGCCCACCGTTCAGACGATACACCAGCCATGTATCTACCGTGCCAAATGCCAGTGTTCCTCTTTCATAGGCATCTTTGACGCGTGGGACATTCTCCAGCATCCATAGGAGCTTGGTTGCAGACGAGTATGTAGAGAGAGGCAGCCCACACAGCTGCTGGAGTTGCGAAGCCTCGGGTCTCTTCTTCAATTCGTCAACAATGGACTGGGAGCGAGTGTCGGTCCAAACTATAGCATTGTACAGTGGTTCGCCCGTTTCGTGGTCCCAGACTACGGTGGTTTCTCGTTGGTTAGTGATGCCGATGCCCTTGATGGTCTCGCGCGAGTAGCCGGTGGCTTCGAATTTCTTTACTGCTTCTTCGACGCAGGTGTACACCGACGATTCGAGCTCCAGAGGATCATGTTCATGCCATCTGCTAGCAGTTAGCAATCCCGCGCAATTCCAAAGTCCAGACTAAGGAGACGACAAACCCTGGGTTAGGGTAGATCTGAGTGAACTCCACCTGATGCGATGCAACGGGTTCCCCCTCGTGGTTGAAGATGAGGAACCTGGTGCTGGTGGTACCTTGGTCAATTGAACCGACAAACATTTCTTTTTGTTGCATTTTCAGCCAAATTGTGCCATGCGAGAGAAACGTGTAGGACGAAATGGAGTCGCAGAATGTCTCTCAGACAAAAAGTACAGAAGAGGAACCGCAAAGACACACACACGGTGGAGCGTAGGCCGTCATAATTTAAACCCCCATGCCCGCCAGACACGCGTCTCCGCTGTCATGGCATAGGGGATGTATCTGCGGGGCCATCTGACTTGGGCCGAGCTAGAATGGAGGGGATGACCACTTGGTATGTTGACCGAAGCCATCGGCATCGAATGAGCCGAGAGAATCGAAGGTCCCTAGCGTCGGGGATGGGCCAACGCCTAGACCCCAGGCGAGGGTTTCATTCGCAGAAGATGGAGTGCTGGGATAGCCTGGGAGCAGTCAGCCCACAGGAACGCCAGGGTGAGGGAAGCATCCGTGATTGGTGCGATTATTGTGAATGTCACCGTCCGACGGAGGGAAGATTTGACAATCCCGTGATAGAGGAAGAGAGGAATTAGGAATGAAGAGGAAAGGAAGAGAAAGGTAGACGGAGGAAGCCAAAGGGAACAAACACGAGAGAGGCCTGAGGCCCCACGGCATTCTTTTCCGGATTAGTTCACGGATTTCCCTTTATCTTCTTCTCTTCCTCTCCACCTCCCCGTCTCTCTTGTCCTTCCTACCGTCACATCCATGATTCCTCACGGCTTCTTGACAGTGGTCTGGCCGCAGCCACGCTAGACACGCTAGCCACGCTGGTGGTCATACTTCCTCTCGTGAGACCGACATTGGTCTCCAGACTGATCAGCATTGCGATCCGCCCGTGGAGTCATGCATCCCCCACACTGACAGCGACAGATTGCGGGGGGGGGACCCGGAAATGATCAACTACGCACATCGACGTCTGCGAACACCGTCCAGGCCACTGTGGAGCAAGATGCAGGGCATCCAGAGCCTCATCTCAACGACCACCAGCATATCTATGCATGTCTATCCAAAATCCTGGACCTGATGCCGACAGCACCAAGGAGAGTCCCTTTTCTTAAGAAAGAACATTATGCTGCAGTACCCCAAAAGCCTTCGGAGAACCACGATGCCACTGCCACCATACAACCCCTGCGCAAATGGCTACTACCCAAGCCGGACGCAAGGTAACACCAGCCTGCGCCGGCTACGACGGCTTCAATATCATTCGGCGGCCAGAACGACAGTAATACTGAATGGGACGATTCGCCGTGGGAGAGGGCGAGACTCCCATCAACGTCTGCCAGGATTCGACAGTGCCACCGTCGGGTGAGCGGTTGACATGTGCGTGCTTAAACATACCAATGCAATATCTGGACATACTAATGTCATTCTGCAAGAAGAAGTTCTGGTCAGCTGGAGAACATGCTCCTTTGCGCCGTTGCGTACGTACAATCATCAGCCCATTGGCTAGCATATCGGCATGTCCAGCGAGAGTACCCAGTCAATGAGTCTATACACATAGTATAGACGAACGGGGTTTTACCTCAGAAGCATGTCTATCCCCAGAAACTCCCCGATCCGTCGGCACAATGTCCAATCTCAAAAGGCGCCGTGTGAGGGAGACTGTGTAAACCCACACCAGTAGCACCATGTACACCCATCCCACCACATATACATCCCCTATCCCATACTTTAACTTCCCTCACGTCCCGCCCAGCATCCCAAGTCCCGTCCACAGCAAGACTATCCAACAGAACAATCCCAAACAAACCTAGCCATGGACATCGAGCCCTCAAAAGAAGTCCCTCATGTCTCCCTCCACCCGCGATCCACCCAGGACAGCCCTGACCCCGAGACCACCCCCATCTTCATCGAGCAAGACTCGTCCATACCGCCCTCCCTCCGCTGGACCAGCATCCGCGCCTACTGCCGCGACGCCTTCTCCGAATTTTTCGGAACCATGATCCTCATTCTCTTCGGTGACGGCGTCGTCGCCCAGGTGACTCTAAGCCGCAACGAAAAGGGTTCCTACCAGTCCATCTCCTGGGGCTGGGGGTAAGCAACCTCCACCACCATCTCCTCCCCCTCCCTCTCCTATGGTCTCCAAGCCCACCCTAACACACCCCAGACTCGGCGTCATGCTAGGTGTCTACGTCAGCAGCCCATCAGGCTCGCACATCAACCCCGCCGTGACCTTCGCTAACTGCGTCCTGCGGCGGTTCCCCTGGCGGCGCTGGCCCGTGTATGCTCTCTCCCAGCTGCTCGGGGCCATGGTAGGCGCGGCCATCGTGTACGGGAACTACCCGCTCAGCCATCGACGTGTATGAGGGCGGACCCGACATCCGAACGGTGCCGGGGTACTCGTCGACCGCAACGGGGGGCATTTTCTGCACGTACCCGGCGGCGTTCATGACGCGCACAGGGCAGTTCTTCTCCGAGTTTATCGCCAGTGCCATCCTCATGTTCCTGATCTTTGCGCTGAATGATGGGGGCAATCTCGCGGCGGGCCCATTGACCCCGTTGGCCCTCTTCTTTGTGGTCTTTGGCATTGGTGCGTGCTTCGGGTGGGAGACGGGCTATGCGATTAACTTGGCGAGGGACTTCGGACCCCGGCTGGTCTCATATATGATCGGGTATGGGCCTGAGGTGTGGAAGGCGGGGAATTATTACTTCTGGGTAAGTGGTTTGCTTCTGGGTTGGACAACGATGTAGGCTGACGGTTGGAGGCTTGCAGGTCCCGATCATTGCTCCGTTCCTAGGCTGTACGTTTGGCGGTTGGCTGTATGATGTCTTCCTCTATACTGGCGCAAACAGCCCGGTCAATACCCCGTATATGGGTTTACGGAGGTTGCTTCCACTGGCTCCTCGAAAAAATGGAATGTCTACCAGCGTGGTATAATGCGCTGTTGCAGCTCTGTTTGTGGAGGAATATATATCCTTTGAATGAAGTTCCGGCTATGGATAGGTCTAATTAATAAGGAGTAGCCATAACGGTGGTGTATGGAGGTTCTCGTCCTGAACTGGGGATCTCATCCACCTGTCTGTACCAAGAACCACCAGTAGGTCATAAATTTGGTTCCAGTAATCATAATAAGTACAGTCTAAAAAAACACGTGAAGAAACGAAGCAGGAGAACCTGCTTATGTACATACATTTCATCTCATCGTCGCATGTAAACTCATGATCTCGTATCCCATGTCGGTCGTGGATTCCGGTCTATGTGCAAGTCCACGCAGTCGATGTGCTGTGCCAGTGGCACACTCAAAATGTGGTGAGCACCATAGCCAATACGATGCACAAGGCGCTTATCCAGAATGGTGCACTAGCCTGATTGGCTGCATCCACGTTAGGCGCAGCATGAACCGTAGGAGTTGGTGTGGATGAATGCCGGCCACCGTCTGTTTTGCTTACAGAATCAGTAGTCGAGTGATAAGTGGTAGTCGCATGAGAGGTCGTAGAGAACGTCGTAAAAGGTATGCTGGAGCCTGTTTCAGTGCCAGAGGGGCATGGTAAATCCAGCGAGGAACGCAATGAGGCTGATGTAGATCGGAACGTAGACTGGAGAGGGATTTAGCAATAGGATCATGTTAATGAGGGAAGTGAAGGTGATGCTCACTCACTGAAGCCGCACTCGGGGGCGGCTGGACCTGTCCGGAACTAGAGAATGTCCAGCCACTAGGCAGACCAGTATCAGTCGAAAGCGAGGTCGGCCGGGGAACCCAGGGATAGATATCTGGCGTTGAAAAGCTCGACGTTTCGCGGTGTGTCCCATCGAACGGAATCGGGATGTTGTTGACAGTCGCCGTCACTGTTGGCGTCGACTCGACCGATGAAATAGTGTCTGCGTTGATATTCCCATTGACCTTTCCCCCTTCGGCGGTAATAGACTGCCACGATCCACTGTTGTCGCCATACGAGTATGATGAACCGGTCGAGTAATCGACCACCTTGAGTGATTTGAGATACATGGTGTAGGGACCCGCACTGTAATCGGTTTTTCCTCCGGCCCAGTCTGGAGGATCACATTAGTATGCCACACGGCCGGTCACCATGAGTGGTTAAAGCTTACCGATCGTGCCCTGCGGATTGTTCGGATCTCCGCCTGCCCAAACGCCCACCCTGACCATCATGGGAGTTTGCGGATATTGATTACTTTGGGCAGTTTCAGGGGTGAGCACGCGGACCGTCTCGCCGTCAATCTGCCAGATAATGTGCTCACTGGTCCAATCGATGGCGTAGGTGTGGAATCCATCATGGTTCCCGGGGTTGTCGTGAGTGGCACCGCGGTTAAAGCTGTCGGTGTTCCCTTTACCGAAGTAGTTACTCTGCACCAGGGCATTGTTGCCGCCCAGCCACTCCCAGTCGATTTCATCGAGATCATCCGACTGAAGCACTGCACTGCTTACGATTCCCGTTCCGGGAGCAGCTTGGATCACGAACTCGACACGTCCAAACATGATGTACCATTTGGACTGGATCAACGGGGCATCGCCCTGCTTCGCGACGGTGAAGCTGGCGCCTTTGGTGTTATCGTACGATGGGCTTCCAGTCTCTTTAAAATCGGACGAGTAACCCTTGGTGAAGTCATAGGATGCCGACTTGCCCAGAGCAGGGTCGGGCGGACAGGCTGGAGGTGAGGTCAGTTGGGAATTTTCCGGCTTCAAGAGCGACGTGAAATAGGGACGTACACTTTTGCAAAGGATCACAGTCTGTGTATGTCTGTGCTTCCACCAGGATCGATGAGAGCAAGCCTAAGGCCACGCCCACCACGGGAAACCTCATGGTCATAAACAAAACAGTCGGCGACAAATGGGAAAGACCACGAAAAACGGCACCCACCAACGGAGTCCAAGGATTGTTTTATCCAGAAGAAATCAAAAAATTAAATTTGGGGGAGAAAAGTGCGAGGTTGGGGAGAGGATAGGAGTGGAAGACAGGAGCGGAGGAGAAGGATTGTTGACGAAGTGCGAGAGGTGAATTAGTGACTAAGGTGCCTCGTGAGGCGCAAGACAGATTATAAAGGAGGAAGGGACCAGCCGGTGAAGATTGTGAGGTAGTAAGGTACCCTACTTGGGTAGGTAGGTAGGCAGTCCAGCCTCCTTCGTTTCTATTTTGATCTACCCAGACGACGAGGTACCTCTGGGTACAAAGCAGGCGGCCGAAGGTCCTACCTAACGAAAGTACCAGCCAGTCCCTCCAGCTCCGGTGGGTCTAAATTGGCGCTATCCGCATGGCAACCTCCGAAGCCGCATGATGATTGGCTACACCTTAAATGTGGCTGGGCCTCTTAGACAGCTGCGGCTCCCCACGCATTTTTATCGATCGTTGACACATTCCGTGGTTGAAAGCTACCACTCGATCGGATGTCCACCATGATCATGAAGGGTGTCTGATGGGAGGTAGGTAGGTAGGTCAATCTACTGGTACTACGCCGTATAGACCTCGCACTCACCTGAGTCCCAATTATGCAACCCGGGTCAGATGCAACCTGCGGAGTACTAGTACAACACTCCTACAAGTTGTTGTTTCATCACCGCCTATCGGGCCCCACCCCAGCCTCTCTTACCCAAGATATATATTTGCTCGCCACTTTGCCTACCCCTTCTACGGGCCCGTCACTTTGATTGAATTGATGAACAGCGTGGATTAAGACTATCATATGAGATCAATCCTGTACCACAGTTTCCTCCACTGGATACCTCCTTTTACGGATGAGCTGTCCACTTGCATGTCTCGCTTGTGACCCTGTGATCAATAGACCTTGGGTCGGAGCTCGCCATGCATTTCGAGCCATGATGTGGCCCACCCAAGAATCTTGGTATTGGTCTACAGTGAGTTGTTTCCTAAGTGCCTAAATTAATCTGAAAAAGTCGAATTCACACATCAGTGGATGGATGAAGAGGGTGATATGATGCGGTGTCATCACACAACACTGCCTGGTGGTCATGAGGTTAAGTTAGGGCAACCAGTACTACGCCACGTTCTGTCAATGATCTACCTACTCCGTGCTGTCCAGAGGATCCCCACCAGGGGTGACCCCTATTGTCTACTTCCCACTGCCACCTGAATGATGAACATGAATCCCACAGGGGATTTCGTGGGATGAGCAACCGACAGATTTGCGACAAATGTCGAATGTTGATCAAACCAAGAGTACCTTCCTATACGTCACTCGGAGAATTCTTAGTCATCCACATGTTCAGGAGGACCTACACCTACCGCAATTTGGTATGGCAGGACACGGGTTCAATTTCGAATCAATTGAGATCGCTGGAGAGGAGCCCATCGCGGAGGGTTCTCAGCTCGCAACGGATAAAGGACAGATAGGTAGGGACTACGGGGCATGCCGAGAGGGGGATAGATCGTGAGGATCTTGCAGCCGGCCACTGCACGGACATCCTCACGGACCCATCGTCTTGTCTCCCCTCCCATTTTCAGGAGGGTCGAATAGTGAGTGTATAGTAGATGAATGCGTTATTCTTAATATTTATCATAATATTAATATGAACGTTAAGATTAACAAAAAAAAAAAAAATCAATATATTCTTCCCAAAAGAGAGCCCCGAGTTCTCTTGCCAGTTGAAAAAGGTCCGACTCCCTGACTACTCTCTCCGGTTTAGCGGGAGAAAGCTCGTGGTTCGGAGCCGCAACTCTGACGCTTCCTCCCTCCGACTCTTTCTCTTCTCCATCTCCTCCTCACTCCTACCACCACGTCGACAACCTTCCACCGCCCCTCTTCTCCCCCCTCTTCCTCATTCTCTCTTCTTCACCCCCACTCTCAGTCATCTTTACTTCTTCCCTCCGAACTCTCATACCATATCATGGGCCCTTGGCCTATCTTCGCAACATGTGCGATGGCGATTTTTGACCGCTGCCGCTCTTCCGTCAGAACATGAAAGAACACCGGACACTGTCGCCCATCGACGATCAGCAAAACACTACGACTTCGCCAGATAACCTCATCTTTCCGCATATACACCTCGCCCGTGTACACCGTGCGCGATTATACTATATAATTACTACCGATCGATTATATTGATTGATTCCGACCGCGAGTTTTCCTACGGACCGCTTTCCCGTCTACCTCGACATCCTTCCTCAAGGTTTGTTCGCATGACAGTTTACGAAGCTTAAGCCTCACGCCCGTCGCTGTTATCGGAACCCTGTTTGATGGTGGCGCTTCTCTTGATTTTCTATGTTTCCTTGTCTCCCCTCCGCCGCCCATCCAATACCTCCCCCGCGTTTGCCATAATCGACGCCGCCATACCGGATCCTTGAGGCATGGCCTCCAGTGGCGGTGATTACCCGGAAGAGAGACACAGCTCTGAGAGCTCAGGCGCGCATAGCTGGCATAGCTGGATGTCACAGGAAACGGTCAGGGACGGTCAAACCGATCGTCGCCCCCCGAATCAACCCATGTCGAACGGTCGCAGTTTATCCCCGTTCCCGCCGTCTGCCAGAGCAGACAGGTAAGAATCCCCCTGCATCCTGCTTCATGTCTAGTCCTTTACTTTTATCAAATCTTTTCTCCAATCCATGTTGTGTCGCTTTCTCTAATGCATGGAGTTGGAGTAATGCGGGACCTGGTAGGGATGCTATTTTTGAACTCCACGCTTCACGCGGGGATGATGGCTAGACGGATCTCTTGTCCCACAATGCGCTTCCTCTCCCTGAAAAAAAAAAATGCAGATGCACTCCTTGTTATCTTTACAGTCACGTGCACTTGTCTTGTTCTCTGTATCCATCTTGAAACAGTCCTGATTCACCCATGTCGCCATGTAACCAAAGGAGATCGTTTTAGTTTCATCCGATGCAGGCTGACTTTTCTTAGATCCCGTTCGCAGGGTCGAAAGCCACCGCCGCCCGCTCTGGGTCCCGCGACCGAGTTTAATACGTCCATGTTCTCTAGAGCCTCCCCAGATGTGTCCCCAACGGACCTGCGTAAAGGTTCTGGTTTCGCCAGCCATCGTAAAGCGTTGGCAATGCTAGGCGCCGACGACCCCGGCCCTCCACCGACATCAAGCTCTGGTTCCGGGCCCTCTCATTTGAATCCTCATCAGTTTGACTACTTCCAGCAAAACCCAAACTCTTCTCGGCCTTCGTCCCCGAAGATGGCCCCGACCGACTCGTCCGGCACGTTCTTCCATGATTCCGAACATGAAGCATCGCCCGCTACGGCATCATTTCGCCCGGGAACTGGTCGCACGTATGCCAGCGAACCGCTGGAGATCGATTACAATATGGACAATCGGCGGCCTTCTGTCGCAAGCGCCACCACGGTGAGCAGCCAAGGTTCGAAGTCTAGTACAAGTGCTCGATTTCGGAAGAAATTACAAGGCTTCTTCGGCGACGAATACTTGGGACCAGGTGAACCAAGACCCGAGTCGGATCACGCAGCGCAGCTCCAATCAGGTAATCCGTCACACATCGAGCAGTACCTAACCCGTGAACGTGCCAATTCAGATGGAACACGGCC
This sequence comes from Aspergillus terreus NIH2624, assembly GCF_000149615.1. Lineage (NCBI taxonomy): Eukaryota > Fungi > Ascomycota > Eurotiomycetes > Eurotiales > Aspergillaceae > Aspergillus > Aspergillus terreus. Next base: position 452,794 of record NT_165931.1, on the reverse strand, counting down.
CGTACCGGGACTTGCAAACGATGACTCGTCCTCTCAAAATCCACCAGCACATACCCCGCTCCCTTCCAGCGAGATCACGCCATGGTTATACCAAAGCTTCCATGACATCCCTCAATACGGAGAGGCTCCAGTCCGTGAAGCCCCCACAGACAGTCGTACCGCAGCCAATGCCAAAGGCTGGCAGAAAGAACCAGCGCGACGACACCTGGGCGGACATCGTCATTCTCGAAGCAAAGAGGAGAAGCCAACGGTTGCCGGGGATCTTGCCGGATACCCTGCTCGTCCATCCACAGGACGCGATGACCTGTCGCTTGGACTTCGACCCTCTAGAGAGGGAAGCTTCAATAATTACCCTGCGGCGATGAATTCGACTTCCACCCTGGTTGGGCGTTCGACTAGCCCCACGCCGAGTGTTCAAAGCGCTTATGCTCGCGAGCAAGGACAAAACTCCCCGGGGCCGGGACAAAACAAGCGCTCCATCCTCGATAAAATCCGCCGTCCTATAGGGCACGGGCCGCTGAAGCATTTCCCTGGAGCCAAGGGCGCGCACGATACGACCAAGGCTTCCTCGAAACCGTCACGACGGGATCCCTCCCCTGCGAGGCGAGGCCGGCAGGGCAGTCTTGAAAGTGGTTTGTCGACCCCGCGGTACCTGGACGCGAGTGACTCGGATCGGAAACGAGACCCCAGAATTGTTCTGGGATCTGCAAAGATGCGAAACCGTCGACCTGGTACCGAGACTCCGGCCCGAGAGGCAAAGGGTGACGAGCAAAGTATGTACTCGCTTGATACTGATCTCTCGCATATGGAGGGAATCATCAAAGATCAAAACGCTGCGATTTCCGCCGACCGAAACCGGTCAATCAACGGCGCATCTTTCGAGGACCAAGAAGGGAGGATCGGGCATTGGGATGCGCCTGAAAGCTGGCATGTCAAGAAACACGGAGATGAGAACACAGCCAGACTCCCCACCACTGCCCAGGCCACTGCTCGCGCTGCACCAGATGCGGATGGTATCTCTTATTTCATTCGCGTCTTTCGTATTGACTCCACCTTTGCCACGTTGTCAACAGGGCTGAATGCTACGGTGGCCGACATTCTCGTGCTGCTGGGTCGAAAATCTTTCCTCACTGAACACCTCAACAATTACGAGATCGTGATGCGAAAGAACGACCTCTCACGGCAGCTTGACCCGGGCGAGAAACCTATCCTTATGCAGAAGCGGATGCTCGAGCAGATTGGTTACACCCAGAAAGATCGGATCGAGGAAATCGGCCGGGAGGACCACAGCTATATCCTCCGTTTTACCTTCCTCCCCACGAAGCTGAGCGGGCTCAGCAGTCTCCAAGGCGAACCTGGATTCAATAAAATGCAAAAGTTCAGCCATGTTGATCTTCAGGGTCGCAGTCTTGTCACTATCCCCATCACGCTCTACAAAAAAGCATCTGAAATCATATCCCTGAACTTATCGCGAAACCTGGCGTTGGATGTTCCAAGAGACTTCATCCAAGGTTGCATTAATCTGCGGGAGATCAAGTTCATTGGATGTGAGGCTGAACAACTACCTGCAAGCTTCGGTCTTGCAAGTAGATTGACCTACCTGGATGTGTCCAATAACTTTTTGGAAAATCTTAGCCATGCCAATCTGGACAGGCTGCATGGCCTCGTGCTGATCAAACTGGCGAACAACAGGCTGACGGAATTGCCGAGTTACTTTGGAGCCTTTGAGTTCCTGAGGAGCCTCAACATTTCCTCCAACAACTTTCAGGTCTTTCCGGAGTTCCTCTGTAACCTGAAGAGTCTGGTGGACCTGGACATCAGCTTTAACAACATCTCCGAGCTCCCGAACATCGGCAAGTTGAGCACACTGGAGCGGATCTGGATGACAAATAATGTCATAAAAGGCCCCTTGGGGGAGACGTTCAAGGACTTGGTAAATCTCAAGGAAATTGATGCACGATTTAATGAGATCACCAACATCGACAACCTATGCCTACTGCCGCGCCTGGAGCAGTTGCAGATTGGCCACAACGCTGTCTCCAAATTCCGAGGGTCTTTCCCAAAATTGCGGACGTTGCTCATTGATCATTGTCCCATCACACAGTTCGACATTGATGGCCCCATGCCGACTCTTTCCTCCCTGAACATTGCTTCCGCTAAGCTAGTCCAATTCCGTGACTCGCTCTTTGAGAATTTGCCCAACTTAACTAAACTCGTGCTCGACAAGAACCACTTCGTTTCCATGTCGCAGCACATCGGGAAGCTCCGCAGGCTTGAGCACTTCAGCATGATCAAGAACCCGCTGGCCTCTCTCCCAGCTACGATTGGGTGCTTAACCGAGCTCCGTTACTTGAACCTGCGCGAGTGCAATTTGAGCCGCCTGCCTTCTGAGATTTGGTATTGCCTGAAACTGGAAACCCTCAACGTGTCGTCGAACGTGTTGGACAGCTTCCCAAAGCACGGTGGACCTCCTCCCCAGCCTCCGACCGAATCTGGTGGAACTCCCTTACCAACCCCAGGGATTTCGACCACTCCCAGCTATGAGGAGTTAGGAGCCCTTGCCGAGCAGGAACCCCGCCGACCTAGTCAAACTTCAGGAGGGGTTCTGAGTACAGGGAGTTCGCCAAATGGCGGCTACAGAAAGCCCTCCGTGGCGTCCTCTCTAGGACAATCTGGGCGAAAAGTTTCTGCGGCTCGGTCGGTCAATGAAGGCAGTCCATCGTCCAGGAAGGATTCCAATTTCTCTCAGCATGTTGCGACCACCTTTGGAGGTTCCCTGCGCAATTTATACCTGGCTGATAATAGGCTGGAGGACGATATTTTCCGGGAACTGTCTTTAATTCCTGAATTACGTGTGGTCAATCTCTCATACAATGAATTGACGGAACTGCCGCAAGGGCTTCTGAGACGGTGGCCGTTCCTAACGGATCTGTACCTCTCGGGCAATGAGTTGACATCTCTGCCTTCTGACGACCTTGAAGAGGGAAGTAACTTGAAGGTCCTCCACATCAACGCAAATCGGTTCCAAGTGCTTCCCGCAGAACTTTGCAAAGTCAGCAAGCTGGCAATTCTTGATGTTGGGAGCAATTCGCTGAAGTATAACGTGACCAACTGGCCATATGATTGGAACTGGAACTGGAACCGGAACCTGAAGTACCTCAATTTCTCCGGGAATAAGCGGCTGGAAATCAAGCCGAACATATCATCTCTTGGATCGCCAGCCGCGCAAGGCACTGACCTGACAGACTTCAATTCGCTTACTCATTTGCGAGTCCTGGGCTTGATGGATGTCACTCTCACAACATCCACGATCCCCGAGGAAAGCGAAGACCGTCGTGTGCGAACATCAGCGTCATTGGCTGGCTCTCTAGCGTACGGCATGGCAGATTTTCTTGGGAAGAGTGAGCATTTGTCTATTATTGATATGATTGTGCCTCGCATGAAACCGGATAACATCGAAACTGTGGTTGGAATGTTCGATGGGCAATCACAGTCCACTGGTGGCTCAAGAATAGCCAAGTTTCTACATGAGAACTTCCTCCAGACTTTCTCTGGCGAGCTGAAGAGACTAAGACCGGATGAACAAGAATCACCCCTCGACGCGCTACGGCGGTCGTTCCTGGCTCTGAATAAGAACATGGCTTTTGCCTGCTATCGGTCCCTTGATGAGGATGTCAGGCAATACCATGAAGATGCCGCTGATCAGAAGAAGGTGCGCTTGACAAAAGACGATATCCGGTCTGGTGGGACTGCCACTGTGCTCTACCTGCGCAACATGGATCTTTATGTCGCCAATGTGGGCGATGCGCAGGCGATTCTCGTCAAATCAGATGGATCATTTCGACACTTAACTCGCAACCATGACCCAGCCGAATCCCATGAGCGGGCAAGAATACGGGCCGCGGGTGGCTTCGTGTCTCGTCATGGCAAGCTTAACGACATTCTTTCTGTCTCCAGGTCGTTTGGACACTTCCTGCTGATGCCTGCAGTCATCGCTGCCCCTCATACGATGCACGTAAATCTCACGGAACAGGACGAAATGATTATTCTAGCATCAAGGGAGCTCTGGGACTATGTGACACCAGATTTGGTTGTTGATGTGACAAGGGCCGAGCGCAGAGACCTTATGGTTGCAGCGCAAAAAATCAGAGATCTCGCAATCTCCTTCGGAGCAACGAACAAGCTAATGGTCATGATCCTGGGTGTTGGTGACTTGAAGAAGCGGGAGAAGCGTATCAGGAACCAGAGCGTCTACCTGGGACCCCCCGAAGAGCAACTGATCACGAGCACAAAACGTCCGAAGAAGCCGGCTAACATGCCTGGTGATTCTCGTCTGGCCCGTTTCGACTATGTGGATGCTCCTGTAGGGGAATTGGCCATCATTTTCACTGATATCAAGAAGTCCACTAGCCTCTGGGAAACTTGTCCGGATGCCATGCGGTCTGCCATCCAAATCCATAATGATATTCTCCGTCGACAACTGGGTATCATCGGTGGATACGAAGTCAAAACCGAAGGTGATGCTTTTATGGTTGCGTTCTCTACAACGACTGCAGCTTTACTCTGGTGCTTCAATTGCCAAACCCAACTTCTGGAAGCCGAATGGCCGACGGAGATCCTTGAACAACCCCAATGCCAGGTTCAATACGATATGGACAACAATATCATCTTCCGCGGATTGTCTGTCCGCATGGGTGTCCACTGGGGAGAACCTGTATGCGAGAAGGATCCCGTGACCAACCGAATGGACTATTTCGGTCCCATGGTTAACCGGGCATCGCGTATCTCCGCAGTCGCCGATGGCGGACAGATCTTTGTATCGTCGGATTTCATGAGTGATATTCAACGAAACCTGGAAGTGTTCGCTGACAGCGAACGCGCCGCGTCCACGGGTTCGGAGGAAAGCTATGCCATGGACAATCTCGGGTATAATATTCGCCGCGAACTTCAACAGCTCAACAGCCAAGGCTTCGTGATCAAGGACCAAGGAGAACGGAAGCTGAAGGGCCTCGAAAACCCGGAGCCGCTCTACCTGATTTATCCTCACTCTCTCTCTGGCCGGTTAACAACGTTGGAGCAGAATGCTGCGCCTGAGAATGCGCCAACTACGATAAGCAAACATTCACAGCTCGAAATCCAGACTGATCTTATATGGCGCCTGTGGGAAATCACCCTCCGTCTGGAAAGACTCTGCGGGGCATTGGAATATCCAGGCGAGACGCGGCTCAAGGAACCGAACGTCGCCCTGTTCAATGTGGTCAAAAATCATGGCGGGGAGCTCGCTGATTCAACTGTAGTCAGCCTTGTTGAACAGCAAGTTACTCGCATCGAGACGACAATTACGACTCTCAGCATCCGCCACATGCTTCGACCCTTCGGGCCAGGCGATGGACTCGCTGACCACGCGATGCCTATCGCAGACGTACTGCAAGAGCTACAGACACAACTTGCGGAGTATCGGGCGCTGAAGGGGCAAACTTCTGCCGGTGCTGCAGGCATCACTGGCATGTCCCCAGGCTATGCGTCGACTGATGTGCAGTACCCTGCCTCCAGCCCATCATCTTCCTCCTTGCTCCACATGGGGCATTCGAGTCACGACCTGAATTCGAACGGGTCGCATTCCTGAACACGCATGTATTCGTGGCCGAATGATACTGGCCTCCTTCTTTATTAATCGTTTTTGCCTGATGTTCTTCTAATTTCTCGTTGTTTTACTGCTGACTGGCGTCTTGTGGAATAATGGGGTGACCAGTACTATAAGCATGGATAGGAGCTATGGTGGACTTGTCTGTTTTGTCTCATCCTTTGGATATGGGTTGGGTTGTGATACTACCTATTTAGTGAATCAATGCAGGCATGATGACTATCAATCTTGACGAGGCAGTTATTTAATTTTGTATGAATGAGATGACTATGGAGGAGGCATGGTATTGCTTAGTCACGTCCCAATGACGTTGAGAATCACGTGCAGAGGCTTCCTGTTTTGTCTCCGTCATTGCCCTCTTCACCTCTTCTCTGTATTTGCCTTTCCTCACAAACGCTCCTCTCATCAGGAAAGCCTCTACACCCTCCTTCTGGAGCGACAAGCCACATCTAGATCTGCGAGTCACCTCATACATTGCTCACGGACGACCGTTGACTTGGCTCTCTCCCATCTCGGTCCCGCCCTGTTGCCCCGGATACGACACTCTCCACGTTGGCTTTCTGACATTATTGACGAATCGAAAATATCACCTTCGTGTCTTCCATTTTTTTTCTCCGCCTCCCATTGAATATATGGACTCCAGCGTTCCTCAATTCTAACTTTCTTAAATACTTCTGCTTTGGTGGCTACTAGCCTAGCTTTCACCATGGCCGACGAACTGGATTATCTCTCCCCTGACTTCGACCTTAATTCTCTGACAGTCCCGCGTCTACGGTCTATCCTCGTCAGCCACGATGTTCCCTATCCCGCCTCCGCGAAGAAGGCGCAGCTCATCCGCATCTTAGAGGAGGAGGTCCTGCCACAGGCCAAGAAGCTTCTTCGAGAGCGAGACCGCGTTAAGAGAACTAGCGATGGTATCACCGACATGCCGAGTCGTGCTGCCTCCATTGTCAGCGACTTTGACGACCGGAATCGGGATTCCATGCCTCCTCCGCCAACGCCATCCACTGTTTCCACCGCGACTGGTACCCGGAGGGGCCGTTCTAAAGCCAGCGCGCGCGCGTCCACCGCAGACACCGAGGAAGCACGCGCTCCCGCCACACCGGCGACTTCATCGAGACGGACCCCTGCGCGATCGGAGGCGAGGCGATCCCGCGTACCTGATATCGAGCCCCGTTACGATGCCCCAACTACCCCAGCGATGCCGGATACAGTCACCCCACGAAAGTCGACGACCCGAAGACTACGCAGAAGTGATATGACGCCCTCCACTGAGCCGGAGCCCCCCGCTACTTCAGTTAAGGAGGAACCGCGGGACGAGAGCGTTTTCACCGATGACAATCCGTTTCAGAGCGGCAGTTCACCTGTCCCGTGGGAGGGCAGGGGTAGTGCGAAACGCAAGAGCTCGTCTCGAGTTTCGGCGGAGAGCCCTATGTTTGGTCAGGGACTGCGGGCTAGGAAGTCTGATGTCGGTAATGTTGTCTCGACGAGGGCCTCGCTAGGGTCCCCGCTATCTCAGTTGCGCACACCTAAAAAGGAAGAGTCGGCATCGGAGGAGGAAGATGACGAGAGTGAAATTAGTGCTGGCGAGGAATTTACTCCTGATGAACAGTTGGCCTTGGAGCGGGAACATGCAGATTTGATGTATCCGCCTAAGACCCAAGGGCGTCGAGCGCGCAAACAAGGAACTGCGAGTCGCATTGCTCCCTGGCTGGTCATCCTGCTATTGTTTGGTGGGTTTGGAGCCTGGTGGCGCAAGGAGAAGATCGAGATAGGATTCTGTGGTATTGGGAAACCGACCTGGTCCCTGGCGGAAACCAGGGTGCCAGAATGGGCCAATGTGCTCGAACCACAGTGTGAGCCTTGCCCACCACACGCCTTCTGCTACCCGAACTTCGAAGCTCTCTGTGAGCACGACTTCCTTCTGAAACCACATCCGTTGTCCCTGGGCGGGCTTATCCCCCTTCCACCCACATGCGAACCAGACAGCGAAAAGGCACGCCGGGTCAAGGCCGTGGCTGACAAGGCAATCGAAGAGCTTCGCGATCGTCGCGCAAAGTGGGAATGCGGTGAGCTCACGGAGGATGGGAAGGATGCGGAAGGGCCAGAGATTAGCGAGCCCGACTTGAGACAAGAGGTCGGCAGGAAAAGGAGAAAAGGGATGAGCGATGCAGAGTTTGATGATTTGTGGAAGGGCGCTTTGGGAGAGATTATCGGAAGAGAGGAGGTCGTGAGCAAGACCAAACAGTGAGTTGTCCATCTTCGTTTCCCTGCCGCATTGCTTCCCGCGCCCCGCTAGCGTCTGCGCCAGCATCAAAGGATTATGGTTCTGACGTGTATACCGGAACTAACAGAGGCGACACTACAATCACAGACCTTCATCTGTCCTCACCCTCACCTCTACATCCATCAGCCGCCTTCCCCTCACATGCGCCTTCCGCCGCTACATCCGACTCTCTCTCCTCGCGTATCGACTCCCTCTTTCAGTTCTAGCGCTCTGCACATGTGTCCTGATCTACGCTCGCTCAAGAGTCCTTGCGCGCCGCGCCGATCTGGCGCGAGTCCCAGAATTGGTCGCTACCACGCTTGATCGTCTTGCCACTCAGGCCGCCTTACATGCTCGAGGAGACGCACGCGAACCATACATCCCGATCGGTCAACTGCGCGACGACGTGCTTCGTTCTGAATTGCGGGGCAGTCGCCGGGAGGAGCTTTGGAAGCGGGTTCGCCAGGTCGTCGAAGGGAATGCTAACATCCGGGCGGCAGTACGCGAGGGTCGTGGCGGAGATGTAGCGCGTGTCTGGGAATGGATTGGGGGGATCGGCAGCATCCGAGGCGACCTCGAAGGAAGTAGTCGCAGTCCACAGGCACGGGTTAGTTACAGCGGGGAGTCGTCCACTCCTCTCGGTGAGCAACCTTCACAGCAAGTTGAGTCCGGTGCCCCAACCCAAACCCCCGAAGGGCCCCGGCGGTGGGACGAGGGCCGACCCATCTATTAAGGGGTCTTTCTCTTCAGCATTGGAGACATTTCCCGATTCTCTTCTACCCGTCGTCGGTCGTTCTGGAACAGTACCGGAGACTATTGTATATGACTTTCAAATCAACGTTGCAACTTCTTTCCCCGTTTTCCTTCGTTCTTCCTGCGGAAGAGGAGTCCAGACGAATGTACGTGTCAGTGGCTGGTAGGCGACGCATCGGATCGTAGGATGGTGAGTGGTCGACCGATCGTTGAAAAAGACTAAAGTGACGATTATGGCTTGACGTACATATGGCGCGGCCCATAGCGCTTAACCTGCGGAGCAGCCATCGATGCAGCAGAGCCCGTATAGCTTCTGCGGCCTTCCCCTCTGTTCCATTCCAGAAAGAGGCAATAAACCGAGCCAATTGCTCAAGGCGACACGGTTATCGATATACCCACTTGAGGCAAGCCATCACATCATGTCAACTGCGCGTGTGGGGATGCGATGGGCTGGGATTTGCCACCACGGCGTCATCCGGTGGTCCTGACCAGTGGTGTCCCTTGTTTGACAACACCGACCCCTAGGGACATTGGAGTAGTCACCACTCTCGCCAGCATTGCCAAACCCACCGTCTCCTTCATCGTCATACCGAAGGATCAGAGGTATGCGACGTGAGATCATGATACCCACGTCCATTGGTTGGAATCCACCGTAAGTGGATAGTTTGTTAGAGGGGACTCATGCCCGCAAAGGCATCGAAGGGGGTTTGAGAGCGCTAATCTCGCTAAATTCCGGATGGTGGTATCCATTTAATTTCTTCACGATCCTGAGGGCCCACGGGACGATTGTGTAACAATGTGCAGATCGGTTGATCCATAGTTTCCATATTGGCCGAGCGATTTCAGAGTCGAGTACTTGTATATCGGATACCTCCTCGGAGGCTCTTGGCATCTGAGACACTCACACTCGACCTAGATGCTCTACGTATGTAACTAGATACCTACTAGATGTGGTTTGGTGGTGTTGCTGTCACCGTCGGAGACGTAACCGAAGACAGCGCTAGTCCTCTTTCAGAAGGACGGCGCATCGAGGCGGCATCACGTGCAAGTTTGACAGCGACTCCTCGATATATCGGGTCCCAAAGTTTGGACTGCAGAAGTTGCTTCCAACAGACGCCTTGCCGCGCTGTACCCGACGGTGTTTTGGGTAGATCTCCACTTAGTCGCCTCCATCATGGCCCGTTCCACGAGGCAGGAATAACTTTGGCTCCCTAACGTCAGAGGCTCATCTCTCTCAAACCTACTGTTCTCTCAGCCCACCCTCTTCCCATATACCGGGGGGGTGAACCCATTGGAGACCAACCAATCTCCACAGTAAGTATCGTCCTCTGCGATGATCGTAACCTACTGGTTACTAACCCGTGCGTCTTTTGCCAAACAACAGGCGCACATAGGAGTGACCCAAGGGGGCTAGAGTGAATGGGGCTTCTATTGCCTACTCCCGCTATCTGCCGCTCTCTCATGTCCTATCATTCAAGCCGGATAATGTCTCCGGAATCAACTCGCCATCGAATTCGCCCTCACCCTCCAGCCCGCACTCGTTAGTCGGCGACCACCAGGGGTATCGTGGCCGAATCAGGAAGCCCGAATCTCGAAGTTCTTCACTGTCGGATCCGAAATAAGGGCGGACCGAATTGGCGTCTGTACCAAGATGTCGCGAATTTGACAGAACTGGTGCCTCGCGAGGGGCGAAGGAAAAGCGAAGAAACGGGGGCAAAAACAGTGGAATGGACGGTTGATCCAGAGAGTCTCGACCACCAAATTCACATTGATATCTCGAGAACGAGCTCCCGTTCGCCGGTCCGGCAGTCGATAGCCCAACCAAGCCATAAACAGCAGCGACAGAACCCCCGGATCGTGCAGCGCAACACTCGCACACAGCCTCCACTCTGGCGTGTGCAAGGTTTCATCGATTTTTTTTTTTAATAAATGTTTCTCCCATTCCCTGGAAACAATCGATTCAACCAATAAGAGCTCTACTACTCAAAAAGGGCTGGGCTTTCTGTGTCACCCCCGTCGCCCATTGTCAATCCCTCTTGTTCATCGCTGACCAGCGTTGAATAATTTGGCCAATTTGGTTCCACATATTCTGTCGGGTACATGAGCTACTACCTACCCGTGGACAAGGAGTCTCCTTTAGTGTTTGGCTTGATTTTCTTTTCTTTTCTTTTTTATTTATCTATTTTATTTTATTTTTTTGGCCCTTTCCCGGCTTCCTTGTTTTCCTCTCCGTCCTTTTCCCCTGCCAACATCCGCAACTATCTTCCCGCCCACGCACCTTCTCTCTTTGTCGGCGGCCTGGGGTCATCGTTATCAAACTGGTATCTCCGGTCCTGCGAATATTTTCACCCTGATAGCTGGATCCTTTTGTGAGCATGCTTTATTCAAGCAGCCTGGCTTAGATGTGCCCCCTCCAAGGTGTGTATGCTAAGATTTCTTACTCGGGCGTCGCTCCCACCCCCTCTCGGTCCTCTTCAGCAGTGTTCGCCCATTCCTGCTGGTGGTCGCGTTTAGCACCACCCTATACATACACTTTGTGAGACCATGGCCCATCAAGGGCCGTCCAGGCCTCTTCGGCCTATTGCTCCGAGGATGGTACCGGATCCTCCTACACCAGGCCCTCCAAGTGACGAGGGTAAAATAAAGCGAGCATCCGCCGCTTGTGGTGAATGTAAACGTCGGCGAACAAAGGTACTGAAACCCCAGCTGTGCCTCGTGATCTGTTGAGCCCGTTGTCGTTCGAGGCATATTGGACCCTTTGCTGTCGCAATTACTTGCTTTCATACTCGCGGATCGCTCGATGGAAAATATCCCGATTACCTCCCTTGTCTTCCCATCTAACACCCTTCCGTCCTCTCTAGTGCAGCGCGGACACCACCGGGAGCCCTTGCACTGAATGCGCCATCCATGGGCGCGAGTGTATCATCGACGAATATGCCGACAAGCGTCGGAAAGTTGCGGCCAAGCGCGCGCAGGAAGAGCTCAAGTATTATCGCGGGTTTCTTGAGCAGCTGATCGAAGCCATTCGCACGGGCGATGGCGTCAGCGTGGATGCCATTATCAATATTATTCGATCGGGCGCTTCGCATGAAGAGATTCTGGCCGTTGTGACCCAGTCGCTGAGTGGAGGGCCGAAGAAACGCAAGGCACTGGATATGAGCGAAAATCCGATTTCCACCGCAAGCACCACTCCAGATGGGACCAGTCGCACCCCAGACAACTGGACATGACCGTGGGGGAGGACATTCGCCGAGGACCGACATCGACCGAGTATCCATCAACCGAAAGAAACATCCATTCATATCCTACCCCCTTACCTCCTGCCTTCCCTCCCCTGCCTTGATTGCGTTGACCGCCATCCACCCACGATCTTGCCGTGCTATACCCCTCGTGCAGGGCGAGCCGGCGTAATAATGAATTCCCGGTGGCGAGGAAGAGACCGAGCCCGCGAAGAAGCGGAAGAAGAGGAACTGCCTCGTTGTATGATGGACTAGCCAGGGTGAAAAATGATCAGGTGGCGTGCCTCTAGTTCTGATCGAAGAATGAGCAGAAGGAGCGTGGGAAAGCATCGAGTTCATACTGGCTAAGGCTATCATCAACATACCATATACCTATATTACCATGATTACTGTTTCCTCTTCTTCCATGCTTAAGGCTCATTTGAGAACCTGCAGTGTTTGCTGTGGCTCGCGGAATATATTCCACCGAGGCCAGGGAATGGGCTCCTCTCCTACGTCGAGTCCGTCAAAAGCAATGGGGGGACGGTCCGTTGGCTTCTTTCTCCTTGGGTCATGCCAGAGTGCATCATCGATAGCGGCGATGCTCGACTGCTACAGACCAGATGCTGAGTGGAGGGGTGTGAAAGGTAGAGCCCATATGCTTTGCGTGGTGGAATGGGGGACGAAGGGCCGGCCGATCCACCTTCTGTCCCCGTCTGGAGGAATATAAGGTAGCAATGAACAGAGTATTGGGGTGTGTCAGCTGGAGGTCAGTACTCCAGCGCAATTAATCAACATCTCCCTCTATCTACATTCCGCAATCCAGCCTTACGAGCGTGTTCGGATGTTCCGTATCAATGGGCTTTTAGGAGAAGTTTAATAGCCTTCATTGACCGCTTTAGTGTCGCATATCTGTATAAATCAGCATCGCTTGGGGACGGACCGGCGAGGGACTCTTCTGCAACGGCGTCCTGTTGTTTCAATTGTCTGAGATGTGGGAGTATAAGAATGGATGCCTGGGCGGCTGACTCAGCGGCTTCCAAATAGGGTAACCTGTACATCCCGATCACCAACTCATATAGAACCTCCTCATGGACACCTTCATGATTCTCCTCAGGATGCCACCGGGCGTACCTTATCTTGTCCTTGTCCTCTTCATGTCCCATACACCCTCCTGCGTCATTTGCCTCCGATTCAACATTTCCACTGCGATGCACACGCTTGGAACCCCCACCCCGGATTCTCTCCGCTGGCCACGGTGGAGTCGTCCTATCAATTCCAACCCCGCACGGCAAATACGCACCCATCGGTCGTGATGGTCGAATCCGCCGACTGCCCGGAAATTTCTCCTGCTGTGACTCGTGCTTCCCCTTCAATAATCTCTTCTTGCGTAAAAGCACATCGACCAGCGCCGGAAAACAGGCCAGAAGAGACGGTTGATGCATTCGAGCCTCGGCCTGGACCCATTCATTCAAGAGGCCTTCTTCCGGCTAAGCCAATGGCAACGACTGTGATTTCCGGGGTGGACACCCGCCTGTCGCCCGGAAATCAGACCGCGATATCTCCCCACAGCCAACGGCTGTCCGATCCCGAGAGCAATCATGAAGCGTCTACTGCACGGCGGAAGAGAAAGGCGTCGGAGCCGCTGGTCAGTAAGGCCAACGGCCCGAGACAGAAAATCACCCGTGCCTGTGATCACTGCAAGGAGAAGAAGACCCGGTGCACGGGGACTCTGCCTTGTGTGAGATGTACACGGCTCTCCCTGCCTTGTGAATACAACGCCGCCTATTCGAGAGGCCTACCTCCTGAGCCACCACCGGCTCCGCCATCCATAGCGGCCAAGTATGCGGCTGGCAATCCGATCCCTCGGGCTAGTCGTGCGAGCCTCTCCTCGATATCTCACCGATCTACAAGGAGCTCCCCACGAGCCGTGGCACCTGTGCAGCAGGCGGCGCCGAGGCAGAGGGCGGAGGTGTCAGACCGTAACTCGCCCGACCCGGTGGCCACGGACTTTGAAGGAAATTATCTTGGACCTGCGTCTGGGGTGTCTTTCCTCAATCGGGTGTGGCGTCGCTTGCGCCAGGATGAGTTACACGCTGTGCCGGATAACCTGCAGGATGAAGGATGTGCTAAGAACGCGCCGGTTTGCATGTTCGGCGATAAGCCTTACACGAACTACCACGACACCGGCTTTACTCTTCCACCTTTCGAGAAGGCCAAGGATCTCGTGACCATTTATTTTGATTTTTCTATGGTGACTTACCGATTTTTACATCGAGGGAGTGTGGAGGCATGGCTGAAACAGGTGTACGAGCTCAACATTTCCTCGTCGAACCTGCCGACGGGATGTATGGTGTCCCGGACTGCCATCATACTCATGATATTCGCGGTAGGCACGTTATATGAGGAGCAGAAGCCGGGGCAGCCGCCAGGCTCTTTGAGCGGAAGGTCTGTAGTCCTTGATTTTTATTATCGATGCCCAGGCCGCAGAAGACTAACAATCGCAGTGAACGGTGGTATGCGGCGTCAAAGCACATGTCGTCACTAGAAGCTGGGCCTCCACGGTTAGAGACTGTTCAGGCGCGACTGGGCCAGTGTCTCTATCTTCTCTCGTCATCGAGGGCTAATGAGTGCTGGTATGCATTTGGCACAGCATTACAACTCGTAACTGCCCTGGGGCTGCATCGGAAATGCCCGGCCAAGGTCTCGAGAAACGGCAACAGCTATCTCGAACGCGAGCTTCGAAAACGAATCTTCTGGAGCGCGTATACGTTAGATAAGTATCTCAGTGTCATGTTTGGAAGACCACGCTTGCTTCATGATGAAGACACCGACCAAGAGTTGCCGGATGAGATGAACGACGAGGATATGCTGGAGGAGGATCCGGAGCGAAGAACCGGGTCCGCGGACTGCATGATGATTGCCTCTGTTCTTCATTTCAGGTCTGTGCCCGTTTTTCGATGCTTCCCATTCTCCGGGTTTGTCCTGATCCGTTGCTGTTCGCAGACTTGGTCGTATCCTTGGCGAGATTTCTCGACAGCTCTATACAGTGAACCCCCGTTCTCGTGATCCACCGCTTGAGACAGCGGTCCGTCTCGTCTCAGAGCTGGAAAGATGGAGAGAAACTGCCCCTCCGCTGTTCAACGGCGTTCGGCCGTCCAGTTTGATTCCACCACTATGTCGCCAGAGCCAAGTGCTGCAGCTGGCGTATTCGCACTCCATGATTCATGCGACACGGTCCTTCCTTTTAAATGACTTCACAGACTTGGGTCGCAGGCCTTCAATCCCCCATCCCACCGTAACAGGCCATATCCGTAAGTGCATAGCGGCTGCCGAGGATGTCATGACGCTGGTGGACGGCCTCGGTAAACAAGGTGTCTTGATACAATCGTTTTGGTTCACCCATTATGTGTGTTTCTGTGCCATCACCGTGGTCTATATCTACACGATTCAGCAATATCGATTAAGCTCTTCACTGCAAGCATCTTCAGATGTTGTGGAGGACACGGATCGCCTACGATTCCTTTTCACTCTGGGAGAGTCATGCCAGCAACACCTTGCGGAGGCCACGCGCAAGAACTGCCCGAGTCGTCGATACAGTATAATTCTCGAGGAGTTGAGATTGGAAGTGCACCGGCAAATTGGTGCCCCCTTGTCCCTCGACCAGTCTGGAAACTCTTCAGAGGGTATACTTGACTCGTCGTTAGGAAACCAGGATACTAGCATGGGGCAAAGGGCTGCTGACATGTCTAGCATTGGTCTCCCGGGATCTCTCAATGCCGAGTCTATGGGCTATACCGATGGGTTGCAGGCGGATGCTCTGTTAGGGACCCAGTTCGCCCCGGACGAAGAGTTCGGGCTTCTTGATAACCTGGATGGCTCCATTTGGTGGACCCAACTGGATTCCTGGGTAAGTAGAATCAACTTTTCTGCCGATATGCAGCCCGCTGATGATTTATATAGGCCTTTTCCAACCTTCCGAACGATCCTTCCAACGCGGCCTTATAGAGCTATTGTGAAATAGTGGGCGACCTCCGAGGGCACTCTTCCCCGGACTCTACACAGAAACTAGTAGATATCAAGTTTTGGATAATTCGACTCGATATATTCTTTCTATTAGTTTTGGCTATTCTTGCCTGTCGCCGCCAAGGCTCCATAACTTGGCGGATCATGCTCTCCAGGGTTTCTTATCCGATTTCCATATTAGGGTACTTTGTGAAAAAAACACCTATCCTGAGTCTTTTCACAGGACACGTTTTGAGCTTTTCCGCATGGAGACTCTAATTCGCGGCACTGAAATACACTTGAGGCGCCTCGGATAAAAGTCCGACGCACTCCACTGTGCTTTTCCGGGCATACAACCAGGTTACCATGACCTTGGACAGAGGAAGATGGTCGGATTTGCTAGAGTCTATTCAACGCCATCCGTATTCCCGTCCACCGAGAGTCAGTCATTTAAAGACTAAGGCATTCCCAGTCAATCTAACACTGATCTCTTCCCAGTCTACGAATGCACCATTCCGAGAACAACAACCACGAATATGTTGTCGACAGTCCCTCCCCAACCCCCATCTGTATCAGAGAAGCTGAGGGAGGACGAATCCCAACTCACCGGCCGAAATCCTCAGAAAGATCCACGTACGGTTGATGAGCTTATCCGACATCGTGCCTCCCTAGGTGTCTCGCAACCTATTATCTCCTATCCATCAAGTGGCATTGAATATGTCGACTATCCGCTACAGCAGTTGGATATTTTCGCCTTTCGGGTGGCCAAGTTGCTGGAATCCCGAGTTCCGCCTCGGTCGTCGTCGAAAACTACTCCAGCAGTAATGGCGATGCTTGGTCCTTCTAATCTCAACTACCTGGTGATGCTCTTGGCACTGGCTAAGCTAGGCCATACCGGACTTCTTCTCTCTACGAGAATATCTGTGGAAGCCTACGTCTCGTTGCTGGAAAGGACACAGTCGCGTCATATGTTCATCCATGCCTCGCTTAGGGACACGGCCAAAGAGATCAAGAAGCGACTACCAGATCTGCATGTCGACGAGATACCCACTGAGGAAGTCTACAATTATCCCATTACGACCAATGAAGTCGACACGAATGTCACTCCCTGGCTTGACATGGCTGCGGAATCGAACCATGTCGCCTGGATCATCCACTCGAGCGGATCGACGGGTCTCCCAAAACCGATTTTCCATACTCAAACAGCAGCACTTAAGAACTACGCCTCGAACATGAATATGTCCGGCTTCATCACACTGCCACTGTATCATAACCATGGGCTTAGCGTGCTCTTCCGCACCATCCACTCATGCAAGAGACTGTGGCTCTACAATGCGGACCTCCCGCTGACAAGACAGTATCTGCTGGATATTATGCGCTCCCATGACCTGGAGATATTCTACGGTGTTCCGTACGCGCTGAAGCTTCTCGCTGAAACCGAGGAAGGTATAGCTGAGCTGGCCAAGCTTAAAGCTGTTATGTTCGGTGGCTCCGCTTGTCCAGACTCGCTGGGGAACCTCCTTGTTTCTAAGGGAGTGCATCTCGTCAGCCATTATGGATCGTGAGTATACATTGGCATAAGTGATCCTGAATAGAGCATTCTGACGGATGAACACAGGACCGAGACCGGACAATTGATGACGTCCATGCGGCCACGTGAAGATAAAGAATGGGATTACGTGCGCCCAACTGAAGCTGTGAAGCCCTACCTCCGGTTTGAAGAAAGATTTCCAGGGATATTCGAGATCATCTGTCTCGATGGATGGCCGTCAAAAGTTATGTCTAACAGACCTGATGGCTCTTACGCCATGAAGGACCTCTTCATAAAGCACCCAAACATGGAGGCGTACAAGTATTATGCTCGACTTGACGACACCATCGTCCTGGTGAACGGCGAGAAGGTGAACCCGTTGGACATGGAAGGCAGAGTCAGACAACACAGCGAAGTGGCCGAAGCTATTGTATTTGGAGCTGGCAAGGCCTGCATTGGTCTGGTGGTGATTCGTGCTCCCGGCACTTCGTCTCTTTCTGACGACGCTATCATCGATATCATCTGGCCCAGCATCGAGAAGGCGCACGAGGCGATGCCCGCGTTTGGTCAGCTCTCAAGGAGTATGATCATCGTCCTACCTGAGAATACCAAATTCCCTCGCACCGACAAGGGCACCGTCATCCGACAAGCTTTTTACAGGGAGTTTGCTGATCTACTCGAGAGAGCCTATGAGACAGAAGATGCTATGACCGGATCGCAAGTGCTATCAGAGGCAGAGCTGAGAGCATTTATTAGGAAACAACTCCTCCAGCTCTTACCTCTCAAGGATAACGCTCGACTTACCGATGACTCTGACTTCTTTTCCCTTGGAATGGACTCGCTCCAAGCGACTCAACTGCGATCGGTCATTCTTAAGACGTTAAATACCAATGGACACAAGCTCGGACTGAATATCGCTTTTGACCATCCTACGATCAACTCTCTTGCGCGCTACCTTGACTCACTCAACTCCGGGTCTGTGAACGGTGTCGTGTCGGTGGAGGACCAAATGAGCAGCTTAATAGCGAGGTATAGCCTGTTCGAGAGGCATAAACCACGCCCGAATGGCTTGGACGGGAGATACATACTGGTAACGGGTGCCACCGGGTCATTGGGCGGCCACGTCGTTGCACAGCTTTCGGCCATGGATATTGTCCAAAAGGTCTACTGTCCCATACGTGCAGGTTCTCCCATCGCGGCCTACGAACGCCTCGCCGCATCCATGCGCACCCGGCAAATATACGAGAAACTTCCCGACGCAGCCCGCAGCAAACTCGTCGCGCTCCCCTGTGATCTGTCGGACCCTCAGCTGGGCTTCGATTCATTCACCTACAACACGATCACCTCCGAGCTCACAGACGTAATCCACTGTGCCTGGTCGGTTAACTTCAACATGAGACTCATGAGCTTTGAACACACCAACATTGGGGGTCTCAAGAATCTTATCGACCTATGTCTGAAGGCCCAAAGACCAGCACCGGCATCCTTCAACTTCTGTTCATCCGTCAGCACCGTGGTCAATACGGATGCCGACGTTGTTCCGGAGGCACTACCGAAGCTCAATCACGCCCAGAACATGGGGTACGCGCAATCGAAGCTTGTAGCAGAGCACATCTGCGTGAAGGCCGCTCAGGATGCCCGTCTCCCTGCGCGCGTTCTTCGTATCGGCCAGGTCATCGGGGACCAGGAAAACGGCATCTGGAACGCAACGGAGGCCATCCCGCTGATGTTGCAGAGCGCGATTACGATAGGCGCCCTACCGAAGCTCGATGAATCTCCCCTCTGGCTACCCGTGGACGTTGTCGCAGGCACCGTGATCGACATCTCCCTCTCCAGTGTTGGGGCTAGCCTGTCTTCTGTCACAGACTCCAAAGTTGTTTTCAACATTGTGAGCCAGCATTCCTTCCACTGGACTCGGGATTTGCTTAGATATCTCCGCGCTGAGGGGCTCGAGTTTGAGGAGGTGGAGCAACAGGAATGGGTCCGGCGGCTGAGGATGTCGAAGCCCGACCTCGACGCCAATCCGCCGTTCAAGTTACTCGATTTCTTCGCTAGCAAATACGACACGGATCAGCCCCGGCGGTCATTGCAGTGGCATACCAATAATGCGAGAAGGGTGTCCCCTACTCTTGCTAATGCAGGCCCTCTGACTCAGGAGCTCGTTGGGAAAATGCTTCGCTATTTCCGCAATGAGGCTTGGCAGGCGAAATCATAGACCGAGTGGTATAGTTCGTTGTGATGCGCTTCATTCTGTGTTGTTCTAATTTTGCGTAGAGTCAGGACTGTTCCAGGCTAATAGATCCGTTCGTTACGCTATCACTTGTTTTGCGAATGGTGGCACTGTGCCAATAGTATACACATTAGGTTTGAATACAGACTACTAAACCTGATAAGACATGGACAGCGAATATTCCAATCTTTTCCAAAACGTCATGAGAAATCGTAGACTCGTCGCTCTGGATATACACAGCTAAAAATAATTTACCATGAAAATCAAGCGAAGTCGGCATGAGGCAACCCTCGTTTGTCGAGACCTTCATTGACGCTCGTGCGAATCTTCTGTAAGGCTTCATCCCAGGTGACTGTGCCTTCCAAGCGACTAGTCGATGCGCTTTTAGAAGGTCCACTTGCTTCCTTCATATCCTCAACGAGCCATGTCAACCAGCTGACAACAGACACGGCTTTGTCGATATCTTTCTCTTCGAGAACGACACGGGTCAGGTAGTGAGAAAGTGAATCAACGTCATCAGTGAAAGGACCTTCGTCAGCGAACGCCGCATGCCAGGAACCAACTGCATTGCGCAAATCTGGCAGACTTGAAAGCTTCCTGGACGTGAATGTAGGTTTCTCGGGGAGTGGAGGAAGCTTCAGTCGTTTTTGCGGCTGTGGCGGGGCAGGGGCAGGGGCGGGCGGTTGGAGTTTTGCTGACGCAGGGGCGTTGGTAGAACGCTGTTGCAACATACGGGCCCTCTTTTGCTCCTCGAGAACTTCGCGGCGGATGTCATCTGGGAGCTCTGCGAGGAACTCCTCTGATATTTCCGTTTCTTCTACCCCCGGGGTGGCCTGCCTTGAACGAGGCTCCTCATTCACCGTCGAGGACGTGGTTGTCCTGACAAACATGAAGTTCGATTGCGTAAGGGTCATGTTGCCGACTGCTTTAGTGCTAGGGCGGCCGCGTCGCTTCTTGGTTGGCGTTGTAGGCTTTTTGAACATCAGGCCTCCTGACGATGAGGGCCGAGCGCTTGATGCAATAGCTGCTGCTTGCGGGGGGTTTGTTGTCCTCGATGGCTGGTTGTAATAACCAAGTACTTCGGCTCGTACATCCTCGGGCAACGCGGCAAGGGCGTCAGGGTCTAGCTGGGACTGAGGAGGGAGTTCTGTTGCTGCAGATCGTTGGGCATTGCGTGCGGGAGGGCAAGGCGAAGTTGATCGAGAATTTTGTCGGGACTTGCCCTGCGAGATAAGTCGGGATCTGATGTCATTGGGAAGTTCGGCAACGACCTTAGGGTCTGTTTGGGTTGGCATGATGAACTGAGTGCCCGAAAGATTGAGAGGCTTCTGGGTGCTATCATTCAGAGATGGGCCGTGGCGAACTGAGTCAGTTTCGCCTTTGTGAGGGCTTTCCAGATCATCGGGATCGTGATGTTTCTCGACGCTTTTGCGCACGGGAGATGCCTTGAAATTCAGTTGTTGTTGACTGCTACTGACACTCCCTCCTGGCCCTGGTTTGAGAGGTTCCAGTTTCGTCATTTGAACCCCCAATCCTCGCAAGTCACCAGGCGAAATTGCGAGCCCTTTCAGCATGGAGATTGCCTCTTTAGCGAGAACATCAGTTGCATTCGTTGCCACCCCAAGTATGACACTCTTGTTGAAGGTGTCACACTTCCCGTGACCCAAGTGTTTGACCGGCTCCAGTGGCGCATCCGCAGACCTGCGCATCACTTTCAGTGTCAATTGTTTCCCCTTCACTAGGTTCTCTACCAGACGGCGGTGGAGCTCGGCGCACAACGACTTGACGAAATCATCCGCTTGCTCCTGATTGACGAACCGGATCCCCCAATTGACTTCCGCGGAGACAGACTTCCGCATCACTTCGTTTCCAACTTCAGTACGGTCAATCCCGCGAGCGTAATCCCAGAGCTTAGCGCCTGTCTTGGGGCCGAGGGTAGAAGTGAGCCTCTCACGCGACAGTTCCCGGATATCTTTGACTAGCTTCACGCCAAGCTCCTCCATTTTTGTGGCGAGGCTGTACCCAACTCCAGGTAAATTCTGTACAGATAAATTCCCAATGAAGTCTAGAACCGCATCCGGTTTCAACTGGAATTGACCGGCGGGTTTCGCTTTTCGCAAAGCCACCTTGGCTTGCAAAATGTTACCGCCAATTCCCACAGAGACAGCACAGCCTGTCTTTGCTTTCACAGAGTCGCGTAGATTCTGCGCTATTTCGTCGGCTCTGGCCTGTTCTCGATAGATGGAACCTTCGGATATTCCACGGCCATCAGTGCCGCCAGCCTCATGGCATTGTGTCGTGATATCCACGAGTGCCTCGTCAATGCTAACACTCTGGACGACACCATCAATGGAAAGAATAGAGCTGTAAAATTTCTGGCTCGCATCTTCGTACGCGGCAAAATCATAAGGTAGCACCTTCAACTCAGGGCATTCCTGAAGAGCACCTTTCATCCACATGCCGTTCTTGACCCCCCGAGCGCGGGCAGGATAGTTGCAGCTTGCAATCTCAGAGCCTGACCCAGTACCATGAGCGATGGCGACTGGCTTGCCATCGAGTTCTGGGTGTTTAAGCGACGATACAGCTGCAAAAAAGCAATCGAAGTCAACGTGGAGTATATAGCGCCTTGCACCAGGTGCAAGTTTGCGACGCGAATCTTGTGCTTGGGATTTCTCCCGAGCGCTTGCCTGAAGCTGAGCCTTCAGTTCAGCTTTCCAGGTCGAAAGGTGGTGCAATCGGGATTCTCTGTAGAACTGTTGTATAAACTCGGGATTGGCGACGCTGGAGTTCCTCATCCGAGGATCTGCTAAGAGTTGTGCATTATATTCCTCTGGGGTCATGTCAGATCTGACAGCGATGGTGTCATGCCCGGCGGACGGGGGACTAGGGGCTACATCGGGTGGAGGGTCCGGTGGTTGATCATCCATTGAATCCGACGCTGGATCTACCTGTTCCGAAGGAGGTATGTTGGTCACTGGAGCCTCGGTATCCTCGATAATGCGAGGCTCTGGGGGTGTTGGCCGTTTGGTGGTGTCTTCATAGGACGTAAAGCTGGGGAATTCACCATAATCCGACTGAGATTGGTTGATCAAACGATCATCCGATGCTGATTCAGTGGTTGTGGTGGTATCAACCAAACGAGGTAAAGATTCATCCAGTCCAGTCTCCATGACCACCATAGATTCCTTCAGTTGGGACGCATACCAACTTGACGTACTTTGGTCTCTGTATCTCGATTGTGGAGAATTTGACTGGCTGAGAATACGTCCGTTGTCGAATCTCAAGATCTTCTGCGACTGCCCTTCATCAACAACCCGAAACGAGTCCCATGGGAGCAGTCGCCCCGCTTTAATGCTTTCCACTACCCACGCTGGTTTGACGATACGGTATCTCCGGAATTCTTCTCGCTTCTTCGGGGTTAAGGAGCTGGCGATGATATGAGTGGCAGCTGTCTTCCCATCAAGATATTGCAAGAACCCGCCGCCATGGCTAACGATCAGCCGATGGAGATCCTGCAGAGAAGGCTGCGTGTACCCGTTGACATGTGCGACTACACCACGAAAGATGGGAGGACAGTCACCAGCCGACGAGCGAATTTCGGCGTCCAAGTTCTGTAGCTTGAGCTTCTTGCGACGCATATAGTCGCCGAAGCCGCCGAACGTCGAGCCTTCATACTCTTCGCCTTCTTCATGATCAAAAGTATCTGGGTCGTGTTAGTGGAGGGTCCATATGAAAGAATAACAGCCACAGGCAGTTGGGGAAGGACTTACGCGACTCAATACGTTTGCGAACTATAGAGGAGTTTTCGTCAAGTCGGGAGCCCATATTGGGCCGACAACAGAAGCATCGTCAAGATGGCGATAGCACGGATAACACAATGGGGTTGACGCGGTGGCGCAAAAGACGACGCGGGGGACTGATGCGTGATCACGTGCTCTTATCAATAATCGGCACGTGACGTTGACGGACGGGTATGGTAACCGCGCGTTTAAGGTTAGCGCTCGCTTGGACCGAACGTTCGTTGAACCCACCCGAGCTTGGGTTCAACTTCAAGAGGTTGTATTTCGCATCCTCTCCACGTCGCTTTCCTCTCTTCCGTACACCTCTCTGCCCTTCATCATGGTGAGTACACCCTGTCTTCCTCAAAACGAGCTGTCGGGATGATTTTGATCTCTAATCCCTCACAAACCTGGGCGACGAAAAAAATATGAGCTGATCGCTAACCAAATACTTCTGAATCAGGCGCGCAATAGCGAGAAGGCGCAGTCGATGCTCTTCCGATTTCGGGCCCAGCAGGCCGCGGAGATCGGAATCATCGACATTGGACGAACTCGACGCCCTAAGGCCATCACGTCGGTCGACTCCATCCCGATGTGTGAGAAATGGCGAGGTCAGGTCCTGAAAGAAATCTCGCGGAAGGTGTCTCGAATCCAAGAGCCGAGCCTGAGCGACTACCAGATCCGTGATTTGAATGACGAGATCAACAAACTCATGCGAGAGAAATGGACATGGGAAATGCAGATTCGGAATCTTGGTGGACCCAATTATATGCGTGGCTCAGGCCGTGTCTACGACGATGAAGGGCGGGAAATTCCAGGAGGTGGCAAGGGATACCGGTATTTTGGTCGTGCGAGGGAACTACCCGGCGTCAAGGAGATGTTTGAAGCTGCCGCTCGACGAGGTCGCGGACCTGCGGAGGAAGAAGAGGAGAGCCGTGGGCGAGGGGGTGATATCGCAACCAAGAAGGTGGATGCCAACTACTTCGGCTATGGTTTGGACGAAGAAGATGGCACGCTACTTGCTTATGAGAAGCAGAAGGAAAAGGAGGCCATCGAGCGTTTGCGTGGAAAGAAGGAGGATGATGCTGAGGATGGATGGGAACCCCTACCGGGAGACGCCGGTGACGGGGTCGAATGGCGGTTGCCAACCCTTGAGGAGGTCCAGGAAGAGCTCGTGGATCGGAGACGGAGACGACTGCTAGATAAGATCACTTAATTGTTGTCCGTGTCTTCGGGTTTTATATTCGGTTATGCATCGGCGTTATCTGGGTCATTGTGCCTTACTTCCATTATACTGATTCCACATTGATTGTTTCATACCACTTTTCACCGTTGATGTTGTCGTTCTCCGCATCCAAGGGAGTCGAAGAAAAATCTCTTGAATGATACCAATATTATTCGTTGTTCTGTACAATAAAGGGTCGTTATATACATGGTGTTTATGGCTCCCGAGACCTTGATCTTTTCTTTGCCATCTTTTCGGCCTTCATGGCCTGAGTTATGCTCATGCCCGCTGGATCCTGCGTTCCTTCCTTGCGGCGAAGTTCCTCTGCCTGGAGATCGTCGAGAATGAATCTCCCCAGGCCGCCGGAGCGCCACTTCTGAATGAAGTGTAACGCAGCAAGGTCTGTGTTCGGAATACCGCCCTTGGCAAGAAGACCGGTGTGACGAGCGAAGTCGTTCAATAGAGGTGATATTTCATTTGTCGGTGGAGACCAACGCTGGTAAACTCCAGCATCATGAAGGTTGATATGATACAGCAGATAATCCGCCAGCGTGACAGGTGAGATAACCGAGTCCTTGACGCAGCCACAGAGCGCCAACTTCAACATGTTTTCTGCGTCAGGAACGTAAGGCATGAAGACACCTGGGGTGTCAAGCACGTATACATGAGCCCCGTTCTCTCGCTCGATGATCTTCACCGGCGTTCCGATCTTCCTGGTGATACCGGGCTGACCTCCGGTCTGCACTGCTTTGGCTTTGCCCACGCCCTGATTCCGAAGGTTGTTGATCAACGTCGATTTACCAACATTGGGCATACCGACTACCATTACACGGCATCCAACTAGCTTATCGGGCCCTTCGGCGTCATTGCGCAGATGTTTTAATATAGAGCTGACATCAGGACGAGATGAGGAGCTAACGAAGAAAACCGCGCTATTCGGGTCGAATTTCTGGACTCTTTGTTCGATCTATGCAGCGTAAAAGAGTTATTATAATTTCCTCATAGATAGACTTCGAAGATAAAGTAAGATCGGTCATTTACTCACAGACTGTTGGATTGTAGAACCTGGTTCCGCTCCCAGGTCCCTTTTCGTATATACTATCAACCGTCGTATCTTTCCCAGCGCTTCTTCAAACATTGGGTTTATAGAAGTAACAGGCACCCGGTAATCACGGCACTCGACCACATAATCGATGGAAGAAAGCATATTCTGCATTTTCTTCAGGCCAGCCCTGTGATGGCCGAGATAATATGACCGCGGAATGGACCCATAATTGGGGAATGTCTGGCGGGGAATGAATTTCGCGGCCATCACGAAAATGCCGTTAAGCACAGTCCGTGGTAAATAAGTCGAGATAAAGGAGCGAGATCTTTTCTTGCATGCATCGTCTCAAATCAGAGAGCTGTCGGAAATGCGACGTTCTATCGGGGAAATTCCCTCCTGTAACCATTTTGTGCCGGTCCATAAAAGCGGCAACTAAAGCGGTGACCGCTGTCGCGACGCCCTACGAAGTGGATGTTTACTTGAACGTCTTCTAAATACTTCTCACGCACATAGCGCCAGTCTCATCCATGTGCGGAGATTCACCTTCAATCATCTAGATCGCCATCGTGTCGTAACTCCATGCCACGAGGAACCGCTCTGTCTACTTTCTATTTACAAAATTCGGCAAAATAGTTGTCCAAACCGGCCACATCCTGGAGACTTCCCATCCACGCAACATGCTGATCAGGTCGACATAGCACAAGACACCCCGCACTCTGCTCCTCAATGCCGTACCCTTTATATGCCTGGCCAGGCTCTTTATCATATGTTCCATCATCAGAAAATACTCTCCAGTAGTCCCATCCCATGGTCTCGTCGAATGGATGAAAGATCTCTGGAAGTTCTAAGAGGTTGATCGAGTCAATCGGGCTCGAATGAATGAGAATAGGCTCAAGGGGAAGTGAGCGGCCCCTGCTACCTTGCTTCTTTCTCAAATGTGATAGGTGAGAGCGGCAGCTCAATGTCTCTGCGAAAGAAATCAGATCATCCATTTTCCCGGGCCGACGCAAGTCACCAGGAAAGACGAGTAGTCTCCAGGACCCATCACTAGTCAGTCTCTCTGTCAAATGTATACGGCTTCCGGAGCACTGGTATATGACCCGGAAGGACGGAAGCCTCATCCCTAGCTTGATGTTTTTCGCAACGCTCGAGTTGGTGCATTTCTCGTCTGCTACCAAGACGCTGTGCGGATAAGTAACCCCCACCCCAGCCATGAACCCAGAAAATCTCTCGCGAATACTGTCAATACCCCCGGAATCGCTATCCTGTTTAGCTCCGGTAGGGCTTTCGTTTTCGTCGTCCTGGTATGCGTGTACGAGCTGGGTGTCTAACTCCATCAATTCTTCGGCAACTGGATGCCGCTCGGTGTGGTATGTTTCGAGTATAATGGGGTCTGCAATTCCGGTGATAACAGACCCGAGCTTCCAAACCAAATTATATGTATCTTGGATGGATATGTTCATTCCTTGGCCCCCTTTTGGGGAGTGGGTATGTGCTGCGTCGCCTGCTAGGAAGACCCTGCAAATGATCAGCTTGCCGCTCAGCTGTTCCGAAGGACTTTCCATACCGTTCATTTGGTCTGTATTGTGTGGCCAGACGCTGACCTATCTTTGAAGCTGTTAGCTTCAGCTGTATCAAAGGGACGTGTATTCATACCGGATATATTGACCACCAGTCACAATACTTGTAGGTCAGTTGGTATGGCTTCATGATCTTCTGTGCCATATCGACCAAGTCCTTGGGACCGATATCAGAATGATCCATTCCGATCTTTGACTCCCCGTCTTCGTCTAGATGGATATAGAACCTGACCAGTCGGTTCTCTCGGGGCGCTGTCATGATGCTTCCGTGGGGCTCCGATTGTATTGCACAAGATTGGCGAATGTCAGCTAAGGTGGGCTGTCAGTAGCGTGGAAACCATGTAATTCATCACGGGATGCATACGGAAGTCTGTTATAGGTGCTATATCTATGACGCCCCAGGTGGAGTCTTCGGACCTTGCCTCAACAGGGACATTCAACTGGTTCCGGGCCCAACTATGCGCGCCATCGCACGCAATGACATACCGAGCATGGATCACCTCGTTTGCTTCCGAGCTTTTCTCGTCTTGCATATGGTAAGCCAGCGAATCATATATGGAAAAAACAAGAAAGGGCGTGCATACCATCTTTGTGCGAGACTCTCTTCACTTCCACAGCCACTGGAAAGTCATCCTCTGGATTCCTGGAACCTTGACTGATTTCCATGGAGACCGCCCGCAGATTTCGTTCGACCTTCTGTCCTTTGCCTTTTAGGTAGTCAAGGAACACCTCCTCCACAGCCCCTTGGTTAAGCAGGATTTGACCATATCTCGACAATTTTCCAGGTGATGATCCGTGTCTCTTGCGTCGTTCAATTCTGCCTGTCTCATTGTTGAGAGCCTTGGTTGTGTGAGCCCCAGACGGATTCCAAAGGTCCTGCCGTACATACCCAATAGCCCATATCAACATCCGAGACTCCCTGTCGCAGAATCGGATCGATAATGCCAAAGCTGTCTAAGATCTCTAGAGTCCGACTTTGCATACCATCGGCATGGCCAGTCTGTGTCCGCGTCGCTTTTTCGTCAATTATTCGGGTGGCCATGCTGTACTGAGCTGCCCAACATGCGGCCATAAGACCGCATGGTCCGGCACCTACGATCAGAAGATCGGTATACTGGGGCTTGGTTGGCATCTTGAATTATCCATGGAATAAACTCCAATTAATCATAGAGAGCAAGACTGTTATCGTGAAATGAAGATGTTGTGTGGTTGGGAAAAAAAAAAACGTATATATTCTTTTGGTGGTTGATGAACCGACGTCATAATGAGCAAGAGGAAGCCCAAAGGTCCATCATTGTCTTTAGGTTTCACCAGCTTATTTGGAGCTGCATCACATTGTCTTAGAAAAGGGTACAAGGTTTGACTGGGTCGGTTATATGCGTTTAAGAGTAGCTCATCAGATTCTGGAGTCTACGAACGATCTCCGCGCACCACTGATGAGCAAGAGGCGCGTAGTACATTCAACAACAGAGAAACCATGAGCCTGAGCCATACACAAGCAGAGTTTAACAATGGCTATGTCTCTAGGTTTAAAGCCTTTCTAATATTCTTAAAGAGTTCTCAATCTCCCAAGTTTCTGTGTTACACAATCTGGCTGGATCTTTAGTGAAACCAAAAGAGGTCCATATGCCAAAGTCATGTTTAGCATGCGCTCAATATCAAAATAATCTACAGAGATGACTTCAGGCGTCCGGACACGCAGCCTTTGTTTCCTACTTCGAAGTCAGGGACAGATTCAAAAACATACGAATGACAAGACGGAACACAATACCTTTCATCAACTGCTCCCTCTTTCTCATAAACCTCTCATGAGGAGCTCCATCCACAAATCTCTCGGCCAATGCGTCTATCGAGTCATACACAGCAAACAGCCTATCCTTGCGCAATGGCGCATTTTGCAGTCTCTTTGACTCGATCATGCTCTTCCCGTCGTTCACAGCCAACTGTTCCTCCAGGAACGCGATGACACAATCATGGAAGCCCTCCGCAGGAAAGATCCTGTTGACCAACCCCCACGATTCTAGCTCTTCTACTGAGCATTTTCGACCGAACATGAGCATCTCATTTGCGCGACGGACGCCCATGCTTTGAGCAAATGTGAGTGTGCTGCCGTTCTCGGGAACTAGGCCGAGAGCGTTAAATGGGACTTGCAGCCAGGCCCCTTTGGCGGCGAGCACAATGTCGGCAACGCCTTCAAACCATGCTGCACCACCTCCGACTCCGGGGCCATTGAGGGCCAGTACGAGGACCTTACTGTGGTCGATCATGGAGCGAAGCATCTCAAGGGCTAATGACAGTGCCGATTAGGTTATAGCTCGAGCGATGAATGGTTCAGAGCGTATAACCCACCTCGTGAGAATCGAGACAAGTAATATACCTTGATCTCGGCGGGTGCGTAATGGGCAGGTGGGGGGTCGGTCGATGCTACAGTCGAATTATTATGGTGTCTTGAGACCTGTTCCTTCTATGCCTACCTTTCACATCTACTCCAGCCGAGAAGAACCGACCGTTGCCTGTCAGGACGGTGAAGATGGTGTCTGGGCGTTCGTTGAGCTCTCGAAAAGCCTTGACAATGTCCATGGACATTGTATCACTGAACGCATTTAGAGCTTTCGGTCTGTTGAGCTGTAGGATTTGTGAATATGGTGGTACTGATTTCCACAAGTACATGTACTGACAGTTATGATCCCAATCTGACCCCTGATCTCGACAGTGAGATCTGTGTAGTTGGGCAAGAACATGGTGCTGTACGAAGGTTGGAATTTCAGGTATTTGTAAAGATGACTGGAAGTGGACAGGCTAGATAGACTAGACCTCCCCGTCTGAAAGAGTCCGTGAGTTACTCTACGAAGGAAGCGAGAATGTGTTTACTATGCTCTTCCGTGGATTCATATTATCTCCGCACATCGAGCGTCTCATCGAGTGTTTGCTTGGACCCCGCTCAAGCTGACTTCTGACTCACAACATCGACCTCGGAGGCTCGTATAATTACCGAGGCAATCTCCCTGCTGCAACATACTTCCAGCGAGACCTCAGAAATTGACTGTCGGAAAGCCTTGCGTTGATACTGATATTATAACTCGTCTCGGCGGATCAATCTTTGCGGACAACGAGATGCAGCAGAACAGCCATAATCCCACTCGCTTGAGACAGATTGCTCTCCTAGCTTCAGATCTCTCCGCAGCAGAAGATACCCTGGTAAGTCTGCTCCAAAGTCCATTAGCTTTGGCTGACGGGCGCAGAACACGGTCTTAGGAACCGAAGTTGTCTTCCGAGATGCACAGGTGGCACAATGGGGGCTTCGCAACTTCTTAAGTATGGAACACATCTTCTGCTGGGAAAGTCCATAGAACTGACGCATCAGTCGCTATTGGTGGTGATATCATTGAAGTAGTCTCGCCATTCCGTGACGGGACGACTGCGGGCAGACTGCTCAAGAAACGTGGGGACGGTGGCTACATGATCATCATGCAGACTCTCGATGCGGTGGCTCGAAAGAACTACATTGAATCGCATGGTCTATCCAAGGTCATCTTTAGCCATGAAACGCAAGACGGTTATTGTATTCAGTATCATCCAAAAGGCATTCCTGGTTTGTCTCCCAACATGAAGGAACGTTGACCGTGCATTACGGGAATTAACCATGAACAGGCGGTATGATGCCCGAGCTCGATTCGCACAAGCCATCACCTGAAAACCCGGAGCCATTGATGTCTCCATTCAGTCCATGGCATGCATGTGGAACCGACTACAAGTCTTATTCTGCCGGCATGCGCCGCGCCTCCCATCTACAGCTCTTACAGGCCACCTGTCGTTTGAAGCCAGGCGAAAAGGACACTGAAGGTGCTGCTCGAACTTGGGAACAAGTATTTGGTGCCAAGCGTGAGGGAAGCGAGTTGGTCTTTACGAACAGTCGACTGAAATTCACGAAAGGAGTTGACGGGCTGCCGGAAGGACTGGAATCTATCACGATTGGGGTGAAGGAGAAGGCAAGATATGATGATATTCTTCGCCGGGCCGGGAACCAAAACGTGTATAGAGATGGGCGCGCCGTTATGCTGGGGGTGGAGTGGCGTTTTGTGCCGCTACCGGATAGCGAGGCCAGAAGTAAAATCTAGTTGCGAATGGTGCTGGTGGTGGGAATAGACAAATTCTGCTCAGATTGTAGGGCTATGGTTGTCTTACGTCACTGCTAGCCGCGAAGGAACAAATTGCCCAAAGTAGATAGACGATTAGGCTCTTGGCTCAGGAACTAAACTTCCCTTCAACATCACACTCAATCGAATACATGAGGCCAACTACAATCCCACGGACTTCTCAACCAGGCCTTTGGACATCATGTCCTTGATTTCCGCTTTCCGGCCTCGCTCTACACGCGGAGGAGAATCTTCACTTCGTCATCGGCCTCATCCGAGACGACCGCGAAAAAGCACTAGATCCGACAGCGGCGGGGCTCTACACGCCGACGCTGGAGATGAAGAACCAGACGATGCGCACTCCATCATCACACCGTCCAAACACACACCTAAAGCGTTTCGTGTTCTGCGTGGCTCTGTTTCGACGGGAGGTCCACTCCGTCCGTTTCGGCTGGTGAAACAGGATATCGTGAATCTTCGGCGGCGATATGTGTCGGACTGGACCCTGTTCAATCAGCTGGTATTTGCCAGCGCCGTCTACGTTTTCTTCACGAATCTCTTACCAGGAATCACCTTCGCGAGTGATCTGTATGTCCGCACCGGCAAGAGTTGGGGAACCATAGAGGTTGTGTTCAGTACTGGGCTGTGCGGGGTTATTTTTTCACTGTCAGTCTCCATGTATGTCCGGCATTCTCGGACATAACTGTAGCTGATGGTATACTACAGGTTCTGTGTTCAGCCGTTGAATATCCTGGGGGTCACAGGGCCATTCTCGGTACTGGCGGAGAATATCTACGCACTCTGCCAGGAAGTATTCGATGTATAGCAACCCACCACCGGCTGGAACAATGAACCCTCAATAAACTGATACATCCTTTAGGTCCCTTTTCTGCCCTTCATGGCCTGGTCCCTGATCCACGCTGGCTGGCTGCACTATATCCTTGCCATCATCAATGCACATGACTGGACCATGCGCTATGTAACAACCTTCGCCACAGAGATCTTCTCTCTCCTAAACAGCATAATCTACTTCCACAAAGCGATCCAGGAGTTAGAGAGAGCGCACGCATCACTCTCCTTTGCGGCTTTTCTGTATGCTGTCATCGGTGCCGTCGGCACCATGTTGCTAGCCATCTTTCTCTCAACAGCCGAGAGCTGGAAACCCTTGTTCCATCGATACATCCGCATGGGTTTGACCGAATACGCGGCTGCCATATCCATCATCGTGTTTATCGGTCTGCCGCACGTCGGCGAACTGGCAAATCTGGACAAAATGACCCTTCCCGTCAGCGAAACATTCAGACCGACGTCGCCGGACCGCGATCGGTTCTTCGTCGAGTTCTGGAAGCTGCCAGTCGGCTGGATCTTTGCAGCCATCATCCCCGGTATCATCATCACCATCCTGTTCTTCTTCGACCACGAAGTGAGCTCCATCATCTGCACGATCGACCGATACGGAACGAGGAAACCCGGCGGCTTCGCGTGGGATATCGTCCTCCTGGGCACGACAACGGCCCTCTGCGGCATCCTCGGGATCCCGCCGGCCAACGGACTCCTGCCCCAAGCCCCGCTGCACTCGGAGTCCCTGATGCATTTGGAAATGGAACAGCGCACGGTCATCGTTGACGGGGAGGAAAAGGTCGAGACGCACGAGGTGAAGCGGGTCTACGAGCAGCGATGGTCGTCGTTTCTGCACGCTGGTGCCATCCTCGCTTTCGTCAGCCCACCGCTCATGAAGGTCCTCGGACTCACGCCAACTAGCGTCCTCGCCGGACTGTTCATGTTCATGGGAGAACAGAGTTTATCCGTTAAGTATGCCACATCCAGCAGCTTTCGCCTCAGTGAAGGGGATGGCTAACCTGCTGCTTCAAGCCCAATTCTCTACCGAACTTTCTATCTCCTTACACCACCGTCAGAGCTGCCGCCTTTACCGATGTCTCTCGCGGACCCGCGGCATCGTGACTGCACTATCCCTGCTACGGACGAGACCAGCACACCCCCGCCCCGTCCGTCCTACATCCCCGTGCACCTTTACACCATCCTCCAGATCGTTACCACAGTAATTATTTTCATCGTGACGTTGACAAGAGGCGCCCCCGCTTTCCCCGTAATCATTGTTGCGCTGGTCCCGTTCCGACTTCTCGTGATGAAGCGATGGTGGCCGCGGGAGTATCTCCGATTTGTGGATGCATGGGCCTGTAGAGAAGGGACCCCCGAGGACGACGAAGATGCCGCTGCCAAGCAAGATGAGATGAGTGGTAGTAATGATGGCCACGGCAACAATCAGGAGGATGGCCTATCAGGTGGGGTTTTCGCGCCCCATGGAGAGGAGCACCAGCCGAAGACCTCGCCAGAAAGTGGAAACAATGGAGCGGATCATGACTGGATCGAGTTGGATTTTCGCACGCGTGCCGATGAGGAGTTGGGTAGATCGATTGACGCATGATGTTTTGGTAATACTAGACGTTTATATTGGAAAGTCCATAGATTCATATAGATCGTGCAAATGCTGCAAACTGTAATATCCAAAGGGTATCTTATCATACATGTCTACCTTCAATAGCGCCTGACCCGTGCCCTGCACTTCGGAGGGCACCCAAAGCCAAAAGGAAAGCTCCTTCAGGCTCTCCAGCCCTGTACGAAATCATGCAGACGATCAATGACCACGCCGAATACGGCGCTAGCACTGTCGCCAATTAGTTGGTCAAAGTGTGCGATGGCCTCTTCTTCCGTCATCTCCAAATGGAATCTCTCTTTGACTTTGAAGACAGCCTTATCAGGTTCAACACGGATGTCGGGGATGTTTGCATCGACCATCAGGCTGAAAAGATTGAGTATCAGGTTTGCAGACTTGCGAAGCGCCGTATAAGCCGTGAAGCAGTATTGCTTGAATTGGAGATAAAGAGGAGATGTCGTGCCACCCATGCCCTCCACCATCTCCTTGCATAGTTTCATCATTGGCGCGAAGGGCTTGGGGTCCCGGCCGAGGATGAAGCCAAAATCAGCGTGGAAGAAGTGGCCATCCGGAGCCAATAACAGATTCTCTAGATGTCGGTCGCCGACACCAAGGAGATAGGTGATCACGCAGTATCCAGCACATGATTTAATATAGGTATCCATCGTCTCTTTGCGGACACCAAGAGGCTCGCTGTCATCAGGATTGTTGATTTTGAGATAGGCGAGCACAGACTTGTACTTAGCGGACACAGCGGATAGGGAGGTAGACGGAATAAACTGCACGGCACCTGCCGTGGCATTCGTAGCCAGGATTCGGTATGGAGTTAGTTTGAGATCCAAGTTTTCCTTCTGCAGAAGACGATCCATCAGGATGATGATCTGTATGACGAGCTGATCCTGACGAAGATCATCACCAACTTTGAATAGAATGGGATATTTCCGTCCATCAGCTGTCTTGAATGTTATGTGTAACGGAGAGAGAGATGACTTGAAGACGTTTGATTCCTCCGGGTAGCATCCTGTGACCAACACGTCTGGATCCAAAGGCAACGGCAGCGGGGGATCAATATGCAGCAAATCATGTTTAGGGTCCTTTAAGTACTTCTTCAGCTTCTCAACCTTCAAGGGGCGGGTATCTCGTGAGAAGCGGACTTCCTTGGCGATCTTGGACAGCACAGCTACCAATTCACCCTGGCGTAGTAGAGTCCTTCTGTGCTCTGGATGGATCTGCTCTAGCTCGGACATGAAATAGTATTCAACCCGAGCAAAGAGTCTGTGCTGTATGGGCGAGGTGCTCGGGCTGGCATCGTCGCACTCGACCATGAGATACCAATGTAGGTAGCTTCCCAGCTTGAAGTTGTTGGCCGCACGGGCAATCAAGAAATTCGCCAGAAATGAATCGTGTGCTACATCGTCAGAATCCTCATGGGAAGTATCCTCGTACTTGAGAGCCTGCACAAGCTGGAGGAGGTATAAAAGAAGCTCATCATCATCCGCCTTTCGAAGTCTGGCCACAGCGTAAGAACGAACAGCAGCATTGTCAAAAGTTGGACCGAGGAGCTCCAGAGCATCGTCCACATCGATTTCTGTCCACTTCGGGAGTATCTCCACTGCTTGGTGTGCCTCACCGACATCTCGCCAGTTAACCGACTTCACAAACTTGGTAAGCGCCCTCTTCTCGCGCGTTAGGTAGTATCGGAACCTCCAGACAAGATCCTTCTCTTCCGCGGAGAGGTCCTGTGTTGGCTCGTACGATAGGATAAGATTTAATTCGTCTCGAATCTTGGGGTTTGGTTTGAGGTCTCGGTCCATGATTCCAGTTCGGTGACTGCGTATGAGCCTCCTGTGTTTATCCTCACATGGGTTACCAGCCTGTCCAGCCTCGGGATCATAGATCCTGATCAACGCCTCGCCATCAGCGCCTTCTATACCTGGTCCAAAACGGACCTCTGGTAATGGTTTGAGCGTGGAGTTGGCATTTGCGGGGGCCGTTTGGGGGTAGGCGGAAATGGGAGGTGGCGGATATTCGTGGTCGGACCAGACGATGGGGTGATCGAACCGAGGAAACTCGACATAAAGTGTGAAATTTTCGTCGTCGATGTCTTCTTCATCAGAATCGTCCTCTTCGGCTCCACGTTCGGCCGCGGGTTTCTGCTTCATGGCTTTCAGTCGAATGGCCCGTTTCCTTCCGGCTTCTTCGGCGGCGAGTTTCAGCTTCTCTAACTGACGGAACACCATTTGATCCATCCAGTCAATTCGCGGTATCTCTCCCATCTCGTGTTTCTTGATGAGAACCTCAATCCGCTCTAGTTCGATTTCCTCCATCGAAGGACTTAGTGCGTCTCGGGAATTTGCTTTGCGACGCTTTGGCGGCGGACTCGATGGAGTGGTCGTTGATGAAAACCCATCTGCTGCTTTATGACGATAAACCTTGCATTTTTGCCTCCCCATCTTCAATTTGCCTTCCTCGTCGAAAAGGGCAATAGTTGTACCACCGAACGGGACATAATGGCCCTGCGCACCGTCACCGCCGAAGGGTGAAAGATCCCATATCGTTATAGCAAGCTGACAGTTGAACGGGGCATCTTTAAGGGACATGGGCATCGGTAGCCATTCATTCCAGGCCCGCGCGGTTTTGAACGTTTTGTACGAAGTTTGTAAAGGAACACCCAGCGGTTTAGAGTCAGACCATAGTTGTACTGTCACGAATAAGTCGGATGTTGGGTTCTGGACTGAGCCGAGATGGCGCAACTCGGGATGCTGCAGTTGCAAGGAGAAGGGAATCTGCTTTTGCTTTCCTTCCAAGGCACCTCTATGTCCAGAGTCAGCTCAAATTCGTCCCCCGTATGTCGCGGATCGGAGAATAAGTGCTGGCACGGTGGGATCAGGAGCCGACGTACATTTTGACGGTGATTGGGAAGTCCACCTGCGTGGATACTGCAAATGTGAAGGCTTCCATCAGTGCCCTGTGTCGCACTCAGTGCCCTTCATGACACGAGATGAAATGGTGCCTGGGGAGTGTGAGCAGTTGACATCAGGAATGAGCTCCGTCCGGGGCAGACAGTCGTGATTGGCGGACAGCTATCGGATGACGCGGGGTCATGTGAAGTCACGTGCACCTGTTCCGCAACGCGCGGGCGCGCAGCACAATTCCGGAACAATTACAATCACCGGTGTCTAGTTTGTGTTTCGCGACGGAGTGAATTCTCGAGGGTCACAGTTGGATCCCAAATTTGCATTGAGAACTCGACGCTGGCCGGGGTATACTACCTTCTCTCCTTTCCACTGCGTCATTTCGGTCTCACGTATCTGACCACCCAATTCAGCCTTGTCCCAGCAACGCGGTTCATTGTCTGCCCGACCGCAGTCGCGTCAATTCGACCCCGTTTGTGCATCGCTCCTAGGCTAGCCAGCATGGCGCCCTTTTCACCTGCTCGCGCATCTACAAGCCACTCTATCTCCCCAGGCGCCTCGTCAGACAAGGAGAATCATCAGAACTCCACCCGCGTTTCGAAAAGAAACCAACAGACGGCCATGTCTTCTTCCGCCAGTACAAAACGGCAGCGTCTCGCCCGTCGTACATCGAATCTTCCAAATGGCAGCCAGTCCCGAATGCCCTTAACCCAGCAGGACCGTGATCGACAATACTATGATCCTGATCAGGATGAAAGGGAAAGACGACGGGTTCGGAAGGGTTTAAGAGATCTCACCCGCGAACTGAATGGTACGACTATGCCCATCCTGCCCCGAACCGCGGCTTGTCCCCCATTCTCTGACAAATATGTACCGTAGATTCTAAAACCGAATTTTTGCAAGCTGGGAATCATGGACTTCGCAATACGATCGAAAAAGCGAACGAGTACTTCCAAAACGTCAAACAAACGTCGGACGCTACGATCGACTCCCGTCTTCTGGTCAATGCAGCGGACCTTTCATACAAAAAAGCGACACAGCTAGGCCTGGGCGACAATACTGCGCGCATCGATGTGGACGAGTTCGTATCCAAGTGCATATCGTTTATGCGACGCGCGCCGGGCGATTCACAGGCGGTACCCAGTAGCACGCAACGTCGTCGTGGGCTAGGGAGAAGCCAAGGTCATCCGGATGATAGTGACGATGATCAGGGCGACGGACTGAATTGGAACTGGCTAGGACATACGGCCTGTTACCGCCACAATGCCCGTCCGTCCGTCTCTGGCTTTCTACTGGGTCCGTTGTCGGTGCAAAAGCGAACTCGGCAGATCACCCAGCGACGAGCTAGGGAACGTATCGACCCGTCGCAAGCCGTGCGACCACAAGAACTCCAGGAAGGAGACCTTGACAAACAGGAAACGTCCAACCTTACTGCGATGTGCGCTCATATCAACAAACTCCTCGCCAAAACGCAGGCCCAGGGACAGGATATTGTCGAACAGCAACTATCGGCGCTCGAAGAGGAGCCTACAGACGAGATGATACAGGAAGTAATGGCCCGACATAATGTCGCGGATGACGGTGGTGTGCCGTTGTTCCATTTTTGTATCAACCCAAGGTCCTTTGGCCAGAGCGTGGAAAATTTGTTCTATGTCAGCTTTTTGGTCCGTGATGGGACTGTGGGTATCTCTGTGGATAGTCGACAGCTCCCAACTCTACGTATGTTTGTCGTCTTTTTTGCTCGTTGAAAAGACCGACCGACCGAGCTAACATTGTGACAGATGCCTCAAAGCCGTACGCGCCAAGCGAAGCGCAGAAGAAGGGCATCCAAAAGCACCAATCCGTGTTTAGCCTCGACTTTGAAACATGGAGAGACCTGATTGAGGTGTATGGTATCAAAGAGTCTATTATAGAACACCGCAATGAGCAGGAGGAGCAAGAGACCACCGCCCGGGGATGGTACAGTTAGAAGGGATCGAAACTTGAGACTACTACCTTAATGCTTGGGGTGGACTGCGATGTTGTTTGGAGCTAGGTGTTTGGGTTCTGTTGGCGCTGTGTGGATACATATGATACCCTACTTCCTAGGAATTTTTAGTGTCTTCTGTACATAGTCTGTTAATCCATGAGCGAGTCGCCAAAAGGTGGATGCTGATAATGGTGAATCAACCTCAAATAAGGTCAAACAGGACCCACTCAAGCTCCTGCAAGACGCACCATCCCGTGGAGACCAGAAAATCCAGCCCAGGAACGCATGTCTCATTGGGGTAGAGGTTCCATACCAGCGTTCCATAACATCTGCTGTACTCCGTGAAACCTTGGATTTGGACGGGAACAGTTGCTGAAGTCCCGTTGACGTCACCACCTTGCCGGGGTCCACCAGAGATCAACTCAGCCACCGCAACGTTCACTCGAATTTGTCCAGGCCCTACAAATTAATAATGGTGGGTTTGAAATCAAATGGTCGAGGCTTAGTTTGCTGATGATGGTTCCTTGCAGACTGTCTACTGCGCACTTATCACAACTAGCTGCAGACTTACGAATAGCCACTTCTCTGTCGACCTGAGTGCGAACTAAACGATACCTAGCCTCGTGCAAGTCCTGAACCATGTCTCGGCAACTTTTCCCACAGAATCCATCGGAGGCCATGGTCATTCGCAATGTGACCTCCGACGTTATCACGATGAGCTTGCCGTTTGCGCGATTCGGGCGCCTCAAGTTTGGAGGACGGGGCACATTAGGTTTGCACTTACATTCATCAACTTACCTCTCCCATATGGAGGAGATTTGATAGTGAAGATGTCGCTGACAAGCACTGATAATGTCAACAGTCAAGATGCAGTCTGGATCTCTCGCGGTGTTCTCCCCTGTCAACCTCACGCCCGAAGTGCGCGAGGTGGTGTCGGGTCTGGGCGGAAACGTGAGATACATCGCTGCCCTGGACATGGAGCATCACATCCACCTCACCTCCTGGAAGAACGCCTACCCCGATGCCGAGATCATCGCTCCAGAAGGGCTGTGGGAGAAGCGGCAGTCCAACCCAGAATACAAGGACACGCCGTTCCACCACATCTTCCGCAAAGACGACCAGGGCCCACGCAGGATTTCCGACGAGTTTGATGCCGAGTTCGAAACCGAATACGTGTATGGACATCCATCGCGGGAGCTGGTGTTCCTGCATAAGCGATCGCTCACGCTCATCGAGGCGGATATGCTGTTTACTCTGCCTGCACGGGAGCAGTATTCCAAGACGAACGAGAGCGCGACCTCTGGGTGTCTCACCAGGATGATCACCCCGCTGATGTCGGCGACGGCGCCGGCGACATGGCAGAAGCGGTTCCAGTGGTATATACTGTCGAGTGCGGATCGACGAGCGTACGCGGAGTCGATGCGACGGATCGATAAATGGGAGTTCAATCGACTGATTCCGTGTCATGGAGATGTGGTGGAGAGCGGTGCGAAGGGCGTGTTCCGGACGGTGATGGAGTGGTTTTTGGAGGATAAAAAGCGTGTGTGAACAGAATGTTTCCGCAGCTTTAGTTGTGTCTGGGTTTGTCTAAATTGGCCATTTCCTCCTGTTAATATGTTTGATAGTTTGCGCTGATGCCCTGCGTCGTTATAATATAATTCTGAAACAAAGAGCTGAATTGGCTGTGCGCGATAATCTATGCCTTCGAAATTTAATATTAATTTACTTACTCTGGAGTTAATGAGATGCAAAGTGAGGTCAGATGATTTGGGCCACCAGCAGCGCACCATGACGTCAGGGGTTTCGACTCGGAGATTTGGCGTAAACAGTGGCAAAGATCATCAGCCGGAGTACCTACGTGGTTCCTCTCCCATGGCTCAGACCGCGACTATTGAATCCTTCACCACTTCGCCGTTATATTTCCACTAAATATAACTCACCCGGTGGAAGGACGGGAGAAGAAAATGAGTCCATCGGAATGCGGTCACCTAGCACATCCCTGTTGAGGCGGTGGAGAACGGCTTCAGCCTTAGCGTGGTCGGATGGAGCCACTATCAGGTAAGGATTTTCCATGATCTTCCCTCCTAACAACTCTACGGAGTACTGGAGTATCCGGTGGAAGAGACAAGAAGAACGCGCCATGCAAACAAAGTGCCCCTCGATCGGTTGGAGTGAGATGGACCAATATCATGAGAGGACTGCATGAAACACACAGGATGGCATACACCCTGGAGACAGTCTGGACCAGCACATCCGACCACACCAAAACTCAACCGTCATCCGCCAAGCTGGCCGATCAGTTTCCCAGTCGGGGAGGCGACGATCGTCTGCCTAGACTTTTGGGCAGCGCACCCAGCCTTGCAGACAGCCAATCTCGTGGGCCCGACGATGTCATGTTGCTGTGCTGTTGATCCCACCAAATGGACTCATCGTGCAAGGGCTGGACCAGGGAAAAAAAACTTGCGGCCGATCACCTGGTTAGCATGGGAAGCTTTGTACAGGTACTTAAGCGCCCACTAGCCCGACCTCCCTGTCGCCTAGAGGAAATCGTCATCCATCCGACACTGCGAAACCTCTCGCTCTTATAATCTAATCCCGCCTATCTGCAGAATCTTGCGACATCTTCGCATCGTGATCAGTAGTATCATATCAATCAACTCTATCTACTATCCACTTCATCATGCCTGTTGTTTCACGCCTCGTGTCCATTGTCCTCCGTGTGGTGGAGATCATTTGCGCTGCAGTATGTTCCCCGAAGTTGACTGGTTCCCTGCACGAACGATGATCCAATGCTAATGCGGCCCCTCTTCCTAGATTGTTGCGGGCATTATCGGTTACTACCTGGACACTCTGGGTGACTTTGATGCATGGCCCCAGGCCCGCTGGATCTATACGGAAGTAGTCGCTGGACTATCCATACTACTCGGCTTAATATGGCTTATACCATTCTCCTCTGGCTTCTTTAACTGGCCATGTATGTTGACATGCTCTCCGCGAGTCGACCCGTTACTGACCTTGATATACAGTCGATGTCATCATTTCTTTCGCTTGGTTCGCCGCTTTTGGTATTCTTGTTGATGCTCTGCACAAGCTCCCCTGTGGTGGCATCTGGTCCTGGCACAATGTCGTGGACAACAACGAATGTGGCCGCTGGAAAGCTGCCGAGGCCTTCAGCTTTATCTCCGCTGTCGTTTGGCTTGTTTCGGCGCTTGTGGTTCGTACTCCTGCTGCAGAGCTTGAGTTTCTGATTCTAACAGCATCAATCAGGGCATCTGGTTCACGTTCCGCGTCCGTCGCTCCGAGGCTCCGTAAGTTGCTTCACTTTGAACCTCCTGGCGTACATGATCTAATCTTGGTACACAGTCGCCGCGGATTCTTCAGCCGCTCCGCTGTCTAAATCAATCTCTCGATGGAGCTTCCACAACTACGTCAGCCTCGCATTGGTTGTACGTTGTTCGTGTGGGTGCAGTCTGAAGATGTTCAAAACGTCTTGAATCTCGTCCTCTATACCCCTGGCACCGCGTTGCATGTTTGTCGCTTTTATTATGTTATGGCTTCCACCATCGACATGGGACACGACGAAATGATCTTAATCGCCTACTAATACCTTGGATACCCTATCGGCGTGTTTAATGATTCCTAGGACGAGCTGGTGGCAGTCCTGTCGCTCGTTTGATTAGCTAGAACACCATTAATTTGACCTTAATACTGAATTTGAGTTGATAGCTGTGCTCTGTTGCACTTAAGTAGTATGTGCACCACGCTGTTGGTATGCGATGACTAAGTCGTTTAGTTCTGCCAGGAACCAACGGAAGAGATTCTTTCCATTGTTTTCCATCTCCGCACCCCCTATGGAGTACCAGAATGTCCTCCCATCGGGATCTCAGAGGCAGATCTAGATCGAGGTCCTCCTCCTTTGGAAAGATAGAACGAGGAGACCGAAATTATCCCCTACATGTCCTGGAACCAGAGGATGGCTCCGACAGCAGTGCATTCGTGTCTGTTGTACGGGAAAGTTCCGACTCCGCAGGAGCCGCCGGCCACGTTCAGAGTCCCGATCAGCCACTCCTCCCGACTACGTCTCCTCAGCCACCAAAGGCAAATGAACGATTCTCATGCACTGTTTCGGGAATTCGAGCCTGGGTCAAAGGACCAGCGATCCCGCACAAATACCGAATTAACCCTTGGTTTCCCCGATGGCAAACCGCCCCGGGTCGTCTCGTGGATCGATACTTCCCCAGTACGACTGCGAAAGTGTGGCTTCTCCTAGCATGTCTGGGTGCTTGGGGCGCTGTGTTCCTCGAAATACTGGACTGGTCTGTGTCTGGACAGGAAATCCCCGGATACGGTAGTCCTGTCAAACTGTCGTGCTCTGGAAGGCTATGGTGCGTTTCCTTATGATGTTAGGTTTCAAGGGCTCATGTATTCATTGCAGGTCCAATGCTACGGACTGCGGTCTTAATGGTGATGCTTGTCGTCCTTTTGACCATGGATCATTCGCATTTCGTTGCCCGGCGGGTTGCGCAGCATCTATGGTGCTTGAACCGTACTATATTGGGCCCGAGGAAATCAATTATCAAAGTTTGATCATCGGAGGTAGTCCTGAGGACCCTGAGAAGGATACCATCGGTATCTACCGAGGTGACTCTGCGAT
Organism: Aspergillus terreus NIH2624; assembly: GCF_000149615.1. NCBI lineage: Eukaryota > Fungi > Ascomycota > Eurotiomycetes > Eurotiales > Aspergillaceae > Aspergillus > Aspergillus terreus. The sequence goes on along the minus strand of NT_165931.1, from coordinate 409,389 downwards.
CTGTCCCGCTGCAGTACATGCTGGTATTGTGAACGACCAGACGGGTGGGTGCGGTATCCTTCACCGAACAGGCGAACAGAGCAACTTCCAGTCAGTCCAAAAGAATGGATTGACTAGTGTCGGGTTCCCTTCATACTTCCCGCTTTCCTTCACGTTCGGGAGTGAAGAACCCTCGGACGACGACACCTTCAGTTGTCAAGATCTTCGATGGCCTTTGTTCTCGTTCTCTTTGGTCGTATCCACGATACTCTCTTTGTTTATCACGTCCTCTGCAGCATTCTATGCCTCTATTTTTTTCATCGTCTACTTTCAGGTGGCCCTATCTTCTGATCCGCCCTATTCGCCGGATTACTACGAGATAGTGTCCATTGGACTGGGTCGGTTCCTGCCCTGTGCCTTTGTGGGCTTCGCAATATATTACTTCTGCGTCAGGCACACCCTGAGAGACCTGGACGCCCATTGGGATAAAACGGTCCTCTGGCTGGGTGCATGCTGGGTTGGAGCGCTCAATACCGACACGTTCGACAAAATTCCCATCTCGCGCCTGACTCCACATGATATACAGCAACAGCCGGGTGCTATTCCAGCATTAATCATCATTATCGGCGTGCTCTGCTTTGTGGTGATCACGCAGGCTCTGGCCTTTCGAAACGAAGGACGACTTCCCCGGATGCTCGCGCTGTACGGGATCATGACATGCGGCATTCTAGGCCTGGTCGCTGTTCCGCGTATGAATCTACGCATTCATCACTACATCCTCAGCCTCCTTTTCCTGCCAGGAACCACTCTCCAGACCCGACCGAGCCTTCTCTACCAAGGCCTACTTATTGGGCTTTTTATCAACGGCATCGCCCGGTGGGGCTTCGATAGCATCTTACAGACACCTGGTGCTTTGCTGAATGGCGCTCAACTCGGCAGCATGCTGCCCGAGATCGCACCGCCTTTGATTTCATCGGACCAAAGCATCGTCTTCTCATTCCCTAATGTCACCGAAGATGCGGATGGCATCGGTGTGCTCGTCAACGACGTTGCCCGTTTCCAGGCTTTCAAGGCGGACAATGGCACAGTTGAATCGTTCAGCTGGCGACGTCACAAGACCGGCGAACCTGAATACTTCCGATTTGGCTTTCTAAAAATGAACGCCCTTGGCGGAATATGGTACGAAGACTTCTCACGACCGGCTACTTGGGAGTCTGATGGGCGCTGGAATTCGACAGAATCCGATGGATGAGTTATTCAAATTAATAAGGAGGCCTGGAGGCTTCATGTACAGCGTTGGGCATCCTTATTGCTATAAAAATCACCCTTCATCATAGATATTATATATGATACATGCACATACATACTTCATTTCTAGCCAGCTCGATAGCTTTCCCTATGCCATGCTACGCACAACGCGACTGAGTGGATTGCAAGAGCGAAGCGAATTGGGTTCCCCTTTATGCTGTCGGCGCAGAATTTTGAAGGGGACAGTAGGTTGCCGGTTTTGCAGCGGATGTGATTGTTGAATGATCGTGTACGATAATATGTAAATTCGTATCCAGTTCAACGTTTTGAATCGATAATGAGTCTATACTAGTCCGACACGACAAGTGGGCCCGCGTCTTTATTCCCTTTTGGCCTCTTTAAAACGAGGCCTCCGCCCCATGCTAGAATAGTCCTCCTTTCTCCCCTTAGTCTCAATCACCTCCAAGCTCTTCCTGCACGCATGACCATCCTGTCCCTGTCCAACGAGCTTCTTCTGCTCATCGCAGCTCACCTCGACTGCAGAGACCTGTACGCACTCGTACGTACTCATTCAACCCTCTACCATCAGCTCATCGGCTGCCTCTACCGATGGAACCTGGAAAGCCGCGGTTTCGCGGCGTTGATCTGGGCCGCCAAAAGAGGCTCTATCGGCACCCTTCAGCGGTTTCTCGACATTGAAGTGGATCTGGGCTGGAAATCACAGTGTCGAGCTTACATGACGAGTAAAATTACTGCAACCAGACTACGCCGGCCCCCATCGGTGGCAGATACCAAGCCCGACCATCCAATCTGCCATGCAGCGACTAATGGTCGAACAGAGTTTGTGCGCATGCTCGTCGAACATGGCGCCGACATCAACTTCAAGGATACTTACGGGCGAAGCCCTCTTGCCCTAGCCGCTCGCCAGGACAACATCGTCTTGGTCCAGATGCTTGTCCCCCTTGGTGCGAGCCTGCTTTCGTATGACCGGTCTTTTCATCGGCCAGCAGCAAACGCTGCTTCTCAGGGCCATCATCTTGTCGCTGATTATCTGCTTCAGGAGATGGGCAGATATGCTCCAGTTAAACTAAACCGCACCATCATGGCCGAAATGCAGTGGATGCTTCTCTACGCCGCAAAGGAAGGAAATGTGAAACGCGTGCGCATTTTTCTTTCAAAAGGGGCAGATATCAACTTCCAACCAAAGGGAGAAAGGTGCACGCCGCTCTGTGGCGCTCTATCGTCAGCCCCTCGACCATTAAAAGCCGTCAAGTTTCTGCTAGATCGCGGCGCAGATCCAAACATTGCCCTATCCGTGAAAAATACCCGAACAGGCGGCTGGAAGACCCCGGCCAGTCCACCACTCGGCCTCGCCATGCTCCGCGAGGAAAGCTTACCTCTGCTCAAAGTCCTGCTGAAATATGGGGCCGATGCGAGCCAGTGCGGTCTGGCCTTGTTCGAGGCTATCAGACTCGAGAAAGAGGCCGAGTTCCAGCTGCTAGTGGACCATCACGCCGACCTCTATGTGTCTCTCAAAGGCACGTCCCTTGCTGATTATGGGCGGCAGAGCGATTGCCAGAGTATTCGGGACGCTTGTCTGGGGCTTGATCTTACGGCTCCTACGCGGGAGCTGGGTTACCGTATGGCTTATCGTTGTGGTACCCGGCGCAGACGCTATCGAATACCGAATGATACCACCTTGAGTGTCCGTATTCCTGCTTAGCACAATGGCGAGGATAGCATTGGCTTCGGGTGAACTCTCGGATTCCGTCTTCTTGGTACTTGTCAGACCAAATGGTAGATTTACTTGATATATCCGTTGGCCCAGCCAAATCACTGTAAGGCGTACATATATGCAAGCGATAAGCCATTGCTGGGGAGAGCTTCTTCTTTCCTAGAGCAGAGCTAGACTCTAACGGTTCCCCATCCTGTGCTGTGCATTGTTCGGTGAATCCCGCAAGCTCATACGCTTCCAGCTGTTTGCCAACCTGAATGCCAATATACAAAATTAATGTATGTACCTATGCATATATACCTTTCCTTCCAGGTTCTATAGGCCGGACATCGAAACACCCAAACGCCAGACGGAACACGCAAGCGGGCTTAGCAAGAACTCCAGACCAGCGGAGATGCAATACGCAATATGCAAACAAAAAGCAACCGCTTTCTCAATCCGAAGTATAATCATTACACCGCACTTGCACAATCTTCTGTTCGCCACCGTCCTCGATGACCATGGCCGTCAGCTTACCCCCTTTGACGCAGCCAGTATCAAGTCCCTTGGTGTACGGTTTCAGGGACAGAGATGACTTGGAGTCGTGGCCGTAGATGACAGTTCTTAGGTTCGAGAGTTCCTCAGGAGAGGTGTCCTTGAGACTGTTGTAGAGAACCGATTGGTGTTTGTTGAATAGCTAAACACATTAGTCCCGGATCCCAGGTTAGGCTAGTGAAGATGAATAAATCGAGATAGACTAACCTTAGTCCATTTCGTCCCCTTCCGCGACGCACTGGGCACGTGCGTGTCCAAGTCGACGGTGCGCATATTCATAGCGCTGTATGGATCCTGCTTTTCAAGATCGACACCGGGCACTAGGCCCGCATGGACCACCACCACTTGGCCCATATTCGCGATCTGGCCAACATCCAAGATGACCGGACATGTGTCGAGCCATTCCGCTTGCTCATCCGTTAGTTCACGGGCCAATTGACGTTCCTGGGTGTCTTGCGGCAGGAACGGCTCGCCATTAGGGTCGCCCAGCGACGCGTTGACCGACGAATTCGATGTGAGCATCTCATGGCGCAGGAGGAGAACACGGTCTTCATGGTTTCCACGCACGCAGGACGCAGAGTATTGACGAGCCAGGTCGACCACGCCCAAACTATCGGGGCCCTTGTTGATCATGTCGCCGGTGAAAATGAGATGATCGTGCTCATGGTTGAAGGAGACCTCGTCCAGGAGTCGATCCACTAAACATGCCAGAATACGTCAGATACAAAATCACCCAGAAATCTTGGGATAAGATACTCACATTCAGTCTTGCACCCATGCACATCGCCAATAACAATCAACCGACGCTGACTCGGCTGGCCAGCGGTGGCGGTCTCGGCGGGCAACAGTGCCGGATCCAGCGTGCGCAACTGTACGATATAGTCGAAGCGAGGCAACGCGTTCGTCCCGAACCAGCCCCCCACCTCCTGTTTCACGTTGGGGTCGAGGGCGCGCAACAGCGACGCATGTTCTTGCAGCCGCGGTGACAGGACGAACTTCCACCCGAGGAAGCACGACACCAGCAGCGACAGGTAGACGAGCACGTAGCGACGAAAGCGCGGGGCGGCGACGATCGACAAGATCATTTGCAGCCATCGTGGGGAGTCGGACCGGTCGTGAGAGGACGGGGAGAGGTGGGTGTATTTGGCGCTCGTTTGCCATTCATTCCGCACGTAGTCGACCAGCGGGCGGGTGAAGCGGGTGAGGCGGTAGGACGGCGCGGGAGTGTTCGAGGAGTAGAGCCCATCGTCGTCGGAATCGGAGGTGTAATCGAAGGGTTGGCTCTCGCTGTCGGGGTAAGCGGCCATGTTGCCAGGACGGATTCAGTGTCCCTGGCACCCAACGTGTGATTCTGGGAGAAGGGGAAGGACGGAGGAAAGAATCGTTGGGGGGGAGGGAAGAGGTGCCTAAAGGAGTGACATCCGGGAATGCGTAGTGCCGGAGGGACTGAGGAACAGGATGTAATCAGGCAGGAGGAAGAGGCTGTGAGTCTTGGCTGTGGTTACTGTGAATTTTCTGGACGAGACAGCCATCCGTAATCCATCCGTTGCTGCGATGTGACAGGTTGCCCTATCGGGTTAGTCCCACTCGATGTACGTATCAGCGGTTGCAATCGCGCTAGCTCCGATGGGTTAGGGCTGGGATAATTATAGACGAGATACAATACTCTGAACTTCTGTTGTTTCACCCGTAATTCCTGACGGCAATCGATGGAATGGAGGCTCATTTGAACTTGATATGTGATCAATGCTGTTCAATTTCATATTTTACGCCCACCATCCTACCCTGGTCCATGAACGCCTCTTGGTGCCACCTCGGCTGCATAAGACCCTTGGCGGACTTGTTCTAACCGAGATGAACCTCCTGATACTAGACTGTATTCTAGCCATGTCAGGCAAAGGCAGTGCAGCCTTAGACCACATCGCTTACGCCCCGTGGGCCATGTCTCACTGTTTTCCGGGGGGCGCTTATGCCTTATTCGCTCCACACATGGACAAGTAACAATGAACGGCTTTATGAAGCATAATACGTGTTCTTTGTGTGGTTCTTCCGGTTGACTGGGGCTGGTTGCACTTTTCTTCGACAATTCGGTCTTTACTATATTTCCTAGGCAGACCAAGGCTTGACTAGTTTGACTTGTACGATGAGCACCGCACGGACCGACAAGCGTCGCCTTCCAAGGCTTTCCAATCCATCATATCCTGGAAATCATTCTGATATAGCCAGCCAGAGAAAAGAACTGCTGGAAGTCCAGGGCGTTTTATGTTAAGCTGTGTGGATCGGTGGGTCTTTGATCCACAAGGCTGTGTTGATGATCGAGGTTGATCAACTTTTATGACTCGTATTCGTACTGCAAGGCCATGATCGTCATCGATCTAGAGACCGTCTACAAAGTAAGTCGCAGTGCGTAGTATATAGTATATCCTCTACTCTACATACCCATAAATTCATACACAAACCAGCCATAGATCGCATGCGGCTGTTGATCCCAATCATGATGCGTCATTCTCGTAAAGCTCCACCTCCTTCGACCGCTGTTTCACTTTCTCAACGACCTTGGAGTCATAGAACTCTTCTGGTTTCTTCGAGCCGAGTAAAACCTCTCTCTCGTGGACCGCAGCCTCTTCTTTGGTCATGCAAACCAGATCTTTCAATCGCAAGGGGAGACACTTCTGTCCTTCCCCTTCATATACAGGGTCAACAACAAAGCCACCCGCGGGCCGCTCCCAAGGCACAATTGTCAGTCGACTGGTGAGACCGCTGATTGCACTCTTGCCTCTATAAATCTCATCCACGATGAACCCGACATCATCCTTGCTGACGGGGATGCGGAGGCCGATAATCTGCTCTCCAGCGTCATGTCTGGCCAGCCGTTCCGTATACCCTTGGACAGCAGTCAAAATGCTGTCGTACATCTTTTCTCGTCCCTTTCCAGACACATTGTAGTCTCTAGGATATCCTGCGATGTCGCAGATAACATGGTTCGCGACGGTGTACCCGAACACTGCTGGCATCGTTCCCAGCACCGGTAGGATGCGTGCACGGAAGTCCGGCAGAACACTCAGCTCCCCTACCTCCCCCTTGGAGAACTCTTCCTCTGCCAAGGGCAGTAGTGTGGCCTTCCCGGGACCAGGTCGCTCGGTCGAGAACACCACGGGAATCCCGGTGCTCACGCCCAAAGGCTTAAGCCGTCGTCGCGTAGCACGCGACAGACGATCATCGGTGCTGACGGAAATGTCGCCCACCGTCACCCGCGTTGGATCCGACTTACACCCTGCGCCCATGGACGAGATCACCGGGATCGAGTGCGAGTGGCAGTAGTGCAGCAGCTCGACCTTGGAGGTGATGTTGTCAATGCAGTCCAGCACGTAATCCGGCTTCCGTCCCTTATCGGCGTCGTCGAATGACCACGGCGCCAGCAGCTCCTCCGCGACAGACCCCCCAAAGAGCTGGTTGCGACAGTCGAACTTGGTCCACGGCGTGATCTGTTCCATTCGCTTGCGAATGCAGTGGACTTTTGGCGTTCCGACGTCCGCCAGCGTGGCGAGAGCATGGCGGTTCAGCGACGAGAGTGTGACCTGGTCGAAATCGATCAGTCGGATTTTAGCCACGCCCGATCGCACGAGCGACGCCGCGGCGTGCGATCCGACACCGCCACATCCCACGACAATTATGAACGATTCCCGGAGCTTCGCAAGGCCTTCGTCGGTAAGGAAAACCCGATTGCGCGCAAGTTGTTCGAGGATGAGGTCTGGGCCGTGCAGATAATATCAGTCAATGCAATTTACCCGAGTCTTGGAGGTTGGGGCGCCGACTCACCGTCATCATAGTCACCCAGCTGGGCGCGACGAGCAAGAGCTGCGCTGCGCTCGTCTTCTTTGCTCAGTGCGGCCGCCGTTCCGAACTTCGTAAGCTTGTCAAGTTAGCCAGCAGAGCGCTTGCACTATAAGCAACACAAACGTACCCTCTCAGCATGGTGTTCCTCGTCAATGTTGGGGATGGAAGCTTTAAGCTCGCTAACGGCTTCTTTTCTTCTGAGTGCTTGGTAGCCCAAGATGGCGCCGGCGACAGCAGCACCCGAAATTACAGCTGTGGCCGCAAGCTGCGTCTGCTGGGAGCCAGCGTGCCGCTGGATCCAGGAAGACATCTTTTGATCTGTTCTTCTCCTTATGCTCGGGAATCTAAATCTCAAAAAAAGCTGGCGGAGAACGTCAATCGGAGCACTACGTAATTTTGGATCACGTGCGGCGCGTCTTGGGGGTGGAAAAGATCAGCGCCGAAGCAACTTGAATCTTCCTCTTCAATTCATTCTCTTCTGGTAGACCACCAGGTACGTTCCACTGTCTCTCGAAAGTATGTGTGGTGACTGACAACCAATCTCGCAGGACCGAGAATACACACTTTCTCGTCTCGATGACGATAAAACCACACATCAGAGCTTCTCATGACACGATTGATTCGAATCGAATACAACGCGTCGTGGGCTTCATCCTTCGCGAGCATTGCAAGCGAATGGAAGAAGACACGATGCACAGCGTGTATGATTGAGATGGAACAGAGATCTAAGAGACCAGAGAAAGCCCGTTTATTCTCGGTGTCATTCGCGCAGCTTCTAACTGCTCTCCTCCCCCTGATTTCATTACTCACTTCTGGAAGAACATCGTCGTCTCTTGTCTTCTAATGTTTGTGGACTGGGACGACGCTCTTCCTTGCGTAGATACAGTATCTCTTCACTAATTTCCCCAGATGAACCACGATCACATCCCTTTTCGACACTACGCCCAATAATTTCACCTCTCCAGTACAGCCACGCCGCATGATGACAATTATAGCGCCACTCCGAGGTCGACCAAGTGCTCCGTCTGTTTATCGTCTCGATGTAACGATGGGCATTCCAATGACGAGTGGAGATGGAATGGTAGTTTTCAATCTGACTGGCGGGCTCTTTTCACATTGGCTGACAAAGATCAGTTTCCGTCTATCCTACATCCGTCTACGCACTAAAACGACTTTCTTTGTCCCATTGGAACTGTCGAATACCAAGTTACTCTACGCATACATAGAATGTGATTATGGACGCAATGCACATCAATATATCTTTGCAACTCGGGCTTTTCTCTTCGATATAGTGTGGGAAGATCGCAACTAACCAACAATACTCTTCTTCTGTTTACCCCTGCTATCTCCCCGCTGTATTCTTCCGCCCGGTGACGAGGTAATACCAAAAGCCAAATTCTATCGGTATCCGGCACTACGCGTGTTCGCACGATCCATATCTGCCTGGAAACCTATGAGAACCTGAGAGCTAATCTGAGGGCGTCGGAAGAATCATACATGGGTAACTGCCTCTATATATCTAGATAGCTTTTTATAATCCAACGGCTGAAGTCTACTTCGGTAGTCGCCAATAGCATATTCAGCAGTATGAAGAGTTGAGTTTACATAAGATAAATAACAGAATCAAAGCAACTAAACATACAGAATAGAATGGATATCATCGCCATGATGCATGATCATTGTTGTTTGCCCGCTTGTAACACAAAAAGAACCCCATCCATTACTGTAAGAACTTTTCCACCGCACCTCCGATGTTCTTCAAATCAAGAAGGAATGTATCATGACCAAACAGAGATACGTCCTCGCCGAGTTCAATATGCTCGACGTTGTTGTTTCCACCAGCACGGAGGGTCTCCGCGATCTCACGCTGCTGCCACGCAGGGAAGAGAATGTCGCTAGCGACACCCATAACAAGAACCGGGTGGTTCTTCAATGGGGCAAGGCCATTGACCAGATCCTGGGGTGGCCCTTCCGGGCTAAAATCAGATACAGACTGGTTCATCGCAGGGGTCGTGGCAGTCACAGATGGCTGCTCCTCGTACGGCTTATCGGGGAGGGTGAGGCTGCATGCGATGTTGCTCGAGCGGAGAGTCTTGCCACCTTGCGCAATTCTCGCCTCGTACTCGGCCCTGCGTCTCCTGGTCTCCACCTGCTGGGAGTGTCCCAGATCGAAAAGGTCCATCGCTTTGGAAACGTAGAGCAGACTGTTGGGGTCGTATTCTAGGCAGAACTTCTCACCCGCGTGGTCCAGGTAGGTCTCAATGAGAAAGTCCGCACACAGCGCCGGCTGCTTGCTGGGGTCTGCGCGTTTGCGGCCAAACCGCTTCTCCCATTCCGGACCACTGCGGTAAGTGACTGTCGCGATTTCGCGCGCAAGCTTCATCCCCGAGTGGGGCGGGATGGAGTCGTAGTAGAAGCCGCGGGCCCATTTGGGGTCCATCATTAGCACTTGGCGCTGGGTGTGTCTCATGGCAATGCTGTAAGGATGGCTCCTGGCACATCCACTGATACTGACAATCTTTCCGACTCTCTCCGGGAAAAGGACGCCAGCGGCGAGACTTTGCATGCCGCCCATGCTAGAACCCACGGAAGCATATAGTTTCTGGACCCCTAGCGAGTCCAGAAGGCGGAACTGTGCCCGCACCATGTCGTCTATCGTCAGGATCGGAAACCTTGTAGCGTATCTCTTTCCATCTGAAGGATCGACCGACGATGGACCCGTGCTGCCATAGCACCCACCAACGACGTTGGTACAAATGACGAAGTATTTGTCTGTGTTCAATGGCTTCCCTGGACCGATGAACTTCTCCCACCAGCCTGGCTTCGGATTGGCTGCCGTGCTATGCGCATGACTCGAGGCCGACAGACCGGTGTGTAGGAGGATCGCGTTGCTCTTGTCAGCATTGAGCTGACCCCATGTCTCATATGCGATGTCAAATTCGGGTAACACACCACCCCAGTCTAGGAGCAATGGTTCCTCGCAATGATATTGCTCATGTTGACCGGTGGTATACGATGGCTCGGGACCCGACTCGAGTGACCGGGCGGAGAGGAGCGCGGACTTGGCCTCTTGAGCATCGAGACAAGGGAACGAAAGGGCGGGGTTTGAGGAGTCTTTTAACTGGGAAGCGGCAGCCGCCGATTGGGATTTCCTGGCAGGGCCTTGGTGCAGTTCTCGGCGGTTGGCGTAGTATGTTGATGACAGAGAGATAGAAAAGCGATTCCGTCCGGCGAAGGGTGCGACGCTTTCGCCCTGTCGTAACAAGCCTCCCAGCGTTTTTAAAGACCGCGAGGCGGGTCGCATGGCGCCTTGAACGGGGGTCATTGTGAATGACCGAGAGAGCTTTGAAGGAAAAGAATGAGTCCGCGGGGGAACTGATAAGAATATATGGTGAGGCGCGGAGAAGTGCCGGTCAAGTAAGCTTCCCGCGGAGCCTCAGGCATCAAGGGCCGTTTTCGCATGGCGTCATCTGCCGTCCTCTTGATTGGCTGCTGCCGATCTATGCTTGTATACTGTACCTACATCTGCAGTGAGTATAGTATCAAACATGCTGTAGACAGTTCTTGCCGCGCATCAATATGTAGGTCTGTCGCATTAGGCAACCATCCCGTCATGATGAGTATCGACATGATGCCCCTCTTACGCAGGGAACCACCCACTCAAATACCCTATATAACCGCGGCTCCCCCCCAGAAGTCTCCAGCCCATTATCATCATTTAACATGTCTGACCATACGGACCACACCATATCGCAAGACCATAAAGCAAAGCTCCATCGCATCGGAGAAGGATTCTGCGGGACTGTGTGGGCCGCAACTAGTGACGACAAGGAAATCTCAGCTGCATGGGTCTTCAAGAGAGAAGACGGCGGTCCTTCACGTTCTCTCCATAATGACTACCGCATGCACCGTCGTATCCTGAATTGTATGAAAACCCTTGCCGAGATCAAAAAGAGCAAAAATCAGACGCACCAGCAAGCTCTCGTCCCCGCCTGCTTCAGATTTATCCCACCAACAGAAGAGCCCTGGTGGAAGCGACACCTATCCAGGTTCCCAGATGGCCATTCTCCATGCAATACACTCCAAGCTCAGCGCATCCCATCCTTCGGTTCTGTGACGAGGAGGCTGCTGGTGGAAAGATACTGTCCTCCAGACTTGCGGCCCGAGATCTTGTCCAGCGATACCAACAGAAGTTGCCTCATTCGACCCTACCTTGGTCGCAGGGGGATACAACGGACATCCGAGCCCGGTAGATCCCAAGCATTCTCGCTCAGGAATTTTCCTCTTCACATCGACCAAATGATGGAGCTCGGCATACCGATAGGCCATAGGGTGCTGTATGCCAGAGCTATGGCTGAAGCACTGGCCACCATCCATTGGCTTGGACAAATGGATGGCAATGATATAGAATTTGTCCTAGCTCCGCCTCCTGCTGATGGCACGCACGAAGGTGACACCTGGGTGAACATCCTAGGTCCACACGCTCTGTGGATATTGGATTTCGACCTTGTTCGTATCATCACAATGAATGAGCACGGTGTCTTACAGGCTGTGACAGCTTTTCAGAGAAATGATCCCTTTTATCCTCGACCTGGTCGTGGATCTATTCTGTGGGAGGTGTTTCGAAAACAGTATTTGAGCACCAGCCATGACTGCATTACCACTGTGATGGATGGCAGTGGACAGCGGGAAAGACTTGCACTGTCTCAGAGATTCATCGAGATTCTTGAGGTGGAGGGACCGTAGTTCTAAGGATGTTTCGTATTAGCGACAGGCTCTGTATCTTGGAAATACACCTCTTTCTCTGCAGTTTAAGCCCGATGCCTGATGAACTGAATGCGTTGATTACCAAGTTTGCGGAGGAGATTTTGGGAGACTAGGGTTCTAGGATGTGACTATGTATGTTTCATTGTCTGGGATAGCAATGACCACTGGGTATTGAATTTGTACAAAATATGTCTATATCTACCTATGTAGCCTAACAATGCATTATTCATGAAAAAAGAACACAATAGCGACGGACATCAAAGAGAGGTAAGGGTTACAGTTGAGTTGACCCTTATATCGATGGCGGCCGCATACATGCATCTCCAACTGGTTTTGCAGTCCGCATGGAACACCATCTTGGTTCCATCTGGTGAGACAGTCGCGCCTCCGGGTGACTTGAGCCCGAAATCGCCCGTCTTCAACAACGGTCTGGCAGCTCGTACATACGGGCCCTTCAGCGATGTCGAATAGGCGTATTTGACATCGTACTCGGGAGAGGTAAAGCAATGCGACGAGAAGAACAGATAATATAGCCCCTGGGTATAGATGAGACTCGGGGCTTCAACGAGAGGGCCGTCGCTCTTCTCGTTTCTGAGAATCTGGACGGGGTCTCCAACCGGCGTGGTACCGTCGTCTTCTAGCTCTTGCAGCATGATCGGAACGGTCACGATCGGCTTTTTGCTATTGTTGCAATTGCCGCCGTGGCCAATACTATTGCCGTCGGCCTTGTACACGACGTACAATTTGCCATCGGTATCGCGAAATGGCGAGGGGTCAATGGCACCGCCGTGCTTTCGTGGGCAGGCTAACGGCTTCTTTTCAGGAATGTACGGTCCTAGTGGATCCTTTTCTTCGGACACGGCGACCCCGACGCAGTGGTGCCGTTTCCAGTCCTTTAACTCTCCTGAATAGTAGATGACAAACTTGCCATCATTCTGCGGCCAATTAGCTTAGCTCCTCGTTGGAAGCTAGTTGAAACGGTGGCTTACACGTTCAATCACATCGGGCGCCCAATGGTTGATTCTCTTCTCCCAACCGCCTATGGTGGGCATGGCATCGTAGCCTTCGATATGAGTCCAATTTGTAAAGTCCATAGAGGTGGCGACGGGGATATGGGCCACATTGGAATCGTTTTTCTTTGCGTTTGTCCCATAGGCAATCCATGTCCCGTTGGTATGGATCAGGCCTGGATCGGGAAAGTTATCGACCACAAGAAGGGGGCGATTTGATGTCTTGGTGTAGCTGGGGTCGTCGGGCGGTCCACGCCGTCGGAGTAGGACGACTGGCAAGGTGATGACTAGAACAACGATCACCAGGGCGGAGAAGGCAATGATGCCAATCCATGCGATCCGTTTTCGCGTCCATCGCTGGGGTGTCTTGTCCTCAGGCGCATCCGTTTTCCCCGGGGAGAAGATGATCACCGGCTTTGTAATCCCCGCGCCTGAGTCGTCGTCGCGGGGCAGCGAAGACGCTGACGCTGAGAGGGTCGTTGGAGGGATCTCCTTTCGATGGTCATCGACCGTCAGAGTGTCGGGGTGCATTCTCTCCTTGGGAGTCTCTAGGATGTCGATCTTCTCAGCATCGGGCGGCTGATATATGTACATCAGCTGAAAAAGGCTGCCTGGAAGACGTGTTTCAGGGATGCGCGCCGTCAAACTTTCTTTCGACTTCCCCTGGAAGTATTAAGCGACAGCTATCGGGACAGCTTGGTGTCCCCAGAGCAGTCTCTTGACGAGGGAAGGAAATTCTCTGCAGTCAGAAGTCCCATTGTCAGTGTTGGGGCGCAAGCACGCAAGACCCTTTCAAAGGGTCCGAGGCGCAGCCGCGGGCGGGTTGGCGCCGGTCGAGAGTCGAGACTCTTCGAAAAGGTAAAGGTCTCCTGGGAAAACTCTTTAGGCGCGAATTAACCGATTTAACCTTTCCAGGTACGGTTTACAGCGGTTATTTCTATGCTGATTCAATGTCTTCATTAAATCGCTAACTATTGCGTTGTTGTTTATCTAACCCCACACTTAAGCTGCCCGATGACATCCGATATGATGTTTACCTAGAATAGATGATAGTCCCACGAATTTAAAAACCCCCTGGGCACCGGTTAGGCCATTGATTAAAGGAACCAGCTTCTGCTTACTACAGTGTGGACTAATGGATCACCAGTATCTTAATATATAGCTATTCGCATATTTACGGTGATATTGTGGATATACATACCTAGAAATTCCCATAAAATCCGTAGGCCTATCCTCTCTAAGGCAGATTTGTGTCAAAATACATACAAGAGGCGGACTTTGGTGGCAGCCTACGTCGAAATGTAGACAGAATGGGGTCCAGTAACTATTTTAGTTGCATCGGTGCTGATCATTCTTGCTCCTCGGTATGTACTTGAATCCTGGCGCTATGTTCACTCATGATCCTTCTCACAGTAGGCTTGGGTGCTGAGTTGTCGTTGTATGAATGTCCTAGTCTTCATTACGTTGAGCTAGAACAGTACCGAAGCTTGGACACGGCCTGGAAGCTGTTAATCATTGGAATGTTGAAGCTCTTTGAAGCCGAAAGGCCATCTTGAAGTGAACCAACCACAGGGAGAAGGGTTGTTTTACATTAAAGAGTAGGACTACGGGGGTTACCTAATGGTTGATTGATTCTGAATTTCCTAGATATTCCTTGTTTACGTACTCTAGCCCTCGTTTAGAAGACTGAGAATCGACTTCTCAACGACTTCAAATTACGCGACATGCTGGGTAGAAGAATGTAAATAGTAGAGTAGACCTGAAAGGCCCCGGAAATTCCATGCCTAAAGCATTCCTGGTTGTTGGCAGGGTCAGTTGTACCAGTGCCAAACATTTACATCTCCTTCTTTGCCCACTGGAGCTTTCCTTCCCTACAGTTCCATTGAATAACAGCATACATCCCATTGCTTCCATTACCATCCGGAAAGTTAGAAATGCGCTTCGTTCATGTCTTGACCCTCTTCGTCCGCACTGCGTTGGCAGTCGCCCCCGCAGACAGCCTGACCGGCCAGCAAGAGTGCAAGCCGAGAGGAGGAAGACCCTCGTAGGTCATTCAACCCTCGTATCCGCGGACACTACGAGGAAGGGAAGAGGTACGAGCTTGCTCTCGGTTTCTACTATTCTTTAATTTTCCTAAACATCCGTGCAAATGGAATGGTCAATCAATTTTGTGAGTTACAGAACCCACGCATAGGCAGCATCAAGGGCATAATGAGTAGTAGTTATCTTAGTATACTTTGACGCAAAACAGCAATCATAGGCAGACGGGGGTAAATTCCATGGTTCATTCACGTAATCAAATAGGTATCGATATCCATGAAGGATGTCTCTGGATTCCTCATTTATGGCCCTGGCAGAATAAACCTAATATTGAGAAATAACTGTTTCCAGCTGGCGAATGTAGTCACGATGTGCAATATGATGGGTGAGATAGTCTTTAAAGAATCCGGATTAATAGCCTAATATACCTATGTAATTGTGAACAATTTCTATAGACGCCTGAAGGCTAAATATATATATAGGTCGTATGTGGAGAGAAATATTTATATCCCCCAATGAGATAAGGGTATCCAGACCAAGATACGAAGAACTCTTGATAGCATCATTACATTGAATTCAGGATATCAAAAGCAGCATTGGCTCCAGTATGCCCGATCGGTCGAGGACATGGAGCTTTTGTCGTCATAGCTGCAGATGGACCCTTATTTAATTTTGTACCCTGGTCTAAAGTCCGCCCTGAACGTTCCATTCTGGATTTTCTGGCTCTTAAAACAAGGAAGAGACTGGGCTCCTCAAATACAGCCAGGTATCTACCCAAGTAGAGCGGGCAGGTAAGGTAGTATCCGAACTGCTCTAGGGCTGCTTTAGGAAACGGTGGCGCCTGAGGCGCCACGGGCCAAAGAGGAGCTAGTGCGGGTCCACGTGTCTGCCATAGTCTTCGGAGGCACCTCAGGTACCTACTGTAACTATGAACATCAGCCCCTTTGGGATTCCGACCAGGAACCTCCCTCTGACATTTGGATCATCACTGCAGCCCCCGTGTTTCTCTTCGGATTCGCCGACGGTATCCCGACTAAGACCCTAGCTGACCCTAGCTGATTGATCGACGTCCAGTTCGAATCAATTTGACACCGTGATTGACGGGGAAATCCAACGCTTTATGTCTCCTACACCCTGCATCTGCCTGTTTGGTCCAGGTGAAACTGGCGATCCGTCTGGGCGGGAGTCGGGAGAAGCTCGTTTCGACTAATGCACTAATACGTACTCCGTACTCCGTACTCCCGCAGCACTTGAACTAGTACGGCCCAAGGCCACTACTAACTAGTCTCACTACCCCAGCTGTGGCGTGCAGGTGGTGCATTTAGCCCGTCGCCAATGCCAGATCTCTTTGGTCAGCGAACACCTAACCACCTATACAAGCTTAGCAGCCCCCAAGCCAAGTCGGACCTGCAGATTGATGGTGTGGGATAAGAATGACGCGGCTGGACTGGGGTCTGCTCTAGTAGCACAGACTAGTACACTCAACCCGGGCAGATGAACCACTCGGATTATGCCAGACGGATCCCTCTGATGATGTCCTTCTTCCTCGGCAATCTATGGCATATGTGGTGATATCCAGAAATCCGGTTTGAGAAGGAGCCTGATAAGAGAGTGACCCTCCCGGTCGAGAATACGACGGGACTATCATGAGGAAAAAGCCCTCGGTAGTCTAGACTTGGAAGGACGAGTGGACCTTGTAACGTTCAAGAAGATATAGATGAATACTTATAGCCCGGGTCGTCTTTCCCCAGCACGAGCCGACCGAAAACGGCCACGCCACTGATGCCGTGTGGGGATAGGAGATACAACATGGGCCTCGCTCTTTCGAACCTGCACTATGGGCTGAAGTGAACCATTGGATCGCATCGTAGTGGTCGGGAGGAGAGCCAGAAGATGAGCAGCTGAAGCGAACGATTGATGGGCTCCCCCCTCTTCGTGATGGGGGCGATCATTCCCATTGCGGGTGACGGCGCGAAGACACAGTTGCAAGGCCACCTCCACCAGCCCAGCTCAATCTCCGGTATGAAATGCAGTGCAATTATCCACAGTCGGACCATATAAGACTAAATCTTCAGGCGATTCTCTTCCTCCCTTTCTATCCACTTCGCCTTTTCTACCTATACCGTATACTGACCATCGTCGTCATTCCTTATCGCCATCCACGCGGATTGCCGTCGCTGCCAATAGCAGCCGTCCAGGGGTCCCACCGCCCACGTAATATCTTCATCCGCCCCGGTCATCTTAAAGATTCTCTTCTACTCTTTCCCACTCGAATTTTCTTGCATGCGCAACCTGTTCGGTTTCACCGCTGCGCTCCCTCCGTCGCTGCCTCAGTCGCGTCGCCCTTCCCTGTTTGTCCGGCCGTTGTGTGCCAATTGTGTCCCCTCGCAGAGTGCGTGGTAACTCGATCCAGTTCCGCAGTGTCACGGAGCGGCAATTTATACAGGACAGCTCGAAACTAGGCAGATATGAGTGATTTTGGTCTCCTTCTGAGGTGGAACGGACTTTGACCCGGTTGTCATTCCCGGACAGCGTTTCTCTCCTGATATTCCTCCGATATTCATTTGTCTGGGCACGTCTCGGGGAGCTGGCGCAGACTCGTGGTATTGCCTGAACGTGCCGTTTCCAAAGTCCCAGGTGCCTACCGGAAGGCCCCTTGCAACATGATCACGTTCCGCAAGTCGCTCATCGCGGCCGTTTTCTTCGTCACCTTCATTTTCCTCCTCCGTTCCTCGCACTCCTCCCCTTCCTACGAACCCTCTCTCTATACCCCCGAAGAGAACGTTCAAGATGGCGCCGACGGGACAGAAGAACGTTCCCCCGGACAGAAGAAGGACGCCGTCCAACAACCGCTCCAACCCTCTCCGAGCGCTCCCCTTCGCGAACGTCTTCGCTATCATTTCCCCTACGACCTCAACAACAAGTTCCCCGCATACATCTGGCAGACGTGGAAATATACCCCGGCCTCGCTGTGGTTTACCGCAGACCTGCGCGCCGCCGAGGCCAGCTGGACCGAACTACACCCCGGGTTTGTACACGAGGTGATTCCCGACGACACCCAGCGGCATCTGATTAAATACCTCTTCGGCTCGGTGCCCGAGGTGGTTGAAGCCTTTGATGCGCTCCCACTTCCCGTCCTCAAGGCCGACTTCTTCCGGTACTTGATTCTCCTCGCGCGTGGTGGAATCTACAGCGACATCGACACCACCGCGTTGAAACCCGCCTCTGAGTGGCTCCCCACCTCGGTCGATCTCTCAACGATCGGTGTAGTGGTGGGGATCGAGGCGGACCCGGACCGCCCTGACTGGCACGATTGGTACTCGCGCCGGATTCAGTTTTGCCAGTGGACGATCCAGTCAAAGCCAGGCCACCCCATCTTCCGGGATATCGTAGCCTACATCACCGAGGAGGCCCTGCGGATGAAGAAAGCGGGGATTCTGAAGAAGGGCAAGATGGACAAGACTATTGTGGAGTTCACCGGTCCGGCCGCCTGGACTGATGCGGTCTTCCGGTACTTCAATAACCCGGAATACTTCAACATTGACCCCAATTCGGACAAAAACATCACATATGAGGATTTTACGAACCAGGAAGAGTACCGCAAAGTCGGCGATGTCATTGTCCTCCCGATTACGAGCTTCAGTCCCGGCGTGCAGCAGATGGGTGCCAAGGACGTGGACGATCCGATGGCTTTTGTCAAGCATGATTTTGATGGTACGTATGCTCATCTGTATGGTTGAATTCCTTGCGCTAATTCTCGCTTAGGATCTTGGAAGGATGACCCGTCCCTATAAGTATTGGCCACGTCCATTGTCGCTTTTATACGTCTCCTGCAGGCGTCGACCTGCCTGATATATCGCTACGGAGTCTGAGAGATTGGCTTTTCGACTCCCTGGTCCGCTGTATCAGCACATCTTACTCCTTAATATCATGGGCACATCCCATACACACCTACAGTCACCCGGGGTCTCCGCACCCCTGTTTCTCACCGTCTATCACGACATGAATGACGAACCGCATTTTCTTGATGAGTATACGCATCGACGTTGTCTGATGCCTGTATCATGACTGTTCAGTGGATCTTATTCACCTGGATCACAAGGCCCGGCTCCACTATCCAGATGTCCAAGGATCCGTCGAACATACCGTGCTCCCTTTGCGAGGAGGGCTAGCCATAATGAACACACAAGATCCGCGGACACTGGTAGAGACAGGGCCGCCATATCAACTGCTCAAAGCGACACTTCCTCCCCCGACCATATCGAGGGTCTGGAGGCCACCTACCTGATCCCTTCTGTACCCTATACCTTGCTTTTCCTTCTTGTGAATGTTATTCTACCCACCGGATATTTTAGCTAGATTATTTGGATAGACCTATACCAGAATTATTTTTGCTGCGCAGTCACTTCCCGCAGGGGCCGATAAAGATGGTGTAGATTAGGGTAAATTTACGGCGACACAAATTCTGATTCAACCAAACGATGCATTACATGGATATCACCAAATTGCAATCGCTCCGGGCTCCGGAATGCGCCTAGTCCCAGCCAGATAGCCGGTGGAAGAGGATATCCACTTTTGGACTGTTGAAGGTCTCGGCCGGTATGACAACTCCTGTTCCAGGGTGTGGCCCGGATATAACGCACCACAGCTAATATAGAAAAACCACGCGCCTGGATGTCACGGCGGGGCAGATGAATGCCCGGGGTGAGGGACATGGCGGGGGACAGGAAGAGAGGGAAATGCGCTATATTACAGTACATGGCAAGAACAATCGTTGGAATCCTCGTGTCTCGTTTCTTCACGATGCGACGACTGCGTGACCAGCTAAGAATGTCAACACGTGCCTACAATGTCAGTTCAGTGGGTCGTCGTCGGTTTGCGCGCAACCGGTGGAAAGGGCCAAGATAGATGCCAAAGTGGAGGGTCAAGCAGGACACTGTCGTTTAACTGGGGGTTGCACGGGCTGGAAGGATAGGGCGGGTTTGCGCGGGACTGGGCGTGTTGTGGGATCGGTTGGCGCACAGACAGACGTATATATAAGACTAAGCGGGTCCAGGAAGGAATGGAGTCACGGTGCCGAACTGGACAAGTGAGAGAGTCTGGATTGGATGGCCCTCCGCGCGGTGCGCAGGCGATGGGCGGTTCTCGTCCGCCAGCCATCGAGTGACAATACGTGCGCATGACGCGCGTGGGACGGCACGTGTCAGAAATCGCTGAACAAGGTCTCGTATTTCTTCTTCATGTCCTCGGTGTAGACAGTCTGCGTCTTGGGGTCGGGGTCGGGGTAGTCTTCGAAGTTGCCCGTATCGGCCGGGTGGTCCACGCGGGGGATGATCGGGCCCTTGACCCGGCGGTAGAACAGGTCGTCCCAATTGATCCCCTCAAAGAACGGGTGTGACTTGACGCGCGCAGCGCCGCCCGAGATATAGCCTAGTCGTTCGGTGGGGTTTGTCTTGCAGAAGAGGGATATGATGTTCTGGGCGGCTGGCGACATGCTCTGCGGAAAGCGGATGTGTCCTTCGACGATCTGTTCATAGATGCGCATGGGGTTCTGGTCCCAGAAGGGGGGTTGGCCGACGAGAAACTCGTAGATGAGGATCCCCAGGGCCCACCAGTCGACGGCAAGCCCGTGGCCGCTGTTGTGGATGACCTCCGGCGCGAGGTACTCTGGCGTTCCGCAGAGCGTGTATGTTTCGTGATTCCCGACTTGTTTGGCAAAGCCGAAGTCGACCAGCCTGATGTGTCCTTTCTGCGTCCAACAGGATGTTCTCGGGCTTCAGATCGCGGTAGACGATGCCCTCCATATCATGCAGATACTCGATGGTGAGCGTGATCTCGGCGGCATAGAATCTGGAGGTGTTTTCGTTGAAGCGCCGCGCACGTCGCAAGTAGCTAAAGATCTCCCCGCCGGGGCAGTAGTCCAACTAAGACAGTAGGTTAGCGATTGGTGAAGCATCTGGTTGGTCTCACAACTGCCGCGTACCAGCATATATAAACTTTGGCTGTCAGAAAACGTCGTTATCAGCCGTGTTATGAACGGATGCCCGGAAACCGCCGAAAGGGTCTTCCGCTCGTTGCGTACATGCTCAACCTGTTTCAGCTTGATGACTGCCACAGAAGTTAGCCTCGATCAGTGCAGGTGTGTAGATCGAGGTTGACCTCACCGTCTGCCTTCCGTAGAATCTTAAGAGCGTAAACTTTGTCTCTCCGTTGGATCTCGTCTTTGTATCTCACTAGCCATACCCGAGCAAAGGTCCCTAAGATCGACGGGGCGATACTGTCAGACCGAGGTCAAATTCGCGGAAGGCTGGAGACTCACCCGTTCCGAGGGTCTTCAACAGTGCAAAGTCTTGGACGCTTAGGCTGTGATTTGAAACCGGCGTCCGTCTGTCTTCTCGGTGATCGGTGATGACGAACGGGTTCGACTGTCGCGAATGAGACGGTCGACTGGGGGCCGCGGGCTGCTTGTCCTTCCTGTGGACATCATCCCGACCAGGTTCGACATTCCTCGATGGGGTCGACGATGTCGGCGCCTCGCGCGGTGCGTCAGGGTCCACCGTTCCTGAAGCCATTGGGATGGCGAAGGAGCATGTCTCGGAGGACGGCGGCGCGGTGGGGAGGGAGAGGATGTGGGAATGCGGCGATGGCGGGCTCGCAATTAAGGGAGCGGCGGTTCCTCTAGAATGGGGAGATCGAGATGACGGCCGTATTACCAGGCATGGGCTAGACAATCAGATCACGGTCGGATGAGTGGCGAAAGACGGGGTGCAACAGGCCGAGAGCGCTACGGTGGTGATGATCGGGGGGGTTCAAGAGGGACGCGGCCGCTCTGACGTTACCGACTGGCGGGGCAGAAAAAACACTGGGTAATCTTCCCGCTAACTTAGTCCCAAACAGTCGCCGTTTCCCGTGGAATCCACCGCTGATGATGTAGACTGATTGCCGTGTTAGGTTTCTTTTGCCGAAGGTGAATTTAGAAATTAGGTACAGCCAGAAGATAAAACAGATGTATCAGTTATGGGGTCATATTGTTGTGTGAGGCATAGCAAGCCGGTACTTGTACAGTGGCCCTCGGAGGGCGAAGCGAATATCTAATCGACTAGAATTACTCTGCCGAAGAGACACGGGTCTCTGGCAGATTCTGCTTGTCACCCTAAGCGGTCACGGTCTTTATATAGAGCATAGATGGACGGGCAAAGGACGTTGCGCAGGAAAGAGCAAATTGCCAACATATTGGGATACCATACGAAATCGAACACCTTTTCCCTATTCAAGGGTGACTTCTCGAGTTCAGGATCAGACCGACGATCAAACTGTAGGCGTTAGCAGAGAAATCGTGGGAGTGTCTGAGAGCACCGTACCCGTAGAGACCCAGGACTTCACCGAAAATCAGGATGAGAATCATTCCAACATAGACTCGCGACTGCTGCATATACGCACGAACGCCCTGAACTGCTGTCAGATGCTGGTTGTCCATCTTTCTGAACATCAACTTACCGCGTCCCCGACAGTTCCAATCGTGTATCCGGCGGCCACGCCTGCGAGGCCAACCGACAATCCCGACGCGAGGTGCATGAATCCCCTAGATCGAGTCAGATGGTTGCTTTGCTCATATTTCCCGCCACTCAGTCCGGCACACATACGTATAGAGGCTAGTATTCTGGAGCGGAGGGGGCTGCATGTCTCCGGCGATCAGAACTGCGATCACCAGTCCGTAGACTGCAATGATACCGGACATGACGACGGGGATGAGGGACTATTTTCGGGAGCGAATCAGCTGACATTCATTTCTCTGTTGAATCAAGAGCAAAACGGAAGATACTATACCTTCATGATGAGGTCCGGCCGGAAGGTTCCCACACCGGAGATACCAATGCCAGACTTTGCTGTCCCATATGCGGCGCCCATTGCTGGAGTTGTTGTTAGTTTTCGTCCTCCTGTTAGGATCTGTAGGACGAAGAAGTACGTACATCCGAAGATCATCTTTCGCAAAGGTGTTAGCTAGGTAGGTAGTGATATAGGACACGTTGTTCGGGGACTCACCGCTGCAGCGATCCCAGCCTACCTCGAGTCAGTATCTCTTCAAACGACAGCAGATCCCCTGAGAATAGAGGGGAATGAGGACGATACTTACAAAGGAGAAGAAAGGTGCGAACTTGGGGGAGTACTCGCTGTCCGCCATGACGACAGTTGAGCCACAGACGGGGGAGAGGGGAGTTTAGAATCAGGAAACCCAGAAGGAAATAAAAGAAAAAGAATAAGGAGGGCGTGAAAAGAAGCTCGAGAGAGAAAGAGGTGCAAAGTCAAGCGAATCCTCCGCGATGCCGAGCTGTCATGGATTCAGGGACGATGCGATGCCAGCGGATGTTGACCGGAAGGTGTCGCGCGGGCCACCGTACAGCCGCACTTTGACCCGACCGGGTAAAGACCGACGACGACATGTGGCTGTTCCTTCCCCTTCGTTTCTCTCCTCCCCCGTGCGTTTCCATCTCTCTCTCTCTCTTCTCTGACTCTCTCTCGTCCTCTCTCCTCTTCCTCCGCCTCATATTCACCACAACCACCACCACCCCCGGGTCTCCCTCTCTCTCGCTATCCATCCGGGTTCCTGACTCACTCCCTCCACTCTGGTCGGTCTTTCCATTTTGCCACCCGGAATTTCCCTCCTCAAACCCGCCCCCGTCTCGATCCATCGACCCGTACCGACGAGGGAAAAGCATGCTGAGGGTATGATCTTTTGCAGGGGCCCTGGTTGCGGTG
>NT_165931.1:144608-385382 GCF_000149615.1 Aspergillus terreus NIH2624 | reverse complement strand
GGTCCAATCCCCTCATTTCCCATTTTCTTTTTTTTTTAACTTCCTTCCTATGCCATTTTATTCTTGTCTTCTTATTACCTATAAATTACCACTCTCCTCCCTCCACCTCAACCTCCTGGCTCCACGAGTTTCCACGACCATCTCGCGACGCTCTGCACGCCTTATACGACCCGATTCGATACCCTTGATTCCCCCTTTTGAGTTGGATTTCGTCTTTCACATCTCTCACGTCTTGTCGTTTGCACCAAGGGTCGCTTGAAGACGCCTCTGCATCGTCAGTCACTGCCTCGCGTTCGCCGATTCATCGACAGCTCAACTCGACTTCGATTCCTCGAATCACACCGGTCTGACGGGAGAAGCGACAATGGCCGACCTGGGAGGCCAACAGGGCCGGAACTACCGGCCATACGGGCATCCATCTTCCTTTCAGCGTGATGCCGCATTCTCTGAGATCTTTGGTGGGGCTCCACCACCGGGACGCTCTCAAACAATGACCTCGCAAACCCCTCAGTTTACCCAGGATCGCGCTCACACCATGACCTCCCACGTGCCGCATCCTCAAATGCAACGGGGTCCCCCACCGCCCTCGCGTCCCATGCCCAACGGATACAATACTCCGGGTCCCCCCAACGGATACTACCAGGCATATCCCGGCGGCACAGCGACAATGTCTTCGCATCCCCCGCCTCAGAATGCTCCCCGGCCCTATCCAGGACGCTTCGCCTACCCGCAACCTCAGCGGCTGGACTCTCGCCCCGCGCCCGGCCCACAGTATCCTGATGCGAAGGGATATTCTCGCCCGATGCCGCCCCCGGCCCTGAATTCTGATGCCTTTAGGTCGAGATCAATGGCGAGGATGGGTGGTCCGCCAATGTACCAGCCTCCCGCGAGTAGCTTCAATCACACTTCCGCCACCGCATTTCGCCAACAACCGTACAATGCTGCTGCCCCCATGACGGCTCAAGGTCGGGTTGTCCCCGAGAGACACGGCAATGAGCGTGCCATGTCATTGACATCTTACTCGACGGACCGTGAACACGCCCATACCATGAGTACCGGACGGGTAATTCCTGCCAGGAGGCAACCGTCGGGCGGTTCGACTCAGCCCATGCAGAACCGGTTCGACGCGGAACAACCAGCTGCATACAATTCCAACAGCCAGCCTCGACCCCCCAGTGATGGATCCGTCAACTCACGCACCATGTCTATGGCTTCGACCATCGTTCCGGACCGCACCATGAGCATGCACAGCGGGACTCAGCTGACTCACAAGCCTAGCACTCAAACGACCTTGGTTTCGAGCAATTCACGCCGGAGTAAGGTTCCGTTGGTTTATCCGGCGTTGCTTTCGCGTGTCGCAGATGTGTTTCGTGAACAGATTCCCCTGGCGGAACGGCAGAAGAACGGCCTGTCCTACCAGAATTCCTTCTCTGGCTCTGACGCAGTGGATTTGATTGCCCACATCATCAAGACCAATGATCGAAACCTGTCTCTCCTCCTGGGTCGCGCGTTGGATGCCCAGAAGTTTTTCCATGATGTGACCTACGACCACCGACTTCGAGATGCTCCCGGTGAGCTCTACCAGTTCAAGGAGACCATGGGTGAAGAAGCGCCGAGCTCAGAAGTGAACGGTGTCTTCACGCTTTTGACGGAGTGTTATTCTCCCACCTGTACTCGGGACAGTCTCTGTTACTCAATCGCATGCCCGAGACGATTGGAGCAGCAGGCAAGGTTAAACCTCAAGCCCCAGCCGGGGTTGCGGACGTCTGCTTCTAAAGGAAGCTTGCACGGGGATGACGACAACGACAATCAGAAGCTATGGATCAACATGGTTCCCAAGGAGGTCTCGGAGGCGTTGGATGACAAGCAAAAGAAGCGCCAGGAAATCATCTTCGAGATTATGTATACTGAGCGTGACTTTGTGAAGGATCTGGAATATTTGCGTGATTTCTGGATGCGACCCTTGCGGGCGGCTGGCAACGCGACCACGTCTCCCATTCCTGAGCACCGACGAGAGAAATTCATTCGAACCGTGTTCGGCAACTGTTTGGAGGTCCTGAAAGTGAACAGCGCCCTCTCTGAGGCCCTCAATGCGAGACAGAAAGAGAGTCATGTGGTACACAGAGTTGGTGACATTTTCCTGCAACATGCGCCTCGGTTCGATCCGTTCATCAAGTACGGTGCGAACCAACTTTACGGAAAATATGAGTTCGAAAAGGAGAAGTCATCCAACCCCGCGTTCGCCAAGTTTGTTGAAGAGACCGAACGCCTGAAGGAGTCGAGGAAATTAGAGCTGAACGGTTATCTCACCAAGCCGACCACTCGTCTCGCAAGATATCCCCTTCTGCTGGAACAGGTCCTGAAAAACACGCCAGACGGCAACCCGGATAAGGAAGATATTCCCAAGGCAATCAAGATTATCAAGGACTTCTTGTCCCGCGTCAACACCGAGAGTGGGAGGGCTGAGAATCATTTCAACCTGGTGCAGCTCAATGCGGCGCTGAAGTTCGGCCCCGGGGATTATGTCGATCTGAAGCTGACTGAGGAGAATCGCCAAATGTTGACGAAGATGGGATTCAAGAAGACGCCAACAGACAGTTCCGAGGTGACTGCCTATCTCTTTGACCATGCTGTTCTTCTTGTCCGGATCAAGGTTATCAATAAGCGAGAGGAGTACCGCGTTTATAGGAAGCCAATTCCGTTGGAGCTTTTGGTTATTGCCCAGATGGATGAGGTTATTCCACGGGTTGGAATTGCCAAACGGCCTTCGTCTAGTCTGCTGGCGAATAAGGCACCCGTGAACCCTCCGACTACGAAAGATGGTCTTCCGATCACCTTCCGGCATCTCGGAAAGGGGGGCTACGAACAAACGCTCTATGCAACCTCCCCAACCCAGCGACGGAAATTCATCGAACTGGTGGAAGAGCAACAACGGAAGCTCCGGGAGCGCAACAGCAACTTTTACAACAAGACCGTGGTTTGCGCGAACTTCTTCACGTCAATCAACCGAGTGAACTGTCTTGTTCCGATTGACGGTGGCAGAAAACTGGTGTACGGCACAGACAGCGGTATCTACCTCTCGGATCGTTGGCCCAAAGATAAATCTGCGAAGCCTAGGCGAGTGCTTGACGCCAGCCAGGTTACACAGATGGATACTCTGGAAGAATATCAACTGCTCCTGGTCTTGTCTAATAAGACCCTCTTCTCCTATCCAATGGAAGCTCTTGACGTCGGCGAAGGCCAGAATACATTAGCGAAGCGGCCCAAGAAAATTCAAGGTCATGCCAACTTCTTCAAAGCCGGTATCGGTCTGGGCCGTCATCTTGTGTGTTCTGTCAAGACCTCGGGATTGTCGAGTACAATCAAGGTCTACGAGCCTATGGACAACCTCGCCAAGGGTAAGAAGAAATCGGCGGTCAGTAAGATGTTCCAGAGTGGGCAAGACACTTTGAAGCCTTTCAAGGAATATTATATTCCCGCTGAATCCTCTTCCATCCATTTCCTTCGATCAACCCTTTGTGTTGGTTGCTCGCGTGGTTTCGAGGTCGTCAGTCTCGAGACCACCGAGACTCAGTCCCTACTCGATCAGGCCGACACCTCCCTTGACTTTGTCGCTCGCAAGGAGAACGTCAAGCCTATTCACATCGAGCGAATGAATGGAGAATTCCTTCTCAACTACAGCGATTTCTCCTTCTTTGTCAACCGGAATGGTTGGCGTGCGCGCCCGGACTGGCGGATATCATGGGAGGGCAACCCCAACGCCTTCGCGCTGTCATATCCTTATATCCTCGCATTCGAACCAAACTTCATTGAAATTCGCCATATCGAAACTGCCGAGTTGATCCACATCATGACTGGAAAGAACATTCGCATGTTACATTCGTCTACTAGAGAGGTATGTTGCAACCCCCGAGGTGGGACCTTGACTGCCGTACTGACATTGAGTTAGATCCTCTACGCTTATGAAGAAGAGGGAGGCGAAGATGTCGTCGCGAGCTTGGATTTCTGGAACAAGCCACAGCATTAGGTCAGCATACATGGACGGTACTTGTCACTTTTCGCCTCAAACCTTTTTGATCTCTTTACTAGACAGAGCTTTCTGTACCTCCGGAGGGCTCATTTCGCTTTTTCTCTTTCGACAGCAGCTCCATGCTTTGGGCCTGCTCTTCTCTCACGTCCTTTAATACCTTCATGTTTGTCCGATGTGTTTCAGATCAGCCTTTACTATATCATTGTCATTTGCCCATTTCCCTCTGTGTACAATGAAGCGCAAATACCACCTGTTTATTCGTTTTCCTCTCGCGCCCAGGTCCTCTTCAGGTTGTCGTGTCTCACAACCTTTGTGTATGTTCCGCTTGAATCCTTACAAGCTCTTACATAGCATTTATCTACCATTTGTGGGAAAGCTGGTGCTGACCCTTTTGACTTCAATCTGATTGCATTTTCCATATTATCTCACGTAAAATCAAGAACATTTCGCCCATGCAAGACTATAGGAACTCTGGAGGAGATGTAGGTTCGAATGTTGAGAAGCTGGAGGCGGCATAAGCTTCTTTCAGCTGAAAGAAATATGATGCCTGCGCCCCATGCATCAATACTACTCTTAAACCATTACATTTCACAGAGTAACATGGCCATGGCGGTGTTCTTACGGTCATTGCGAAGTATTTTATCCAATGTGACTAGTCAAGGAGACTAGGCGGTGGTACATGGGTACCATCAGCAAAATATATATCGACCACAGGCACTCTGTACGACGATCATCTACACAATTCAACTACTCCATATATGCAGGCCGTGCACTTTTAAGACTTTTCTTCCTCATATACTACTATTCGACTAGAAGCATAAATGATAGAAGAGACAAAGACATAAGACCACGAGAGCACACACACACAAAAGATCAAATGACAAAGAGGGAATCTTGCTGCGCTGCTGAGATTGGGACAGGTGTCATTGATGGAAACGCGAACAAACACAAGAGGGGGAAGAAAAAGAAGCGCATAAGGAAGGAGAATTTATGCAGGAGTATCCCAGTGACAGCTGTCAATGATTAAAAGATGCTATCCTTGACCCCGAGCGTCACAACCGGGAGGAAAAGGGGACATTGAAAAAGGACATCAAGAAGTCAAAGAAAAGGAAAGAAAAAACCGAGAGAGGGTTGGGAGCGGCAGCCTGAATCCATCACTCTTGTCCGTAGAAAAGAAAGCCTCCCCAGAAATGAGAAGGAGGGAAGGAGTTAGACGTCGGTAAGAAAATGGAAATGTTGCATTTTCCTTTCCCCTCCCTTTCAAACGAGAAAAGCTATTAACGTGAATATAACAGTCAATATTACCCCCATAAGAAACAGTTACACTTGCTGTGCCCCATGGCTCCATTAGATTGGCACAGCCGGTAACAATCGCGCAAACCCCACATAATCATCGAGACAGTCAGTCGTCCGACATAACTGGGGTCGATAAATTAGGCCTCTCCATTCACACCCTCGGCCGGGGTTTGGCTGGCCTCGCGTGCCATGCGTGCCTCGATCTCCCGGAGCTGGCTCTCGCGCGCCAACAGTTCCTGACGCTTCTCGGCGATCTCGCGCTGCACCTTGAGTTCGATCTCGCGCAGCTTCTCCTCCTCGCGACGGAGCTGCTCTTCCTTCAGTCTGACGGATTGGGAGGCGAGGTCTTCAGGGTTCATCGAAGAATCTTGGCTACTTTTTTATTTGTTAGTTGACCGTCATGTATAGGTGAGGTGAAGGGTCACGTACGGAGAAGCACCGTCAACGCTCTTGCTAAGCTTCTCGGTACGGTAGTTTTCGTAGAGGAAGTCGTGAGTGATTTCCTTAAGATCAGCCAGATGGCTGTGGAGGAGGGCGCTTCGGATTGCCAGGAAATCGGAGTGACGAGGGTTCTCAACCTCGACCACACCCCAAGGATACTGTCTGGCTCGTACTTTGCGACCATCGATCTCGACAAAGTCCTCGGAGCCAACAATGGCGAACGGCATCAGTCCCCGGAGCTCGGCGTTCTCCTCCACGGTGTCCTCATCATCCTCCTCGATATCGTAAGGGAAGTTGTAGACCGGAATGCGATAGTGCTCAATATCCTCCATGATCAACTTCTTGGACTCAGCGAGTTCGGCGGGAGTGAGGGAGTCGGCCTTGCCGATAACCGGGATCACGTTGACACGAGGGGACAGGCGCTTCATCAATTCAATGTCGAGCTCGCGCAGACCATGGCCAGTCGGCGTGATGAAATAAAGCAGGACGTGGACACGGTTGTCCCTGAAACGGGGGTTTCGCTTGATTCGTGACTCTTCGGCGAGAATATCATCGTACTGGCGTTCGAGGTAACCTACAATCTCTCCAAAGCTGCATCAACGGTCAGTACCGTCGGGATGAGGAATCCTTGGTGCGGACAGGGGATACATGCCTGGCCTCGTTGTCAATCTGATCACCGAATCCCGGGGTATCAACGATCGTAAGGGAGATCCGGGTGCCTTCGTCATCCAATTCGAGTTCTTCAGGGGGTCGACAGTCAGTACTCGTGCAATCGGCGACGTTGATTCCAATTAGAGTCATCCACACTTACCAACCGTCACAGGCTTGATGCGAACACCTTCCTCAACATGAGCGTTGGCGGCATCATCAGCATCCTTGCCCTCCAAAACTTTCTTTCCGCAGAGGGTGTTGACGAAGGTGGTACGGCCTGCGAGAGGAATTGGGTCAACTTTCTGGACGGAGATGAACAAGTAAGCGGGTTATGGATACGTACCGGTTCCGCTGGCACCACAGACCATCACACAGAACTGGATACCCTTCTTGACATTCTTCTTGCGACGGATCTTGAATTGGGATTAGTGACGGTTGATCAAGTATGGAGGGAGGTGGGCGAGAACATCTCGATTCAAGGAGAGCATGGGGAATGGAGGGGACATGGCAAATCATGACGATGAGGAGCATTGATGGGGAGAGAAGCAGCAGAAAGGGGAAGCAGACAAGGCACATACCGCGCTGAGAGCCGACGACATGGTGGGCTAAAATAAGGAGAGGGGGTGGGAGCACGAGCGAGAAACGAAAACAAACAGGCAAGAGAAAAAGAAAAGGCAATTGGAGTTGAAGATGAAGAGAGAGAAAGGAGGAAGCGAGCGGCGGAGGCAAGAATGGAGGAGGGAAGGTGGAGGAGGAAGACTGGAATGATGGAGAGAGAGATGGATGGATGGGATGGAAGATGGAGTTGGCGCTCTCCTGAGGTGGTCGCAGTGGACAGCTACTTAGGGGGGAAAAGTTACCTGTAAGGTACTTAGGCTAAGGGGAGATTGGCCGTATTGTGCAAGGTACTGTATTGGTATTTCTGCTCCTTTCCCCTGTCGACGTTCGCTCCTGTCCTACTACCAAGGACTTTCCAGTTGGCTCTCCACGGACCATCGGGGTTCCTGGTACTGTCATCTCAATACACAGGCATGTCCTTACAATACGATGATTGTGATGTAGGTACTTGATGATTAGCTATACTGGTATACCAATTCTGTCTGATTAAATTATGTACTTTTTCCTGTTAATTCTACATATTTCAATATGCTTGGATATCAACACTCATACCTCAAATGATCTCCATACTATCCGGAGACAATGCACTGTACCACGGATTCGTCGATTCAGGGGTTGAATCGGTGTTTCCTGCAGTGGGTCTCTCATGCGGCCCGCCGTATTTACCGCTCTACAGGCCTGAGGCATCAAAGCCTGAGAATCACCTGACTTCTCTTATATGAGGTCACTCTTTTGCCTGGATCACTTCAATGCAGATCCCCGCGACTTTCTAGACCTGCGCATCTCTCCCATCGCATGGCGTCTTTTCGCCCACCATGAATACTCGCCAGGTGATCGATGAGTCGGTCGGTCCTTTCTCTCTCTCCGCCGCCTTTAACAATGACAACACTTGTTTTTCCGTCGGGTTAGACACCGGGTTCTGTAGTAAGTCGCTCTAGTATACCAAACTCCCCCACTCGCAACCTCTCCCGGTGATTTTCTTTTATGGAGTAACAAGACTGAGAACAGAATCGCTGTCTAGTCTTCAATACAAACCCATGTGAGCTCAAGGTATCACGAGGTACGCTGCGTCCCTTCGTTTGCTAGTATCTCCATTGCTTTCCACGCTCATCACGCCGGTGATATGGCAGACTTCAATGCAGGGATCGGGCTGGTTGAAATGATCGGTCAGTCCAACTACTTGGCCATCGTCGGTGGAGGAAGACAACCCAAATTCCCCCAGAATAAGGTGGGATTGATTGAATCGCCTTAATCACCCCGCTGAAGCACTTCGCTCACATCATTGACAGCTCGTAATCTGGGATGACGCCAAACAGAAAGCAGTCATCACTCTCGAGTTCCGCACCTCCGTCCTGGGTGTCCGTCTGTCCAAGTCACGCATTGTCGTTGCTTTGTTGAACAGTATCCACATTTTCGCTTTCTCAACCCCACCTCAGAAACTGTCCGTCTTCGAAACGACGGACAACCCCATGGGGCTGGCCTGCCTAGGACAGAAATTGATTGCCTTCCCCGGTCGATCGGCTGGACAGGTCCAGCTGGTCGAACTCGAAACCGGCAATGTCAGCATCATCCCCGCTCATAGTTCACCACTCCGGGCCATGGCGTTGAGCCCCGATGGGGAGGTGCTGGCAACGGCGAGCGAAGTGGTATAGATCAACTTAGCTCCTCTCCTTCATTTGTGTGACTGACACCAAGGCCAGGGTACACTTGTACGAGCATTCTCCACCAGCAACTGCGCCAAGATGGCTGAACTACGCCGAGGGGTCGACCAAGCAGTAATATTCTCCCTGGCCATTTCTCCTTCCAACAACTTGCTGGCGGTTACATCAGACAAATCTACCCTACATATTTTTGACCTTCCACACCCCCGCGCGCTTGCGCACCGCAGCCCGTCTCCGTCCGAAGAAGGACTGAACCAGAAATGGGGCATCCTGGGGAAGATTCCGTTGCTTCCCAGAGTATTCTCCGACGTCTACTCCTTTGCCAGTGCTCATTTTGAAATGGGCGAGGAATCTCCAACAGGTTTACTTCACGTGCCACCCCTGGGCACCACGCTGGGGCGACCTCTAAAAGGAGTCATAGGCTGGCTCGATGACCGGACCATCCTTGTGATCGGGTCCGGAAGAGATGGCCGTTGGGAGAGGTTCGTCCTCCGTGAGGGGGACGACGGCAAGCGCTATTGTGTAAGAGATGGCTGGAAACGGTATCTAGGGAGCTGACCAGATAGTGCATTTGGATTAGCGAGTCAATATCTCGTGTATTCACAATACTAACTATGTACTTTGGTTTTGCAGGCAGTTGCCTGTACAGCACCCAGCAAGAATGCTTGGGTCTAAGCTGCGGTGGTGACAGATAGCGCAGCTTATCTGAGAGAAACAGCCTCGGGCGTCAGGACCGTTTACCAGCAGGACCGCGGTCGTCACAACCAACTTGAGCTAATGGCCGCCCTGCTCGCTTTTGATTCCATCATGATGGACCTCCGTGCAGAATCTTTAGGACGGTCTTGGATTGCGACACAAAGAATAGTTCCCGATTAGCGCATTTTTAATAAAACAAGACTTGCTCGTTCGGTTAGTTAACGATACCGCTCCTCCCTATCCCGATGGCGCCTTGGTTCGGGCGATCGCGACCCAACCGGTGTCCTATCTCTGTAGTCTCTATCTCTCCGGGACGGGGATCTCCTCTTGTCCCTGTCACCCCTAGACCGGGACCGGGACCTGCGATCGCGGTGTCTCCTTTCGCGCTCTCGGGAGCGGTCGTCCTCTCGTCGGTGATGACGGTGAGACCTATGATGACGACTTGACCTCTCGCGACTGTGATCTCGGCGTTTGGATGACTTTTCCTCCCTCTCCAGCCGTTCCAAGGCCTGTGTAACCTCCTCTTTCTTCTCCTCGATGAGAAATTCCTTCATGGGGTCTTCATCATCATGATTGCGAATAAGCTCCTCCAGCTCCTTTTCTTCTTTGAGAAGTGGCCTCCTCCGCGGCTCATCATCACTGGTCCGTCTTTTCTTTCGTCGCCTCCGCTCATCGTCCGTATCCCCGTCACCCGCATTCTTGTTGTCGGTGTCGCCCATCAATCTTGCGACGTTGTCGCCCTCCTCCTCATCGTCGCGTCGTTTGTACCGCACATGGTCGACGCGCAGCATCCGTCCTAAGACCGTCGCGCCACCCAGGTTATCCACCGCCAGGTCGGTACTGCGCTGGTCCTCATATTTCAAAAACGCGAAGCCACGACTCTTCCCCGTTTCTTTATCGCGCACCAGGTTCACATGCACGGGCTCGCCGTATTGCGAAAAGATTGTCACGACGTCACCCTCCGACAGATCGTAGGGGAGGCCACCGATGTAGATGTAAGCGGTGTCACGATAGTCGGCATGCCATGATGCTTCCGGGGGGCTATAATAAGACGATAAATGTCAGTTTGATGAAGTGTAGGAGGTTTGAAGCAAGCGCCACTTACACAGCATTTTCCAGTTCGCGCTTGTTGAGCGACTGGATTTGGCGGATTGAGTTCATGCTCCTTTATGGACCAGGAAGCTAATACAAGTCTTGTCAAAAGATGAAATGAGCGATTCCAGACGTGTAGAGGGATAAGGAAAAGGAGAAAAGCGAAGCTGAAGTTGAGGCGAGTGGAAAGGGAGAAGAGGTCACCATATCTGAGGTTGGCTCCGCGGGAGGTCCCACACCCGCCGACGCCCTCACTATTATTATTCCCAACTACCGACTGCTCTGCTTGCGTTTGTTTACTCTGACCGCTGCGCCGAACACCGTCCACAAAACCCCGAAATCGCAGAACCGTTCAAGTATCAAACTCCTTCTCTCAGGGCGCTATCTTCGCTAGGACGGTATCGTGTCTGCGATCTGCTTCGATATCCTACACCTCCCCTGACCCAGTTCCGCTCCTTCTCCCGCTCCACGAGCCCAAGTCAGACCGCCTGCACAGAACGCGTCCTATAACCCGGAACGCAGGTATTCTTGTTTTGAGGCTACCTGGAATGGTTAGCGACGGTTGATTTAGTCGAGATTGGCAGACAATGTCGACTTCAACGCAAATTCCCGGATCCCGATTCGGCGCAGGAAACAACAGCCGTCCGTCTAGTAAAGATGGCCCCAAGAAGAACATTTGGTCGTCGTTGTTGGATAATGTGGCAAATGGAAAGCGCTTGCCTGAGAAGAACCTCTTGATTCTAGGTATGAGCATATTTTGTGGTCTTGGTCAAGGTTTCGTGCGCGTCTCAGGCGTCGTCACGGTGGGGATATGCTGCTAACCACATGTCTTGATCCCCAGGAGGTACGCCTGAGAGTCAACGAGAATTCCTAGATACCCTATCCGCCAACCCTTCGGATCCTAGTCTATCGGACGAGAAGCGGAAAGGGAGGGTGCCACCTGTCGCCAACCAGTTTGCACTGGGATATACGTATCAGGATGTGCTGGATGCTGATCAGGAAGGTAACAATATCCCTCCTCTATGTTGTACCATACAGTCGCTTTGACTGCAGTTTGTGCGTATTTGGCTAATCTCCACTTCAAGATACTCTGGCACGCGTCTCCGCATACCTCCTTTCTGAGCCTTCGTTGTCCTTCGCTCCCCTCCTTAAGCCGCTCCTCACCCCTCAATCTATCCCAGAAACGTTGGTCGTCATCCTGCTAGACTGGTCTGACCCGTGGACCTGGGTCCGGCGACTTCGAGAATGGGTTCGCCTCTTGCGACATGTGCTCGTCTCCCTTGACGACGAGACGAAGATCGTGATGGAAGAAATGATGACAGAGTGGCGAGACCGGAAGAGAGGCATGGACGCAGCAGGCGCCCAAGGCCTGTCGGGGTCCGGTGGACCGGTTACAATGCCTCTGGGTCCAGGGGAATGGGACGAAGGTCTAGGCATCCCGATGTGTGTCGTATGCCAAGGGGTATGTGATTGAGCTCGGAGAGCGCTGGTTGGAAAGAAGAAGTCACTGGAACACTTTGGCTAACGTTTCTTCGTACCACAGGCAGACAAGATCGAAAAGCTCGAGAAAGACCACGGCTGGCATGAAGAGGAGTTCGATTTCATTCTACAGTTCCTCCGAACGATCCTTCTCAAACGTATGATCCCGTTGGCTGTATTCAGGATGGATACTAACCTAGGTAGATGGCGCCTCCCTCATCTATACAACCCCTTTCCTTGCAAACTCCCTCCAGAGCCTCATTCACTCTTCTCTCGGCATACACTCCCTCCTGAAGAGGCAGTCACTCAAGCACAACGTCATTGATCGCGATAAGATCCTTGTCCCATCGAACTGGGATTCATGGGGCAAGATCCGGATTATCAGAGAAGGCTTCGACATGGAAGGTGTATCGACTGCGTGGTCCATCGAGATCCAGGATCTGCCAGAGCCTTTAACCAACGGACCGGCTGATGATAAACCCGAGGAGGACCCAAGCGGGATGGATGATCGGTCCAGCGCGGTGACGATCTTCGAACAGACGATTAAAGATCCGAAACGAGATACCTCCATGGTCCACCCGGGCAGCCAACAAAGCAGTAATAAGATCGAGATCGAAACCAGTGACATGCAGAGCTTCCTGACAAAGGAACTCGAGGTCCTGGAGAAACTGAAGGCGGAAGACGACAAGGACCGAGCGGCGAAGCAAGTTCCACAACTGGAGATGTCTCCGCTTGAAGATAACGGGCGTGTGAATGAACACATAGGCCCTGTTCAGTTCAACATGGGAGGAATCCAGGTGGATGCTGATGACATGCTGCGCAAACTTAAAGTGAGTTGATCCAAGTCTCGCACCTCTTATTACCGAGCTGCGCTAATACTGTGACCAACTACAGGAGAGAGAAGCCAGTCGGTCTCAGAGAAAGGACACGATGTCGTCCCCGACAGATGAGAAAGCCCATAACCAAGCACTGGCGAACTTCTTCGCAGGGCTGGTTAAGAAGCCTGGCAGCAGTCCGCGCGGGAGTCCATCAGCTTGAACAGTCGCCGACTCGATGGTGGATCGTTTTGGATTGTAATTTTATTCCCTTTCGTCAGTACATACTGCAATGATCGAAGTGTCGATTTGGCGATCGTGAACCGATTTCTTTCTTTTCTTTCGTTTTGATACCAGAATGGCTTTATACGGAGAATCTTGCGGCGAAGCCTTGGGTTTAAGAGTCATTGAAGATCTACTATACTAAGACTACCGATACCGGACAATCTTTAGGCCGTGTAGATGTCGACGTAGGGGAAACAAGACCATCAATAGTACCACCAGTGGAACGTTTAAGCAAGTTGATTCTCCTCCCGGAGAAACTTGTCCTCCTCAGGAGTCGACACCCTCCCCAGGGCCTTATTCCGATGCGGATACCGCCCAAACCGAGCGATGATATCTTTATGCATATCCTGAAACTTGATGTTAAGAGCACACAACGTCCGCGCCGCATCGGGGTCCTTGGCCAGCACGGAGGCACACGCCGCCTCTTCGCCGTTCAAGCCAGCCTCAGCGCCCGCACCGTCAACCGCCCGGTCCACATCCGCCGCCATGCGGCGGTACATCTCCGCGCACAGCTCCTGGATCTTCATATCCTCGGAATGCATCAGCGGCAGATAGAACCACTGGCGCAGCGCGAGCCGGTACTTCACGCCCGGGGAGGTGGGCACACCAGCCTGAATGGCGCGCATGGCAACCCCCAGCGCCAGCGGGTCAAAGACCTCGAAGACGGCGGCAGCCTCGCCGTCGCGGTAGCAATTGCGCGGCAGCTGGTCCAGCAGGAGGACGAGGCCGAGCCAGTCCTGCGCTGCGGAGGGCTGGACCAGGTCGAGGAGTTGGTCTGCTGTAGGGGAGGCCGCTCTGATTGATTCTAGGGCGGGGCCGAATTGTGTTCTGGAGTGGGTTAGGGATTGTGGAGTGGTTTGGGTGGGTAGGGGAACGCTTACACGCAGGCATGGTCGAAGTTGCTGTCTCGTGTGAACCAGACTTTTACGTCGTCTGTGCTGGGGAGCGTGAGGCTGTCCTCTGCTTTGATGTGCTGGAACCAGAAGTTATATACATCTTTTGGTAGGGAGGGAGGTATGGTGCTGGTTAAAGGGGATGCTGGTGCCATTTGGGGTTGGATGGGAGGGCGGGTGGAGAAGCTGTGGTGATGGACTGAGGCTTGAGGTGGTGTTAGGATGTGTTTGGGGGCGAGGCGCCGTGAGGATCTGCTTTGGAGTATGAGCAATTGTCTCCCAGTTGAGTCTGGCACGAGCGAGGGACATGTCGATGGTATAATTGATGGAGGAGGAAGTATGGAGAAGAGTTCCATAGTTGGCGATGATACGAAGTTGTCAGGTGACCCGCCCAACCGGATGTTCCGGTTCGACTAAGTCTATCATATTGATTTATAGCAGAATTCAATATTCCTGTAAACATCCAGGCCGAAATTTCGGTTGAATTCAACTGTAGGCTTGGTGTTCTTGTAGATTCTGTTGCAGCCCCAGGCGCAGGGGTTGCCTCTTTGGGCCTAGCGCCAGCATACATGCCTCGTTTCTACATCCTCGATGCCTTCACCATCACACTCAACGCCATCGAATCGAATCACCTCTTCTTGAGCTCCACCTCTTGCTCCTACTGATAGAATCCTAATTGACTATAGTCTTATATCTTGGTTTAATCTCTAGTATTACTTTTATCAAACAAATACTCCGTAAGGCTTAGATATCTACAGTTCTAACAGTCTTGTCTATCCCACCATGTGATAAAACCCTCTCTCCCGTCTCAATCTCTCGGCCTGCGCGTACTGGATCCGGCTAAAGTACTGCCGGACGGCGGGCTCATGAAGCAGTGGCGCCGGGTACTCGTCGCCGCCGAGGACGTCCGCGCCGAGCTGCGGTACGCGGAACAGAGTGGCGGTGATGTGAGCCAAGGGACTCATAGACCATAATACTTTGATAAAATCCTTTGTCTTCTATTCACATGTGTATCTACACGTGCTGGGTGAAATGCTAGCTCTGTTTGCAGTTAGGCAGGCGGCAAGAAGCTAGAGTACAAGGCCGCTTGAATAAGGGCATACATGACCATCCATCTTGTGATCCATTTCGGTGCATCCCAGCCACATGCTTCAGTTTTGGAAGACTTGTCCAACAAACCTGCGATCCACCAATACCACACCGGGTAACCCGACGATAGCCTGTTGATAATTTGCACGTGTCCAGCGGTTAGAATGTAAACAGCGACGAACGCTTGTGGGGCCGCAAATATAGGTAGTACAGTTGTAGCGTTCACCACAGGCCTCTTCTCTTCCAGCGCCGTCTTATTGATTCTTGGATAGTTGAAAGCCCATACCGAGGAAACAACCATGACTGCAAGTATAGGGCCGGCCAGCGCAAATAAAGGGATGTTTGACACAGTCCAGTACCGGAATAGACCGTTGTTCCTGGGCCATTAGCGGAAGAAGCCTTTCTCTCTGAGTCTTGCTTACCAGTAGTGTTCTTGCACGAATGAGTAGATGCTAGGCGGCATTGCACTGCACCATGGCCTCTGCTCATACGATTCCAAGCCACAATATTCCCAATAAGCCACGATCTGGGGTAGAATAAATCCCAGGGCGACCAAAATCCCTGCGATTACTATGACAGCAAGCTGTCTTATTTGCATGACAGAAACCCCGCCTTGAATGGCTTGGCTCCCTGACAAAATAGCGCTGTACGCAAAGTAGAAGCCACTGATCAGGCCATTGCTCCGGACCGCGGCAGCCACCCCAACAGACGCACCGGAAAGCAGGAGCCACAAGTCACTCCGCATGATGGCCCCGTTCCGGCGAGACAGAAAGCTTTCCGCGTACGAAAACATGCCCAGGATATGAAAGAGGGCGAACGGACTCTCTGCATTCGGTGCGGACAAGAAAAGTCCAGCCGGAGACACAATGTGTAGCCCAGCAGTGACGAGAGCCAAGCTTGCGGCTTTCTGGCCCCGTCCAAAGACTCTCAGCGACAGTTCATGCAGCAATAAAACTGCCAGAAAGTGCGAGGCGTTGGAGATCAACACGCCAGCCCATGCTGGAGCAGTGGCCGGTGGCACTCCGGCAAATTCAAGATCTGGACGCGTCAGTACACCTGCATCCACATACAGCGAGGCCCACCACACTTTGCAAGGAAAGCCATTGCCCTCGTTAGGGTCCAGCTGAACGCCCATTCCTGTTCAAAGACATAGCCTCTTCGTGCGGCTTCGGTAAAGTAGATCGCGTCCCATCTAACCAGGGACAACAGGCTGGAGTCGCTGACGCCTTCCAGTAATGTTGTGGAGGTGTCATAGCCGGGACGAGGGCTTAGTCGAGATATCGAGAATAAGAGGCTTTTCCAGAGAAGAAAACCAACAGTCAAGTAAAACCTAGGACTCTTCTGGTGGAAATCCGCCAACTGTGGCATCGTCATACTGAAGACTGAAGGTGCCGCGGTCCGTTGTATTTGGGTACGTTCGGGATTGCGGCGGTTTGGGGATAGAACGCGCCTGTCTGGATCGGATTTATTATAGCCCGTCCAGCCACAAAACTACAATATGCCATTCCACTGCGTAGAGATCGATCCATAAGAAAATCTCATTCTGATATCAATGCTTATGACGGATATATTAGGGGAGTTGGAGCCATGAGGGATGAGAAGGCGTCAGGCGGTGTTGACCATCTTTGTACCTTTCCATCACAGGAGTTATCCGCATACGTCACCAAATACTTCGTTGTGGACAGCAGGAAAGGCACGTTTCTCGATTTATGCGTGCTATAGCAAGCTATACAACAAGTAATGGTAACCATACCCATAGTACATGCGCACCAAAAATAAAACTACACAGCTTACCAATTTTCCCAAACCGCGTCAGGAATCACCTTCCTCATGATTTGCCAGTGCTCCAGCGCTCCTCTATCCTGGTATTTATCCAACCGGCCAGTCTCTTTAGCCACCAGCACCGATCGTCCACCCTTTTCGATAGGGCGGAACCGTGCCGGATCGATTTCATGCTTCGGCATTAAGTACGACTCGCGGAACTTGCTTCCCAAGAAATCGGCGGGAACGGGGTCGCGGAACTGAAGAGGGGTCGCCGAGCTCTTCTTGCAGAAGACGACCATGTTGGTGAACTCGACATTCTCCTCGGAGGCGACGTCCTCGCGGAAGATCCGACACGAGGGGAAGACCGCCAAGATAGTGCGGACCGTGAGGGCGGCAGGGTAGATAGAAATGTCACCGGCGTAGTTCTGGTTGTTGTTGTTAATAATGTGACATGTAAAGTCTCACGGAGAGGAAACTTACAATAGCAATCACTCCGTCGTCTTTCAGCAGCGAGTGCAGGCCCTGGAGGAACTCGAGGGTGAACAACTCGACGGGCTCGGCGCCACCGGTGAAGACATCATGGACAATGTAGTCGTATTGAGCCGGGTTGGGGGATTCCTGAGTCCGCTTCACGAAAGAGGTGGCATCTTCGATGGCAGCGATGTGGTTGGACGGGAGATGGAAGTACTCCATTGCGAACTTATGTACCACGGGGTCAATTTCCACGATCGTGGTCTCGATTCCATGGGTGATGAGCGCAGAGGGTGTCGTGCCAACCCCAAGACCACTGGTACGAAGTGAGATATGGAAAGATGTGCTGTTCAATTTGCACTTACATCACAAGGGCTTTGCTGTTTGCGTCCACTCGAGGTTCACCGTGGTCGGTCTCCACCAGACGAACGGCCTCGAGCATGGTGAACACAGCGTAGATGGGGTCCTTGAGGGTAGGCTTATACGTGCGATGCTCCTTGATCCATTGGCCACCGAGAAGGCTGTGATCGCATCTCATCACGCGGAAACCATCCTCGAGGTTGTCCAGAACCGCGATGTAGCCTGTGGAAGAGTCCTTACGGGCCACAAGGGCATAACCTTCGTCCTTCAGGGCGGAGTTCAGAACTGCGGTTGCACGTCCCGTTTGCAGATGCACATTAGAGGTGAAAGAGAAAAGGATTGACGGAATCGCCAAGACAAGCAACTTCGACGGGATAGCAGCAGAGTACAGCGCTGCGATGAATAGCTGCAGGCCGACGCGGGAAAAGAAAAATGCCGACCCCAGGCATCGCGACATGATGAACTTGCCCAAACCCTCTCCAATGGAGTAGATGACGTAGGAGCCCAAAAGAGGCGCATGCTCGGACACGAGGTCACCATGTTGGGCGAGGCGCAGACCCCTCTGCAGCAGCTTGAAAGCGCATGCGACAGACAGAAGGACCAAGGGGTAAAAGGTAAGGATTTCCGTAAAAAGAGGGCCGATTGGGTTACCCAATGCCAGGCTCTGTTGGGACAAGAAATACTGGATCGTGGGAACCCAAAAGGCCATAGCCGGGAGTAGGTAAACGGCGCGGCGGCTGGTTATGCGGTCGATTTGGTCATTGAAGAACCAGCCCACTAACGCGGCAATACCAACACCATAGCCATGGAAAATATGGGTTGGCGCGGTGCCATACACCGGAGCCAGTGTCAATGCGAATAGAGGAGACGAGAAGGCAACAAGGACTAGCAAGGCAATGCCTGTGCCGGTCTTTCTCCAGTTGGCCTGCTGGAGAATTTGCTCGACGGACGCCATGGTGTCAGAGTAGTACTCGGACTGTTTGATTGAAAGTAGTGTTCAGACCCAGAGGCTGGATATGGCTGGCCTGATGGCTTCCTGCTATGAGCTTGTTAACATTTGACGGATACGACGGTGCCGAGTTTGATGCCAATGTGGACAGCTGGACCAACGACGGTGAAACAGACTAGAAGGAGCCCTGCGTACCTTTCAATTTTCAGACAATTAGCAGAAGATCCATGTCTCGGCCAAGCAAGACGTAGACTGATCGGTGGAAGATGGATGTTTCATCGTGAGTCCTTTTTCGGATTTTCCCCCGCGGACTTCCGGCCCAGAACGGCTTAGCTTGGGGAGCTATGTAAGCCACTTACGTAATCAATATAACGTCCTCATACCTACCTCATGCATATTGCGGACTGTTCGCCTTCGCTTTCCTCCATCCTTCAAGGTATCTCGATATTATCTCCAGTCATGCCTTATTTCCCAATGGGTACGGGAGTCGACTCGGATTCCAAGGCCGCCATGGCCCCATCGTCGCCCTCTACCCAGTTGAAACGAAACCGGCGAAAGCGATACCTCGACAGCCATCCAGAGTACTTTTCTGCTGATCTCGAGCTCGCCGGTCCGCTTGCTCTCTTCTTGTCCCAGAGACTGATCGCGTTTACTCTTTCAGTCGATGGCACATGCGACTCTTGCTAATACGTCAGACATGTAGACCCGTTA
Source organism: Aspergillus terreus NIH2624 (assembly GCF_000149615.1). Lineage (NCBI taxonomy): Eukaryota > Fungi > Ascomycota > Eurotiomycetes > Eurotiales > Aspergillaceae > Aspergillus > Aspergillus terreus. Next base: position 366,081 of record NT_165931.1, on the reverse strand, counting down.
CTCTACGACCGTCTCATTCGCCGCTTCCAGACCCCGGCCGAGAGAGAGGCGGAAGGCCGGGCCAAAGGGTTCTCTGGTGTGCTCCAAGCCGACATCAATCGCTCTGAGGCCAAGCTTGAAGCGCTCGCCCACCCCGATCCTCACTCCATGTTCAGCTATACTCGCGGCCCTAATGGGGAGATCCTCGCGGAAGACAGAGACGAAATCCCAACTAGCAAGGAAGAAGGAGAGAAACAGTGGCGATGGGAGATGACACTCCGATTTCTGAGGGGAGAAGATACGGACTTTGATTATGCCACCGTTGATGAGAACGACGAGTACGACGATTGGAACGAAGAGCAAGAGAAGTATTTCGACGACGAAGAGCCAGAATGGGTTGTCGAGGGGACGGACAGCGGCGATGTTACGTCGCGTCTCCAGGGCGAAACTGGCATCCAGGACTTTTAGTTTGTTCCTGGGGATTTTCCTTCGCTTTTAAGAAGTCCGGTTTTCCGGTCATATCGCGGTCTTTTCCCCCGACGGCCACCGGCTATCCTCTTATCCCATCCTGGAATGGCATAGTATTCCTGCGACAGAATACGTCGTCCTGATTGCTCAATGCTCCGTTCGCCTTTCAAAGCGGGTGACTCATTCTCCGCAGAATTGAATAAACGTGATGTCAGCTTTTGGCGGTCCTGACAAGGAGCTCATATCATGTTTGCGGCGCTATGCTGAAGCTGCCATGAATCTTCATCGGCTTAACTATGCACTGGTGGTCACCTGCAGCCATCCTGGTTAGCGATAGGCTCGCTGGCGTTCAGTCGGTTTTGGAGTCCGCCGATTGAATTTCCCACCATGTTGTCTGTGGTTTACCTTCGTTTGAAGGGAATCTGTGGAGGTTGCACTAGTGATATTCGTCTCCTGAATGAATCAATCTTACGTCCAACAATAAAGTAGAAGTATGTCTTTCCTATAACATTAGAAAGTACTATCATCTCTTCCACGATGCCACATCATCCAGTCACTCAAACTTGCTCTACTATTCGTCAATCATGCTTGTAAAAGGCATCGTCTTCAATTCCTGCCTTTGTAGTCTCAGAAATCTCAAAGATATGAACGCCTGTATCTCAATCTTCGGCTTTGACGCAGACGATTCATGTTGTGGCCTTCCTGGTGATGATGCTCACCAACCTGCTTTATGCCAGATACTTTGCCTTCTGCTCAAATCAATCGATGTCGTGCTTCTTGTTAAGACAGAACGGCTTTGTTCCTTGCCTCCTGCTCGCTTCTCTCCTTGGCCATAAACATCGTGTTGGGATGCGCATAGTGACGTCCCGCGGTATGTACCATAGTTGTGCTTCACGGATGCCCATATTTGGTATTTATGAACTCGTACTTCTCTCGCAATAATGATCTAATATTGTCGGGGCTTTTCGGCATCATGGTGGTCACCAGCACCGCTATAAAAAGGCATTCCTCTTTCTTCCTCTCTCCTTCTCTGCATTTCAACTACCATCACTCGTTCGACATCTATCACTCGCTCACTTTCCATTCCACGACCTATTCTCTCGTTTCTGATATATCCAACGGATATATACTACCTACATTCATTTATCAACCTTCATTCGTTTTCTTTTTCCATCGTCATGGGATCCTCGCTATCTAAGAGACTCGTTCTTTTGGTCAAGGGCAAACGGCCCTCTGCATTTCAGCAAAAGCGCGCCTCTGATCCTGAGCTCGACTCTGACGGTGTATGGAAGCTCCAGCGTGGAAAAATCGGCTCTGGAGCATCGGCCTGTGTTAGGGTCATTTCCCGGGAGGGGCATAGCGAGAAGTATGCCGTAAAGATGTTTCTTCGAATGCACAGGGAATCCGACGCGGCATACAGACAGCGCGTGGAGAGAGAGTTCAATATCGCCGTCAGCCTGCAGCACGCAAATATCCTGCAGACTCTCAGTCTGGGCGCCAGAGACGACACCTTGTACTGCGTCATGGAATACTGCAGCGCTGGCGACCTGTTCGACCTAATAGAGAAGGGTATGCAATGGGAGCACAAGTATCGGCTCCTAAAACAGCTTCTCCGCGGCGTCAAGTACCTGCATGACCGGGGCATTGCGCACCCGCGATATCAAGCCCGAGAACATTGTCATGGCAGACCCCAACTGCCTGAAGATCTGCGACTTTGGCGACGCAATCGTTTTCCGGGACCCCAATGCGTCGACTCCCTCCAGTGGCAATGGAGCTGAGCAGATCGACTTGTGCTATTGTCGGAACATCGGCACAAAGGGGTACCATCCGCCAGAGCTCGCACGACCAGAGCCCTATGACCCGAGACCATTCGATGTATGGTGTGCTGGGCTCACCTGCCTCTTCATGTTTGTTGAGCGCTACTCGTGGGATGTGGCCGACCCAGAGGAAGACATATACTACGCACTCTTCGATGTTGGCTGGAGAGCGTTCCGCCTTAGGCAGCAGGACAGAATTCCAACCGATACGTTGTATCCCGGCTGTTCGGGCTGCTTTCGAATCCTCGACCAGACCAACGAGATCCACGCAGGCTTCCGGACACTGATCTTCCGGATGCTGGACCCCGACCCAGCTAAGCGGATCACCATCGACGAGGCGTTGAACTTGCCCTGGGTGCAAGCCATCAATTGCTGATGGCTTGCGGGCAGTTATTGTGGCTTTCCAAAGAGAAAGCTTGGAGCAGAGGGTGAATTGGGTGTTTCTTTCCATTTGTATATGTTGCACATCATGTTTGTAATTTGATACCCCTTTGGTTATTATGGTTGGGACTTGATGAATTTTGAAAACGTTTGTTGTACCTGGAGGGCTATGGACCAGCCAGACTTTTGTTTCCTTCTGTTGAGCAAAGCGCTCAAAAGACATGCCGCTCAGGCATGCATACCCTCCTGTCCTCATTATGAATTGTTATTTATCACACTGCGTCAACTGCCCTCGGTAGCCGGTTCCTCGGTCCGCTCCGTTCTGCAGAAGATCCTCGACGACTTGATCGTGTTGATTCGAACCCCGCATGTTGGATCACCCCAGACTATGGCTGCTTGGCCCATACATGACCCGACGACACCTACATCTACAAGACCGGAGTTGCAGTTGCACAGATTGGATTACCGCCCACCGCTTCAGACACGACAGTTACCACAAGATGTCGTCGAGTCTACCTACGCAAATGATCATCTTCCCGGTCAAACCGGACGCCACAGTCGAGAACCCGTCAACAAAAGACGGGCAAATCTGGAGCCAAGTGCTCGACATTTTGGAAGGATGGAACGGATTTCGTCGACTGTACTGGGGTCGACATGTTGAAGAACCAGAAAAGACTCAGGTCCACATCGGTATGTCCTCCGTCCCTGACCTTGTCTGTTGCACAGCTGACGGAGACTTAGTGAGGGACTCTATGCATCAACACTTTACATTTCTCTCGTCCGCCCAGTGGGTCAATCTGGGCATGGTCATCGCGCCCATCTGCACCAGCAGCCCCGAGTCATTTTTTGTGCGGCATGCGCATATCGAGAACTTTACTCCCAATCCAGCGGCCCTGGGCAAGGGTGCCCCGTTCACTGGAACAGCAATCTATCTCACCTCCACCCCGAAGGACTGGGGAAAGGCCTGGGCTTTGTGGACGACGATTGTCTCCCGCGTGGAGGGCTGCATGGGCGTCACGGGCGGGTGGATGGTTGAGCCTGTCGAAGGCTATGAAACGTGCTATACCGTCTGGGTGGGATGGGAGAGCTTGGAGGTCCATGACAAGTATCACCATGACAAGGATTTCTGGAAGAAGAGGATCGTGCTGCAGTTGCACAACGACGGGTGGAGAGAGTATGGTCATGTCGCATTCAAGTACTCGAGAACTCGGCCAGAGGCAAATCTGTGAGCAATATTCAATGTGTCAATGCTCAATGTTCAATTTTCCATGTATCAATTTTGCTGTGTCAACACCCTTGTATCATTTCATGTTTGTATTAGTTTGTTGCAACGACACTTGGTTTGACTCCATCCACACTCTATGTACAAGATATCTACCACCTACCAAAGAATCACTGGCTTGATAGTCTCCCCAGACTGCATATCCTTAATCGCCCGTTCAAACTCCTCTGCCTGATAGAACTTGACAATCTTCTCCAACGGCAGCAGCCCCTGGCGCACCCAACTCACCATCTGCGGCACATACTCTTTCGGCTTCACATCCCCCTCCACCACCCCCATAAACTGCTTCCCCGTAACCATAAACTCATGAATCGGAACCTCCAGCGTCGCCGTCGGCGGCGCCGTGCCCACCTGCATCACCTTCCCCTTGCACGCCGTCATGCGCGCCCCCTGCGCAATCAGCGGCGGCACCCCCGTCGTATCCAGCGTGATATTCGTCCCCAAACCGCCCGTCATCGCCAGCACCGCCTCCGACACTGCCCCTATATCATCCGCCGGGTCGACCCGCACGACATGCGTTGCCCCCAGCTGCCTCGCCAGCTCCAGCCGCGACGCATGCCGGTCCACCCCGATGATCTGCCTGCAGCCCGCGATGCGCGCGCCCATCACCGCGCTCAGCCCGACCCCGCCGAGCCCCAGCACCGCGACGCGGTCGTCCGCGCCCGCCTGTCCCGCACGCAGGATCGCCCCGCTGCCCGTCTGGATCCCGCACCCCAGCGGGCTCAGCAGCTGCAGCTCCGCCCGCGACTCGACCAGCCCGCGCACGTTGACCACCGAGTCCTCGCGCACAATCGAGCAGTTGCTGAAACTCGACTGCCCGAAGAACTTGCCATAGATGGCCTCGGGGGTTTGGTCGCCCGGCGTGGTGAACACCCGTGTGTCGTCCCACGACACGTCGAAGTTGATCGCGTCGAAGTGGAAGCAGTGCGCCGGGTGGCCCCGCGCGCACGGCTCGCAGTCGTTGCAGGCGGAGAACGAGAGGATCACCGGATCGCCGACTTGCGCGGCGGTTGTGCCGGGCCCGACTTCGCGGACGTAGCCGGCGCCTGGGCGAGGGGTTAGCCGTGGGTTGTGGTTGGGGTTTCTTGTGAGGGAGGAATGTGCTCACCCTCGTGTCCCATGATTCTGGGGTAATGGATCCCGGGGCCGGACTCGGCGCCGGCGAAGTGCAGGTCTGTCTGGCAGATTCCCGAGGCGACGATCTCGACGACTAGCTCCTTCTCTTGGACGGGGCGCAGGGTGATGTCTTGCAGCTTCCAGCCGCCGGTTTTGTAGGAGCCATAAGAGACGATGCCGCGTTTGGGGGTGGGGGTTGTAGGTGCCATGGTGGTGTATGATTCTGGGGTAGATAGTAGCAAGTATGGATGGTGATGGCGGGGAAGATGGATTCCTCGGGGAGCGTCGGGGAGATCCATCTTCTTGAAGAATTCCCCCACACCCCACTCCGAATCCAACTGCCGTCTGTTCGGCAGCTTGGACGGGATTTGAGGGGTCTAGATCTACATGATGCCGTGATGGTGGATAACATAGTACTATATGCAGGTGGATTTGTATTGGTCTAGTGCGCATATGCACCTATGCAGACTTGATCTTCTAGAACCATGGCGACTTACCCTATTGAGATGAGGCCGCTTTGATGAGGGCAAGCAGGAGATTGCTCACTAAAAATTTCTTATTACTAACTAGTTAGTTGGAGGATCTCACACTCTCAGTTGACAGTGTTAGGCCTGCACTTAAGGCTGCAGAATTTCCACCCGGCCAAAGGGCTACTACTATGTTAAACCCGCGACAGAGGTCCAATCCCTAGGACTGGTATATATAGTATCGCCCTACTAGGTTAGGTCACCGCTCCTAACATCGCACTTGCTGCCAGAAATGGGTCCCAGCTCTCTGCTACCGACACAATGGGGTATCCGCCGCTCGGTGGTTGATTAGAAGTCAATGACCACATTGACCTGGACGGATCATCCTTGGACACCACCTATCTCCTAGCCATTGCGCGGTATGCTGAACCTTTGCTCACGCGGTACGTAAAGTACAGGATCTAATTGACAAGCATGTGTAGTCTTGGAAAATCAGCTTCGGTTAATAGACCACCCGACTAGGTGGCCGCCAAAATTGACCGGAGCGTCCAATTTCTCACTGAAGAGCTCGCTAAAAGTCGCTCTGTTTATGGTATGGCATCCATCGAATTCGAAATGAGCGAGGCTAATGCGTCTAGGGATGGCCACTGGCTTTGGCGACAGCGCTGACACCAACACAACCGCCACGACTGCACTGCAAGTTGCTCTGCTACAAGTGCAGACCAGTGCTGTTCTCCCTGTTCCCGCGCAGGGACTGTCCAGTTCCGAAAGCCAGTCTGTGGCGCTCAATGACAGGACGTATGCGACGCTTTCCATGCCAGAAGATTGGGTTCGAGGTGCAATGCTTGTGCGCTGTAACTCACTCCTCAGGGAGCATAGCGCTGTCCGCCCCAAAGTAACGAAGTTACTACTGGCACTCCTCAAATTCCACTTCGGCGAAGTATATCGGCCTCGAGAGCTTTATGCCCGCTATCCTGTCCCATGGGCGCGTTGGAAGTGAATCCAGAGGTCCGTGTTTGGATGAGGGCCAGGGCACACAGGGAAATCGTGTTCTTCGATATCGCTCTTGGCCGATTGAACATTAATATCGTACAATTCAGACCCAAGGAACTCCTTGGGATCCTCAATGGAACCGCAGTCTCTGCGTCCGTGGCCGGTCTGGCTCAGCTCAGCCGAATCGACAGCAAGAACCATTCTATTTCCAACGTATTCCACACCCAAAGCTCCAACAAGACACATCAATCCTCCTGTTCGTTTCCAGGGCCGACTTGCTTTCCCTTGACGCTCTTCCACTCGAGGGCAAACGCACCCAGCGCGGACAGCGCCGCCATGATGGTGCCGACAAGGAACACCCAGTGCAGCGCTGCATTATACTCGACAAGGACGGTTGGCAAATCATCCCTTGGGACGATGCGGCGCAGGTCGGTGGCGCCGGTGTTGGCGATGGTTTCGGGGTCGAGGTCATGGATGACGCGGGTCAGGCCGGCTATGAGATTCTGGCTGAAGATGTTCTCACCGACGGAGACGAAGATGGTGCCGCCAAGCTGCTGGCAGAAAAAGACGAGGGAAACGGCGACGGGGACGTCGGGGGGCGGGAGAACGGTCTGAACCGCGATGGCGGCGTGCTGCATGCCTAGGCCGATGCCGAAGCCCAGGATGATCTGGTAGCCGATCCACATGCCGGAGCTCGTGTCGACGCGCCAGGTGGAGATCAGTCCGGTGCCGAGGGGCATCAAGCATGACGAGGCCATGGTGAAGGGCGTGAATAGCCGAGCCGCCCAACCAGCTGACCAGATAGGGTGCTGCCGGCCACCAGGGAGAGAACCAGCGGCAGGGTGTCGATGCCGGACTGCACCGCGGTCCGGTCCTTGATCGCCTGCAACCAAATTGGCAGATAGTAGAGCAGCATCAGCATGGTTGAGGCCAGACAAAACATGAACCACATGGCCGCAACCACGCTGCGGTTGCCGATGACCCGCGGCTGGATCGTCGCAGTGGCTGGGGTGCGCACCTCGAAAACCACCCAGGTGGCCGAACAGCACGAGCAGCAGGATGATGCGCCAGTGACCCCAGGCGTACGTGCTGCCGCCCCACTGCAGGGCTAGCAAAAGGGCAGACCAGCGCGGAGAAGAGGAAGAGCTCTCCAAGCAGGTCGAGCTTGGCGAGCTGCTGCCGCAGCGTCAGGCCGGGGTGCATAGCGGGTGCGGGTTTCAGAGCCAACAAGATGACGAGCATGGCCGCGCCGCCGATGGGCAGGTTGATATAGAAGCACCAGCGCCAGCTGACGTTGCTAGTGAAAGCGCCACCTAGCAAGGGCCCGGCAACGGAGGAGACGCCTAGTACCGCGCTGAAGAAGCCGTTGTACGGCGGGCGCTTGTGTAGTGTCACCGCCGACATCATCAGCACGATGGCCCCTGACATGATGCCGGCGCTCCCCATGCCGGCTATCGCGCGGCCCAGGATGAAGGCGCGCGAGTTGAGTGCCGCGGCGCAGATGACTGAGCCCACCTCGAATAGCAGCACCAGTGCCAGGAAGACGTACTTGGCCGGGTAGAACCCGTAGACCTTGCCCCACAGTAGCTGGAAGCAGCATGCAGTGACCATAAACGCACTGCCATACCACCCGATATCGTCCAGGCTGTTGAAACTCGTCGGTGATCTGGGGAATCGCGGTCGAGATGATGGTGCGGTCCTGTGTGTTGCATGGGGGTTTGTTTTGGAATCTTGAACGATGAAGGGCTGCAGCTCCGACCAGGAGATACGGGGGGAGGGTGGAACTCACCAGTGACATGATGAAGATGGCGCACAAGATACAGGTCATGATGAGTGCAACCTGGACGGGCCCAGGATACTCAGGCTCCGCTGAGGCGGAGGACCCCTCGGAATTCAGGGGCTCCCTCTCAGTTTTGCTCCCATGCGGCGTCTCAACCGGCACGGGACCCTTGGATTCCTCCCCCTGGTCGTTCGCGGATGCATGCTGTCCATCCATCGCGATACTGGGGGGTTGAGCGGCTGCCATGGAGGATGATTGGTCAAGTGGTGGCTACTCCCGCGGCATCGAGAGATTGTACTGGATGGGTAGATAGAATAGCAGCGAGGACGAAGAACCCGGTGTGGGTTGATGGATGATGAATGAAGGCGCAGGGGACGAGAGTAAACAGGAGAACGTCCCCAAAAGCGAACCAGCATCGAACTCGGGGCTCGGGCATCGGACTCCGATGTGCTCAACAATCAAGCATTTCGGAAGGTTCTCCCCGGAGAGGCTTAATCGGCGGAGCGTCCCGGTGGGTGGAACCAATCGAATATTGTAGGACAGTTTGTCCTGAACGCAGAGAGACTGGAAGAGAAGGGAGAGAAAGGACCAAACAGGATTCAATTTATTATTGGTAAATATAGACGTGCGGATGAGTGGTGTGTATCCATCAAAAAAGTCGACAAAAACCCAGAACTACACCTTTCTCACCACATACATGATTGGCACAGGCTTGATGTCGCTATCTTGACACGGTTAGATAGCGTCTCCATCAGTTAGCCCTCACCCAGCGTCTTGGCCACCTGTTGCTTGGATGACTGGATAGGGAACGGAATGGCTAGTCATCAACCGAGTCTTTTTCTGCAAGTTCTGATGAAGATTACAAGACTTCGGGATGGGGATGGAAGAAAGTAACCGGGCTCTCCACATTAGATGGTCAGTCTGTAATAAGTTAGCATTAGAATATAATGGTGTGGCAGTGAACAGACCTCTGCATTTGCAAGACCCAATCATCTCTTGATTCCGTACAGTGACCGGCTCTACAACCCTCGCATAGTCTGCTGTTGTGCGGTCCTCTGCTGTCACCGGATGTAGGAGGTCTTTCCACCCAAATCCCATTCCATTTCTTAATCCAATAGACGACCCTTTCAGCATACGAATTGTCCAGCAGCGGGCGACTTATACGTTTGCAGCGAATGCAGCGTTGGTGATACACTCTGGCGTTATAACTCTCATCTGAGTACAGACGTATGGTCGTGGCGATCTTCCCGCTAGACCATCCTTTGGATTTGCACGCTGCGTTACCGCATTGGAAACGCCCCATAACATTGGTGTCCCATGTTCTGGTGCAATTTTCCCCACTGTCGTCTTCGTGGAATTGAAGGCTTAGGCCACTTTGTTCGAGAAGCCGTGACACTTCAGCGTGAAGTTCCCCGTACATGGACCATTTCGGTATCTGATTGGCTCTTCTACCTGGCATGCTGGGCTTGGTGACAAGGGAATGCTCTGTAGAAATGGTATGGATTGAAGGACGAAAGATGGATGAAACCACTAATTGAAGAGAACGCGGTGGATTTATCCTCTGTCCGCTCTGGAGGGGTGGTCAGGATATTCATATCATGGCCGCAAGGCCCATGGCGAATGCGCTGGAACGCGGGGCAGTTGTTACCTTGAAAAAGGAAGCATGACAGAAAAAAGTACTGTACAGGCACTACTAGGTATCTGACGCCATATGCTCTCGCTTAATCCGCAACCTGTCATAATGAAGTATTCTCCCTTAAGCTTCAAACATTTCCAGAGCTCATATTGAAGTCTATACAACTGGGCACATAGGCTGAGAGTTTGTTTTAGTTCGATTAGAGCATATTTGCGGCTGCCACAAGTACATTTTGGGCCATCGCAGATATGAAGTTGAACGATCTTACAAGGCGCTTCGTGCAGCAACAGGCACAACAAGGATCTCTCCCCGCCTGCCACCTCATGATGTGATGGAAAGGTGGCTACATATCGATGTACGAAACAGCGTGGAAGATTTCGGTTGGTAAATTGTGCATCACAGCTGATAGTGGCTGAAGTTAGAAGCCAATAACAACACGTCTGCCAGCTCAGGTTTGTTGGCGTAGCTACCTACCCTGCAACCGCTAATGCATCTGACTAAAAACAGAACATAGCCAGAGCAGGGAGATGATTCACGAGCTCCAACTCCAGGACCTCGATAATGTTGACATCAACAGAGGGACAAACAATGAGACGGTTATATCTGTAAATTATATGCAGTTTACTTGAGTCACTGCGGCTTCACTGTTGGGTTTGTGGGACATCACAAGTCGTTGAGTTCCTAGGATGCTCGAAGCGCATCTCTCACTCTTGCCAGGAAACTATCACGGCCATACCAACCGCTTAAGCGTTTCCACCTGGGATCCTTTTCAACACGCTTGCTCCAATTGGTGTGTTTTTTCGCTCGGACTCTGAGTGACATCGCGATTAAGCTATTGCCTGAGAGCTCCCTTCGCAGGACGCCGGGGATGGTCAGCACTTCTGTACTCGACAGTCAGTACGGCCGGTCATCAGCGAACCTCTGCAGAAGAGTCGGAAGGGGAAGCTGAATCTACCCCAGATGGTGCGAGTGATGACACGCCATAGTGTCAATGGCAGTGGTGTATCAATCCCTGAGCAACAAGGAAACCAAAACAGCAGATGAGCAGTCGCACATACAATGAATCTCTTACAAAGGATGTCTGTCGCTATGTTGTAGATACGTCCATCAACTGAACCCAGTGGCTGTGCCTTGATTGAGCATGAATTCCTCAGGCGGAATCGCAACAACGTACTTGCCGTCCAGAATCCACTCGTCGTTTGACTCGACAAGAGCCTGGACGGTACGTCGGGCGTCGTCTGCCGATAGTGCACCACCAGCTCTGGACTCGTGGAAGAGGGAGTCGAGTTCGCATACCGGTATCGAAAGCGCCTTGCCTAGTCGCCGTGCGAAAGTAGTCTACAGTGGCATGAGGGTGGCTTAGTCCGTATAGTGACGCGACATTGACATTTCTGCAGGAGTAGATTTGAACGTACCTTTCCTGCTCCTATAGCCCCGGCGACTTGAATTCTTCGTCCGGACAGCTGCGGCTCCGAAGTCATCCTGGGTGGATTGCGATGTATGTAGCTGCTGGACTAGTGGAGGCCGAATCAAAGTGTCCACTTTTTTCTGTGGGAATTTCTGTCTGCACAGACCACGTACCGTGGGGTGGGTGGGGGAATCTGTGATGTGGGGTAGAAAGTGCGCCACTCGATTGGGTGCGCCATATCTAGAAGGATGCTGAGATGCGTACTGTACTCCGTATGTACTCCGTATACGCTAAACTCTGCGTCAAATCCCACAAACATGGCGCCTCTCAGTTGAGAGATCCACTGAGCGTATGGCTAATATGCCACTACAGGAGAGGAACGTATAACTATGTACATACTCAGTGAGCAAAAAGCAGCGAGGACTGGTGCACTAAATCTGAAAGAGTAGGCCATCGACCATCCTAGAGAATCCAGGGCGTATGTATGTACACAATCAGCTCGAACTGCTATCTCGCTCCTTCAACATCTTGACGGCCATTTCTTTCAGCTTAAATTTCTGGATCTTTCCGCTGGCTGTTTTGGGGAATGCTTCATGCGGCTGGAAGTAGAACACATACTTCGGGACTGCTGCGTGTCAGTGGTTGTACATGAAAGACACATCGACAATTCTTACCAAGATGGTGGCTCAATCCATGACGAACCCATTCCCTGATAGTGTCTTCTTGCGTCGCTTCGCTATTCTGTTCCTGTGGAATAACAAACGCCGCCACAACCTCTCCATAGCGCTCATCCGGGACGCCAACCACGGACACGTCCGCCACGCCCGGACATGTCAGGAGACAGTTCTCGATCTCCAGCGGGTGGATGTTCTCCCCGCCGCGGATGATCAGGTCCTTGATGCGGCCGGTGATGGTAACATAGCCATCCGGCGACATGGACGCCTCGTCGCCAGTCTACTCCTCATGTCAGTCTCACGGCAAGTGATTGCGGGAAGTACACGGCAACGCGCAAACTTACATGCATCCAGACCTTTCCCTTCACGTCTGGAAACATCACCTCTGTGGTCCTCTCCGGATCATCCCAGTACTCCTTCATGAGCAAGTACCCGCTGACGGCGAGTTCGCCGCGGACACCAATAGGCAAGGTGCGACTCCGGTCTGCTGGGTCAACCACTTTGGCCTCCACGTGCGGCATGAGTCTGCCCACAGTGTTGATGCGCTTCTCGATGGGGTCGTCGGTGGTGGTCATGGCGGACACGGGGCTGGTCTCCGTCATGCCGTAGCAGATCGTCAGCTCCGTAAGGTTCAACGTCTTGTGAAGTTTCTTCATTAGCTCCGCGGGAATACTACTTCCCGCGGCGATGCCCGTGCGTAAGTACTGGAACCCCTCCGATGATACCTCGCCGTCCTGCAGCAGCCCCAGCTCCTCCAGGAACATGGTCGGCACGCCGTACAACGCAGTACATTTCTCCTCCTGCACCGCCCTGAGCGCAGCTTTTGCGTTAAATGACTCAGTGGGAAAGACGATAGCTGAGCCGTGGGTGGCAGTCGCCATGTACCCCAGGATGGATCCGAAGCAGTGGAATAGCGGTGGTGGGCAGCAGACAATGTCTTCTGGGGTGAGGCGCATCCGGTCGCCGATCTGGGCACCGTTGTTCAAGATGGAGCGGTGGCTCAGGCAGGCAGCCTTGGGCATGGCAGTGGTCCCAGATGTGAATTGAATATTGACAATGTCGTGGGGAGAGAGGCCCCGGGGTGCCAGAGGCGCCTCGTCTGCTGTTGCCTCGGAAATTACGGACGCATATGGTGTCAGACTCCGGTATGAAGAGCCGTCAAAGCGCCCGGACGCGTTATCGACCAGAATAATGTTCCGTAGGGTGGGCACAAGGGCAGACTGCAGCTTCAAGGCACCGAGATCTTGCACGAGGTGCTGGAGAAGAGGCAGATTGCTCCGAGGCTCTTTTCGCGGCAGGTTTGATTCTGAGCTGATGATGAGATGACTTGCCTGCAAATGGCTCAACGCTGATACGACTTGAACCGTATTGAACGAGGGATTAAGAGGCACCTAGAGGTCTTGGTAACTGGGTCTTGTTTTGGTCACGATAAACCTGGGGCTTACCAGTATAGCGCCGAGTTTGAAAAGCGCATATGTCGCCTAGGATATGGTAAGTAGACGTCGAAAAAGAGGGCTCTGCTCTCTGCACGCACAATAGCATATTCCATGGAGTTCCCCAGCATAACTCCCACGCGATCCCCCGTGCGGACTCCTACCGACTCCAACCCACGCGCGAGCGCATTGCTTTTCGCGTCTAGTCCCGCGTACGTCAACCGGTCATTCTGGTGCTTGGATATTACCCTGCGAACTATCAGCCCTGTCCATACATTTCGTGAAGGATCGTACGCTGTTCTGTCGCCATATGCGCTAACTATCCCGGCGAAATGGTCTCCGACAGTCGACTCGAGTAACGGGGGCTGGTTATAAATTAATGACGTTAAACAGGCTTCTACATACTTTAGGTGAGCATGACCTTACCTCTAATGGTCCACGCGCATAACTTTGGGTGAGGAGACCGCGACGTGGCAAGATTGTAGACCACAGGGTCCTCCAGCTGCAGGCTCCAGGGCCGGTCCTTGCAGGGCGGAAAGCCACGCGACACGATGCTGAAGAGATCATCTGGGGTTCTTGTTATTGGTGCAGATGGTTCATCGCTCGAGATGCCAGGTGAAGTCATTCAACAGCGCTGTCAGGGTTCAGTTATGTCGGAGCCCCTTGCGTCTGGATGGGGATAAGCAAGAAGGTAGTACAATGGATGGTGCTGCAATTGACAATAGCCCCAACAGGTACGCTGATGCTAGTCATGCAGAGGAGTCAGACTGCTGGAGATGCAAATGCAGGAGAGGAACAGCCGATGTTGTTGTGATGAGTGCTTCCCCGCACGTGGGAAATGCGGGGTTGCTCCATCGCGATCGATGAATCTTTCTATATTAGTCCATCATCCGAGGTTCATCTATCAGGGCAATATAGTCCACTGTCTACTTCATTGTCCAGGTACACTCCTACTTTCCGGCTAGATCTCATAGCGTCCAGCAGATCCATGGGGTACAAAACTTACACCAGTCTCTTAATAACTTTATGCAAAGCGAATCTCATCTCAGGATATCTGTCCTTCAGGTAGCTCATCCAAAGGCACCTCGAAATTACAAACAGCGCCATCTGTTGACCCGTTCCATCTCGTGTTGACTCTCCGAATAGTCCGTCCACTTGTTCCCAGATGCACGAGGAGTATCAGAAATCTTGCGTGCAAAGAACGATCCCCCTGAACCCGCACAGGAAAAATCCGCTACTCCTTGCTTTTATTCTCGAAGTCGATAGTGCCATTGGATGCCGTGCAGTATATCATGCTAAGAAGATTCTGTTATTATCTACAGTTGTTTCAGATGCATCAGTGAAAGAGATCCAAGTCTTGATGTGCGCATTATTAATAGTATGTGTATATCCACCACTAGAACAGCGCTATCTGACAGCCATGGAACAAATCCTACATCTACATATAGCTGCTACCAGTCAACTGTACTGCCAGTGGATCCAATCAATCCGTTACTACACTTGTACATTGGTATATCCTTAATGCTAACAGACCGAGCCAAGATGCATATGCACCAGATGCGTCGGCCAGTGCGTCAAGTTGTCCAGGATATGCGTCGCGTAGACAATAGAGCACGGCCGCGTCTCGGTCTCCCGCTTTAGGAAGGCCAGGAAATTGCTCCGCGAGAGCAGGTCGAGGTCGCTGATGATCTTCATTGACTGATGATTTAGTGAAATTCCGCCTACTTGTTTTCCGGCATTGTGGTGGGTGTGGTTTGGAGATGCGCGGAGAGAGAAAAAGTTGGTTAGAATAAAATAACGAGGTGGATTGTTATGGAGTACCATACCGGTGTTGGGTGGGTTGAAAATATGGTCATATTAGGGTAATATCACGGTCTTATCAGTCAATATGTCTGCCAACAAACAACTAGACTGCGGTAGCAAACCCCTATAATCTAGGGCGGCCAGCGGTCGGCGGTCGGCGGTAGCGCTCTCTAAAGATGGAAGCCGCACTTTACAGATGTATAGAAATTTACTCACATATTGCCTCCTAAAATATGTTTTTTACGAAAATATGTTAAATGTTATTACTTTGTTATTAGTAAATAAATATACATATTGTTCTTCATATCATAATAATACAGTCTTTCGGGAAACTATGGTAATATAATAATAATTAACTTCCGCAGAACCATGGTTTTAGCGTTATAAATCCATACGTTCGACCTACCAGACTCCGGCATGGTAACTTGGTGGAGAATCCAGAACAAGGTACACGATACAACCAATCAATGGCAAGCCACCGTCTTATGAAGGAAGAAAAAGAAAAGAAGGAAAAAGAAAAGAAAAGAAAAACGAAAAAAAAAAAAAAAAAAAAAAAAAAAAAAAAAAAAAAAAAAAAAAAAAAAAAGAGTGCCTCCACACGGGTTTGATCCATGGACCTTTCGATTGATTTCATACAACGATGGGGTTGTTAGCTTTTTGAATGACCAATCAGGGGCTTTTTACATACGTCGAACGCTCTACCACTGAGCTATAGAGGCCTGTTGTTAGTTTTGGGATATTTTCTATGTCCTTTCTCTATGTCCTTATTTGTTTGTAGACCGACTTGGGCGCTAATCGAGTAGTCCACTGCATATAGTTCCAAGCCAGTCGTCGCCAACGGATCCTCATTGAAAGACGGCGGGGCAATGAAGTTGCCGGGGGCATTTTGTTGTTTTTTTGCTGGGCCACGCCTCCGCGAGCTGATTGGCAGTAAGATTATCAACTATGTCGGAAGCCTAGACATTATCCATAAGGAAACGGAATCTTCTTTTCTAACCTAGAGAGGTGATATTATTAGGTAGTTATATCAGAAAATTAAGGATGTCACGTAAGAATGCGATTTACGCAGGTCCGCGTAGCCTCCAGAACGCCTTCCTACAGCCTGTTTTCTCTCTAATTTTTTTCCCTATTCTATCCTACAGCCTATCCTACCCTGTATTCGCGCCTGCTAATCTGCCTGTCTACTAACCCGCCTACTAATCTGTCTACTAACATATCTACTAACCTGCCTACTAAACCTCCTACTGAACCTCCTACTGAACTACCGGTCTGCCTGCCTACCTACCTACCTATCTGCGAGACTGCCTACAGGACTATCTACAAAACTGCCTATTGAACTATTTATTTAATAGATAGGTGGTTCAGTAGGAGGTTCAGTAGGAGGTTCAGTAGGAGGTTCAGTAGGAGGTTCAGTAGGAGGTTCAGTAGGAGGTTTAGTAGGTGGTTTAGTAGGTGGCTTAGTAGGTGGTTTAGTAGGTGGTTTAGTAGGTAGTCATACAGGTAGTTATCTAGGTAGGTATTTTAGTAGGCGGTATAGCAGGTAGTATACCTATAGAGCTATCCCCTACGCCCTTATTGCATGACTAATTAGTACAAGGAAGTGTAGCAGCTCTACGCGCCGCCTTATTTCTAATAATGGCCACACTCAAACACACATAGAAAAATTAAAGAAACACGCTCGCCGGCCGTTGCAAAAACTTCACAACGTACACCCTACCGTACTAGATGCCAGTTGGCAGATAACATAACCAACTCAGACCTAGTCCTTATGACACAAAAAATGGTCATAATAAGGAACTATAGGAATGCGTATTATAATATAAGTGGCAGGGCTACAAACCCATCATAGATTGGACTGGAAGCTACCACCTATGACGTGGTTACGTGCATATTTCATAGGTAGTAGTTCCCGCTGAGGTAGAACAAAGCGTCATCTGCCCTCCTCCCATCTTTTCATTGATTCCTGCATATCCAAACTTTACAGTGAGGATCTAGACCACGTTCCAAGACTATGCTTTACCTTTTTCTCAATGAGGGGCCAAGGTTCTGTAGGATGTCAAAGGCGTTGATGATGGGATTCATTCCCGATGAAGAAGAAGATGACGACCTGAGCTCCGTTCAATATCGCCACTGTAATTATATAGACGGAGTCTGCCTCTCTTTTCTCCCCTTAACTTGCTCTCTTCCTCCCTTACCCTGTGCCTTCTTTCCTTCTTCACTCCCTGTCTTACTCGCTCTCCGCGTCTTATCCCATATCCACTATCCAAGAAACTAAAGAATGCCTTATCGCAGGAAATATTCGACTCCAAAACGACCCCCTCGGTATCGAAGCCCGGAACCGGCTTCAGCAGACGTGAGGCGGTTCTGTACCGACTGTTATCAGTTTATGATAAAGAGACACCTCTGCAATCCGCTTTGCAAGAAGTGTCAGTCCTACTTCTGCCCAGGTAGTGGGACTTGTGATGGCTTTTGCGGTTTTTTCCATGTTGCGGGTGCTGTGAAGAGACTCAGGCAAAGATTATTACAGAAACAAGTCTTCCGTCTTTAGAGTCTAACGACCAAGAGAATAGTCAGGTACGATAATAAGTTGATATATCGACTTTAAGCATTAATAACTCACATACCCTCTAGATTCAGTTCCCGGATTTGCTTCTTGTTATACGCCAACTAATTGATTTTATCTTTTCTGAAAAGAAACTGCAATTGGACGTTGAACGTGGAGTCTACCGCTCAGTGATTACGGCCCTAGGCGGGTCAGAGGCATTTGCCCATATGATCTATAATACTGTTGACTCAGATATACGATCATTACAAGGTCAGCTTATCACTGTTGAAGTGTAAGGAATATATTTTATTTATCCGTTCTTCCTTCTATTATTAATCGACTGCTAATTATATTGGACAGGCTACATGCGATCCGTCTTAAGCAGACCTCGAAGCCAGCAATCTGGAAAGATCCCTACGGCGGCTATCTAGACTTTGTCACTCAGGCGAACCAGCCGACATATCTACGCTGCTATATCGGCCAGTCGTATGAGCCAAAATATCGGATTCCACAACATATTAGAGAAATTTTGAAAGGATCGAAACATTCTCTACATTATTATATTATTAACAACAAAAATAATCGATACGCTAACTTTATCCGGCTATGGACTGTCCCTTTTCCTCCGAGAATTAATAATTCAATCAAACTCGTCTTCGAAAATTTTTTGGAACTGGTTATGTGCCGAATCTTTCAATCTCTTCCTCCATCAAGTTTAGAGGAGATTTTTGGGCCCTGTCCAAACGGTCAATACTCCGGACTCGGTCTAAATGTTATATCGCCTTTACTTCAGGGACGGTCTCTCAGCCCTTATTCTCGTCATAAAGTTGTGCAGCTTCTATCTACTTCGCCAGACTTTGAAATCCGTGAATGGGCACTCTATCGCAACAGCGAAAATCATCAGCTGAGCCGGAAGTTAAACTCTAAGGAGTTGCCAATGACAAAACATATGGATAAGGAAGGCTACTGGAACGCTTTTCGCCAGGCTATCAGTACTAGCTTGAGCCTTGAGGAAGACACCTTAACTCAAGCTAGTGAAAATCTCTGGAGCCCCCTAGAAGTGCGTCCTATAGACCCCCAATCCTGGTTTCGGTCGACAGTTGCCAAGTTGCAACGGAATAACTCAACAACTGGAACTGGAGCTGAGATGATTTGTCCTGTTGGGAGCTCTAAGGCTTCTATAGGAGTTGTCTTTGAGAATACCCCACTACATGCCTACAATGAGGGTGATCAGGTTATAAGTATACCATGGGGCCTACGAGAGAGTGGGTTTCAGGCCTCAAACTCATTGATCTGGCCCTTCAATCTTCAAAAATACGTTTGCATACCAGGAAGCTTTCAAGTACAGTCCTTTTCTTCGACTGTCTCTGACCATAATCTTCTACGCGATGCCTCTCAAGAGCTGATAGCTGGCACTCATCTTCGAGTTATTGTTATGTGCGGAGATATTGAAGGAATTATACTCCCGCCTAACGCGACGAAAATAGCAATAACTCTGGACGGCATAGCTTACAACATATGGATCGAGATCCGGCAAGAGAGAATTGCAAGAATATTTATTCGTGCACCAACCCCTCTTTCTGAGCTTTGGGCTAGCCATGGAAAACGAGCCTATAAGTTAACAAGCATTTTCAAGTTTATTTCTGCACTTACTAACATTACAATATTCCCTTCTTTTTATGAGTGCTCCATGGCTATGGCTCTAATAGTTCGACGGTGGGCTGATGAGAGAGATAAGAAGATTCCTCCAGCTATTCCTACCGATCTTGAGCTAGTTCTAAGGATCTGGCTCGCTGATAAAGGGTTTGAGCGAGATGAAAATCTACTACGCTTAGCAGAAGCTGTCGGGGGCTCCTTACGATATAGTCTTCTTGTTCTTACATTAAGTCTGCCGAAAGCAAGGAGAAAAGACCCTCGCCCTCGGAGAATCCCCAGATCGAAGGTTGAAAGACGTTTTGCTGTTCCAACAGAGTTGCTCGATAGGGTTCGGTCGATCTACAGCGAGCTTTGTCCAGCTCGAAGCTCTGGTCCCCAACAGCCAGACCCCCAAGCGATCCATAACGAGAGCTCTATTATCTCGGCAATCGATACCTTAAAGCTCATTGAGGATGAAGAATGCCAAGGTGGTTTCACAACTGAACGAGAACTGGAACAAATTTTGGGTGAAAAAGAGTCGCCGGAAAGGCCTTTTTCTTTCCGGGCAGGACTCAAGTTGTTAGTTGGGAACAAATACCAGATTATTGGGAAATACGCGAAGAGACAGAGGTTTACCATTCAACATTGCACCATTTTCTTCAACTTGGAACATCGGCTGGCGGATGTGAATTACGTTTGGGTGAAAGCAGAGCTGTCACCTATAGGTGAAAGACATCCCCAGGCATGGGCTACAGCAGCGCAAGACCCGGACCAGGACCCTGGCGCTCGCCTGGCATTTCGAATTTACCAACTGGATGAGAAAGGGGTTGAAGTTTGGTCAACTTACGCTGCAAGTGATAGCTGGGAAACAATATGTCGGGCGAACAGTCTTGTCGATAAGTTTGAAGGAAGCAGTTACATCGAGCTCCGCGCCAAGCCTCGCAGATACATCTATATTGATGATCGATACGCAAGGTTAAAGAGAGAATATCCGGAGCTTATACCCTTTATTGGTGGTGCATACATCGACAATGAGATGAAGGTGATCCCTGCCAATGGTCCCCGCAGAGGCCAGAAGTTGAGAAAAAGAAAGCTGTCAGAGAGGGAGGAAGAGGTGAATTCCAAGAGGAAATGATGAGTTTATGTGCGTGTGTTATGGTCATCTAGGCGATCTTAGGAAGCAGGGCAGGCAGGAGCTAGGCCCATAGTACCAAAACTTCTCTCAGGCGAGGAACCTTCTATGGAGCAGTACAATCATCTTGACGAAGTCATCGAGCCGATGAGGATCAGTGTAATTGAAAGGCCTAGCACTCCAAGGACGCACTCGCTACTGACACTTACTTAGACATGGGATATAATGCAGGGGATGAGGAGTTTCTGGAGATGCTGAAAGAGGAAATGCTGGCAGAATAATTCCATTTAACTCATTCCAAGCGACGCCGCCGAGTACAGGATTCTTTCCAGTATCTGGATACCGTCGGCAGTACTTGTAACGTGGATTGTCGATGAAGCCTTTTGTTGGACCTCTGACCGCTACACTGACAAGACCAAGGTGGTGGCAATGGGCTCCAAGGTCCCATATGCGGCTTGCGGTAGAAGAAATGACTGCTGCAGGGATATCAGTAAATGCAAGCATTCTATTTAAGGTACAGCAATCCGGCGCCTCTCAACAGTCCCCTATGTAACTATGGAACAGCAGTATCAACCAAAATGACCATTACACAAGCAAGGTGCCAAAGCTTTTAGTACCTTAGTACGTAAGGTGTGATATATGACTGGACTCTATTTGACAAGTAGGTTCCTATCATAGTCCTGTCGAAAGTATATAGTTCCAGAATGATCAAATGTCATTTTTGCACTCTTCAGAATTCGCACGTCTCATTTAAATAACCCTGAAGTAGGTCTATGGAAAAGAAAGCAATATACAGACCTCTTACTGATCATCCAGAGAATCCTCCATCTCCTCATCTTCATCCCTATCTTTATCCCCACCCCGGTACCGACAATTGGGCTCCCCACAGCAACACTTACGATCACCCCAATAGCTCGCGCCATAGTCGACAGTGAGTTCCTCAAACAGGCCAATATCGCGCTTCGCTTCAACTAGCATGCAGCGCCGCCATCCAATATTCCGCGGTCGAAAGGCCGTGTTCGGATTACACGAATGGTTCATGAACCGGGTCCAGTTCCCATACTGCTTGGGGGAGATGAGAGCAATATCCGTATGCGGCTGACCCTTGACCTGTTGCATCAGCGAATAGATACCATCCCCCTCATACTCAGGGTCATGGATCTCCCCGACATACTCACCGAGAATGTCTCCCTGTTTGAAGTTTCCCAATGACCGCACTCCCACCCCCTTATTCGGATACTCCATGAGTTCGAGGAGACCGCCCACGGCGTACGGGCTGAGCCTACAATCGCAGAACTCCATCGATCGACACAGGTCGCATGGTGCCTCTCCGGGCCGCCGGAGAGTCGGGTCTCCGTCGGGGAATTCCGCCGGGTCGATGATGCAGTGCGGTACGTTGATCTGGGGACAGCCATTCAATGATGGCCGCTGCAGAGAGCCGTCCAGCATCCGCACAATCTGGTGGATATGCTGGTCTGAGAGTCGCGGGTGCGGACGCAGCGCGTGGGTGAGCTCGGCAATTCCCGAGTGGGTGTGCTGGAGGATAATTCCGCGCCAGTCGAGATCGCGCGTGCGGGCGAAGACTTCGATGCACGCGTACTTCTCCTGGATGATGTCGATCAGGGCTTCCCAGAATAGAGGGTTGGTTTCGGTATAGCAGGCTCGGCTGAACCCATCTGACCAGGCGCAAATTGCGAACATCTTCCAGCCCAGAGTGTCCACAAAACCCTCGGCATGCTTCAGTCGTGGGTCCTGCATGGGGTCATCGCTGGTTGGTTCTAGCTTCCATGCGACGAGACTATCCACAAGTGTTAGTGCTAGGCTATGGAGGCTTCGATACATGGTTTGATGCTGGGGGTTGGGGAACTTCTCCATGTATGTCCGGATAACGAAAACGGTAAATATGTCGTGGAAGATTGTCGCGACCACGTCCATTGCTGACTGGTAGTAGGCTTCTGTGTCCGAAAGGGGGCTCGCAGGCCCTTGGTCATGGAAGCTGACCGGGTCTCTGAAGAGGAGCTGCATGTTGTGAAGTAGAAGTAGCTGGTATAGTAGAGGCGGAGAGATGCAGTGACAGGTATCATGTCGGGAAGGCTGGATTAAATATTCTCGATGCCATCACCTATCGAACCGTTTGCATGAATCTTTGTCTTATTGCAAAATAAAGAATCAATTATATCACATCAAAGAGCATAGTTCATAGCCCAGGCATTGTCCTCTTTATTCGGATTGGGCCATTCACCCCATCACAATGGGATTGAACATGTCGTGTCATATAATAAAGAGACATGCGGGAGGATCCGTTGTAAATTCCTCGGCAATTCCCTGTCTCATGAACGACATGTCCTCGGTGGTGAGGTTTCTGGATGGACGCAGTGGACCCTCTCGCATAGAGTCGGAGACTGCGGCGGTGCCTGCTGACGTGAGATGCCAGGGAACAGCGGGCACCCAAAACGGTTTGGCGCATCCTGCCCGTCGGGAACCCAAAAGGGAAAAGTGCGAGATGAACCGCCCCCTTCAGATTCAGGCATACACCGCGATCAATCGCTCCATCTCATCTTCCCCCATTCTCTTCCCTCTCCCGCGGGTTCTTGATCCCTATATACTCTCCTGTTCCCTCACTTCGTCGCCTTAGTCAGAGCTTTGTTCACTTTCATCCTCGTGGACGCCGACTTCTGGTCATCGTGACCCCTCTATCTTAGCGCAATCTCTTGTTCTAAAAACCCTTTGACATTCCCTAATCAGGAAAAGCCCCGTGCTTCCGTTACTACAACGGCCTACTCCCTCATCTTCCCTCAACACCATTACTCCTATACATCTCTCTTTCCGTGGATCTCCAGTCAGTCTTTGCGAAATGAATGCAGATCAATTGCTCTATCAGATGGACCATTCCTCCACCCAGAATGAATGGTACGACTTTGAGAACTTCTTCGACTTTCCCTCAGGCTGCCTCGACAGCAACTCGACCTCGGTGGATTCGATCTCACCCAAGGACTATGACCTGTCATACAACGACATCGATGGAATAGAGTGGGAGTCCGCTCAACTCCCCGTCCCCGACATGGTCAACTACGAGACCTCGTTTGGGGAATGTGTTGATCAGGCATTGGGCATGTCCGACCTCAATGCGGACCCCAACGACTTCCTTCAATTCCCTCCTCAGTCGCCGAAGGAAGATCTTGCAGCACCACACTTCAGCAACCCTCTATCTTTGGACGTGCCCAGCAATGCCGACTCTTTCTATTCCACTCTTCGTCACTTGGTCGAGTCTCAAGCAGCGGCCGAGCCCCACGGTCCGTCGCAAAAGGAGAAGCGGAGAGATGCTGCTATTGCTATTCACTTGCAACGCCTTCAAGGCACTTCTATTTCCGACCTTGAACTCTTCCCGGAAGCACCTGGCTTCCCATCTCCACCAGAGTTCAGTTCCACCCATTGCGGCCCCTCTGAGAGCCCAGCTTCGGTATCACTGTCAGAATCAACCAGCAAATCGTCCACTCCTCCGTCAGGGCCTGACTCCACAGCTGGTGGCATGGAGTTGGTCCTGGATCTGAACATGAACACACCTGCGAACCTTCCGAGGAAGCAAAAACCTCGTTCTCGTGCACAGAAAGAGAACTACATCAAAGTCCGGAAACATGGCGCCTGTGAAAAACATCGAAAACAACATAAGAGAGTGAGTTCATCGTTGAGCGGGAAGTTTTGGAGGCATGCTGACATCCGCAGTGTAATTGCCTTGATGTTAACGCATCTCGTCTGAACGCCAACCCGACTACACTACTTGCCTCGAACAGGGTAGGGGCATCGCTCGCAGATACAAATCTGCGCATCCATGGCGCAACCCAAAGACAATCCACATGGCCGACAACTCCAAAGCAAACCAATGTCGCGCCCAATCTACAACCAACAAGCGTCTTGGATCAAAATCCCTTGCACCGGGTGGTCCATCTGGATTCACGCCATGTGCATCCTGGAACCCCCAGTTGCCCTACGCGCACTACGAATACACAAACCCCAAGAATGGAGGTCCGGCAGTCGGATACAACGCTACCTTCAACCCATTGCAGATCGAGCCCCCTGGTTACAACTCCAAGCCCATCAGGCTCGACTCGCACGACAAATACCCGGCCTATTACGCATACCGATGTACCCGGATCACGTACCGTGGTCCGGCGCATCCCAGATCAGTCTGTCAAACCGCAGAGATCAGCGAACAAAACACAACCCACAAAGTTGGGCGAGGACGCAGTCCATCTACAATCCGTCCCGGGAAGGTCTGTTGTTCCCACCAAAGGACAACTTGTCAAGGGACTCTCCCTTGTCAATACTCTCGGGTCGGTTGTGCAGAAGGCGGTTGGGGCCTTGTCGTCCTTTGTGCAAGCATCCGCCTCAGCCAGCTCCTGGGCGAGTTCCTTGTTTGGCAGATTCGTCATATTTTCTTCTAGGCAGTATTTTGTTGCTCGGAAGGGAATGGGGCTGTTCTAGCCCAACCCATGATCGGGTTTCTCTGTTCTTTTCCTTTTTGTTTGTCGGTTTTTGCTTTCAGCTGCGGATGATTTTTCGCCTGAAATAAGTTAAGTTCTTTAATGTTTTGTTGCTTGTTGTTTCCTCTGCAATTACTCTCTTGAGTTGATATCCTCATTTGTCATGTTTCGTATGTAGTGAGGTTTTTAGAATAAATTTCTGCCTATAGCATTCGCAGTCTCTGCTCGTGATGACATGCCCGACGTAGATTGGCCCAGTACCATGGATCTACTTGACCGTTACTTCATGGCATCATGACCAAGTCTGTTCTCTTTCAACACTTCTAAGCATGCCCTTAGACTGTCTAGATAATCTGGGGACGTGCTTGTTCTCACGATCCACCCACCCCACTATCCTAGTACACCATGGCGAGGGTTCCGCTTAGCGTCCGCCCTTCCTCGAGTCAACCGCATTATCGACCGGTTGACGACGAGGAAGCGGCCAGCACGCCCCATCCGATGCTCTCTCGAGGAAACAGACTGTTCCGCATTCCGGTGATCATGTATGCGATCTCACCACCATCAACTCCCTAATACCAGAAGTATAGCTGATACAGTCCAGCCCCCTACTCCTGGTGACCACCGTCCTCGTAGCCGGCGTCATGGCCATGGCAGAATCAATCCCCACAGAATCGCATTTGCAATTCACGACAGTGTCAGGGTACTTTCTCCAGGACGAGCCGACAACCGATCCGAGCAAGTTCGACTACGTGAGCATCCCCCCATCGACCCTCACCTACCCAGCGACTCATTATGTACATCTAGGTTGAATCCAACTTCGGCCTGATCCCACGGAGCTACGACTCCGACGCAGAATTCGACCCCAATAGCCAGAAAACGCAGTGGGAACGCTTTACCCACCACATCGACCAGCTGAATCGCGACAGCGGGTCTCTCACCAACTACCGCGTGCTCTTCCTCGGCCGACACGGCGAGGGCTACCACAACGTCGCGGAGGCGAAATACGGCACTGCCGCGTGGGACGTGCGTATCTCTTCCCTTGGTTGAATTCCTCTGGTAGTAACTAATATCTCAATTAGTGCTACTGGTCTCTCCGCGAGGGAGACGAAAACACCACCTGGGCCGACGCCCGTCTCACCCCCGTCGGCGTCGCGCAGGCCCGCACAGCCCACGACGCATGGAAGACCCAGCTCGCACGCAAGGCGCCCGCGCCGCAGTCGTACTACGTCAGTCCGCTGAACCGCTGTCTCGCCACAGCGAATCTCACCTTCGCGGGGCTGGGGGTCCCGCATACGGAGCCGTTTCAGCCCGTCA
The DNA here is from genome assembly GCF_000149615.1 of Aspergillus terreus NIH2624. NCBI lineage: Eukaryota > Fungi > Ascomycota > Eurotiomycetes > Eurotiales > Aspergillaceae > Aspergillus > Aspergillus terreus. The sequence goes on along the minus strand of NT_165931.1, from coordinate 339,737 downwards.
TTAAAGAGGTACTCCTTCGCTCTTCCCTTTCTATCCTCCGCTTGGTTGATGGGCAGAAGCTGACCGGACGCAGCTGCTGCGCGAGACGATCGGCCTGCACACGTGCGACAGGCGCTCGTCGCGCTCCGCCATCGCAGCTGAGTACCCGACGTACCGGTTTGAGGCGGGCTTCGCAGAAGACGACCCGCTGTATGAGGCGGAGCTGCGGGAGTCGAACACGGCGCGTGATGCGCGGCTGCGCGAATTGCTGTTTGATGTGTTGGGCCATGATCGGAGCACGTTTCTGTCGTTGACGGCGCATTCGGGCGCTATCACGAGTATCCTGAAGGTTGTGGGGCATCGCGAGTTTGCGTTGCAGACTGGGGGGGTTATTCCTGTGCTGTTGAGGGTTGAGCGTGTTGCTGGGCCGCCGCCTGTTATGCGGGTCGATCCGCCGACGAGGGCGCCGGAGTGTGAGGGATCTTAGTTGTATCTGGGTATAGATGGAGTTATGTGTAATGGAGTGGAGGTTGGTGCATGCTGCTATGGTTGCATATTGTAGCGACGAAGAATCGAGTATATTCAGTATTGTACATGTATCGAGCCTCGGCTCTACAATCACTATCCAGCAAGGTGGGTCATGATATGCAAGAGAAATGATAAGTGCTTAAGTCTACAAATCATACAAACGCCAAAACCAGTCCCGTTGCCCTACCCCGGGCCGAACGAACAGAACAGAGATCAATCACCAGCTGTAGTACTGGTTCTGCGCCGAGATCTTACGGTCCGGGAGCTGCGTCCACAGCTGGGCCTTCCGCTTGCGCTGCTCCTTCGCGTCCCGGTCCTGCCACTCGCGGATGCGCGTCTTCTCCTCCTTCAGCAGCACCGACAGACCGGTGTAGGGCGGCCGGAGGAGGTTGATCTGGCCGCGCGCGCGGTGGTCGTAGTCGACGCCGTACGGGCCGCGGTTGACCCACGCCTGGGCGATGTAGATGGAGGTGGGATCGGTGATGGTCTTGCGCTCGCCGGATTTGAGGGTGACGGTGATGGGCTTCTTCTGCTCGGCATCGGCGCCCTCGACGGCGCCGAGACCCATGCCGGAGCGCACGATGGCGACGTTCTTAGCATGCTGCAGGTGTTCGAGGACGTCCTTGGCGGCCTTCTTCTTGCTAAAGCGCATCTGGAGCATGGCCTCGTCGATGTTCTTGCCGGCGATCTGGCGCGCCAGCGGGCCCAGCTTCTTGACCGAGGTCTTGAACCAGTGCGACTTGGACAGCGACTCGCGTTCCGTGCGGAGGATCTGCTCGGTCTTGGTGAGCCGGCCGCGCCGGCGCACCTCCCGGACGATCATCTTGCGCTCCCAGCGCATGCGGGCCTCCGGCCGCGGATCCAGCACCGCCTGCATGTTGGCCCGGTTGCGCTTCTCCACCGGGTAGAAGGCGGCGCCTTCCAGGTCCTCCTCCTCGGCGGCGGCATCGGTGGCGGCCTGCTTCCGGGCAGCCGGGGTACGTCCGGACGCAATCAGCTTCGGGGTGGCCTCGTCCTCGGCGAAGATGGAGTCGGCACTCAGGGCACCCTCCCGCTTGGGCGGAGCTTGGGTCCGACGGGTGATCTTGGGTTTGGCGGAGTCGGACTTGCCGCCGAAGAAGAAGTTTTTGATGGAGGACAGGGGGGATGGGGAGTCGGGTTTTGTCGGGCCATTGTTGTTGTTGTTGTTGTCTTCGGGGAGACGACGAGGCACGGAGGCCGTCAGGGTTCGGCGAGGGACATAGGTGAAGCCTGTCCGGGCTGGGGAGGTTAGTATAGGCTGACATAGAAGTGGATGGGTGGATTGGTCTTACCTGACCGGATCAGGTGGCCGTAGGGGTTAATAGCACCCATTGAGGCCATGGGGTGGATGGTGGGAGAGATATTGAGATGTAGATTGGATTAAGAGTGCCAGGAAAAAAGTGACGGGAGAGACGGCGGGGTTGGCCGCTGTGGACGGCCGGAGAGCATCCACCAGCCACGCCGCGAGGAACAGCCACAGCCACGTGTGGCGCAGGTATCTAAGCAGTAGGCCGTTAATTATCACGGTTAACTATTATGATGGAGAAATGCCGACTAATCGGGGTTATTTTCACGAGGCCATTTAACCGATGATTTCATAGGGGCTTGAGAGTACACTAGGTAGTTAGTTAACTAACATTACCTATCACTTGTAAACTACGACTATTGTAGTTAACCAGTGTTCCAGATCCTTTGCAGTCTGGAGGATTTCTGCACACTAACACTCTGGGCAAAAAGGAACACATTACGTAGGAGTTCGTTACTCTCAGTTCAGTGGGAGCAAACACCAGACCCTTACAGAGTACTTAGTACCTAGTAGGTAGGTACTACAGATATTCTCTCTACACATCCCTCGGCGGCATCCCATCGGTATCTGCCGAGAAGCTCTCGAGAACAATCATAATCTTCTTCTTTCTCCACCGACGTCGATCCACTGCCCTCATCGTCAACCTCTCACTTCTCTCTCTCTTCTCTTCCTCTTCCTCTCCTTCTCTTCCTTCGTGTCCCTCCTCTCTCTCTTCTCCTTCTCCCTCTCCTCTTTCTACGAGCCTTCCAGGCCTCCAGTGTCTTCTCCTCTGTACGTCCTCTTCCTATTCCCTCCCTCCATTATCCCCTCCCATTCTCGTCCTCTTTCTGTCCCTTTTCCTTCTTTTCTCCCATCTTCCACCTCAAACTAACCTCAGCTTCTCTTAGCTCCCTACCCTACTGGTGACTTCGGAACCCTTCCTCCGCCTGGAGAGCTTGTCTCGGCGCCTGATCCTCCCGTCCTTTCGCGTGTTGTTTTCCACCTTGTGGTTAATCTCGTCCATTTCTCAACCAGTTTCTTCGTATCTTCTTTAAAGGAAGAAAGGACCGAATCGAACAAAGACTAATCCGTCGCCAACGACCATCTAACAATCAGGTCGCCGGTCTTCTGGTCTTCCTTCACCACGCGCATACACCGTGCTTCCCGTCGCACCTACAGAGAAATCCCTGCATCCACGGTCTCGACTGGCGGTCACCCGGCAGGAATGGACTCGCTGATGAGGCAACTAGTGGCTGTTCTCTAATAATCGATTGGATTCTTTTTAGTTTCATTGTCTTCGGTTCTCCTACGTCACACCATATCATTCCAGGATCTTCCTCGACCTCCCTCTAGTCTCCTGATTCGAGCGTCTCCCCTGTGTGAGAATGGACATCAATTCGCTTCTTTCGCCGCAGGAGTCAAATGCGCAATCGGGGCGTTCGACCTCGACCAGTATCCCTCCTTCCTCCAACGCTTCCATCCCGTCGGCATCGGCCCCCGTCCATAAGCCTCTCCGCAAGGGTCGCACCAATGCTCGCCAGGGCATGACGTCCTCACCGCTTGCGCAACACGTGTACGCCCCGGCGCAGTTACAAGAACCTTCCCCCCCGGCGATGAGTCCCACCGTAGGTCCCAACATGGGAGGAGGCAGCGGGACACCCCCCGCGACCGATCTGCCACCGCCCCGACAGCCTTCCACGCCCGGCATGGACACTCTGGCAGACCTGGCCTCCATGCAGCACCACCAGCCGCAGCGCACCAATGCATCCCTTCTCCGAAGCACCGAATCCTACGAAAGCCAGCTCTCCCCCTCCACCATGTACCCACACGTCAGCTCCATCGCCCACAATACCCCCACCCCCCGATCCTCCTTCGATATCGCCATGTCGGATGGTCCGAAGGAGAGCGCTCGGAGAAATTACGCCGATACCTCCCTCATTCCCGATGCGCAACGCTTGGCGACGGAGCTGTTCGCTCGGATACAGGAAAACCCCCATGACTATGACGCCCACGTCAGTTTTGTGCGCCTCCTCCATGAGGGTTTCCGGAACCATATCTTCCCGCCCAATAAGCCCGACGAGAAGGGCAATCCGCGCCAGTACGATCTACTCAAAGATATGCGCACCGCGCGGGAAGAAATGGACAAGCTGTTCGCCCTGGGCGAGGACCTGTGGGCGGATTGGGTTGGAGACGAAGGCATGCTGGCAGGATCGGTGAACGAGCGCATCGCGGTGATGGAGCTCTGTCAGCGATCGGTTGAAGAAGAATACGGAAGCACCAAGCTATGGGGAATCTATGCGGCCTGGGTCTCCCATCTGTACGAATCGGCCAACATGGACCCCAGTGAAAGCAACTGGACCGAGGAGGACCACCTCATTGGCCGTGAGGTCTTCTCCTTGCAGAGCGTTTTAGACGTGCTGCAAAGAGGCACCGAGGCGACCCGATGGAGGATCAACGATAGCCATGTGCTTTGGGATCAACTCATGACCTGGTACATGCGAGACCTCGCTCGCGATCGGTCTCAAGAGAAGATCAATCATATGATGGGACTGTTCGATATGCGGCTTCAAACCCCTCACAAGACGTGGCAACAGACCTTTGACACCTACTCCCATTTCATTACCGAGTACGCCAACGCGAACTACGAGAACATCATGGCGGATGCCGTGAACCGGTATGCGGATGCCAAGCAGAAGTGGGAGGCGCGCAGTGATTTCGAAGACAAGCTCGACCAAGCCGCCAACGCGCAAGATTCGACCTTGGAAGCCGCCATCTTCCGGGAATACATCGAGTGGGAAATTGGTCGCTACCGTCGCAAGCGGAGTAATTTCCATCTAGTCAGTGCCCTCTATCAACGCGCCCTTCTCCGGTTCCCCACCGACCCCAACCTGTGGGAGGAGTTTGTGATGTTCCTCATCGATGAGTCCTTGCACGGCCACGCGGATACGACCACGCTCTCGACTCTCGACCGCGCGACCCGACACTGCCCGAGCTCGGGCACCCTCTGGTCACAATATCTCCTCAGTTCGGAACGGGAGGGACAATCGTTCGCGAAGATTGCCGGGATCAAACACAAGGCGACGAGTACTGGTCTGCTAGATGTGGGCGGAATGGAAGAGGTTCTCAAGGTACACACAGCTTGGTGTAGCTATCTCCGCCGAAGGGCTTTCCTGTCCGACTCGACGGACGAAGACCTGGATGTGGCGGAAGTTGGCATTCGTTCAGCGATCGAAAGCGTCCAGGAGCTAGGCGAAAAGAAATACGGCCGGTCGTACCAGGGTGATCCCTTGTTCCGTCTCGAGCGCATCTACATCCGTTACCTGAGCGAAAGTGGCAGCTGGGACAGCGCGCGCGAGACCTTCAAGGGTCTAGTGGGACGCCTGGGTCACAGCTATGAGTTTTGGCTTACGTATTATGAGTGGGAGTTGATCTCATGGAGCAAATTTGTGCAGGGCGAGGCCACCGCTGACGCTGCTCGACGCACCCCGAACCCCAGCTACGCCACTGCGGTGTTGAAGCAAGCAATCAAGCGCACAGACCTAGACTGGCCGGAAAAGATCATGCAGGTCTACATTGCGCACTGCGAAGATTACGAGGACTCGGACGAGCTTCAATACGCGATTATTGAGACCCGGAAAGCAAAGCGGATGGTCGACACCCGGCGGGCTCATGAAGCGGCGCTCGCTCAACAACAGGCACAACAGCTTGCAGAACAAGCGTCCCAGGCGGAAAAGCGCAAACGCGACGACGAAGCCAGTGTCAACGGTGTACCGACGAAGAAACTTCGCGCCGAGGAGGCTGCGGCAGCTGACGCGGAATCGGAGGCGGCTACGCTCCGCCGAGATCGCGAGCATTCTACCGTCATCGTAAAGAACCTGCCTCATCAGACCACCGAGCATAAAGTTCGACAATTCTTTCGTCATGTAAGAGATACCTTCCTCGACTCTTGCGGACCTTGACTAACGTCTTTTAGTGCGGCACTATCAACAGTCTGAAAATGCTTCCCGGAGAAGACGGCAATTCGGAGACTGCCATCATCGAGTTCAATTCGAGGGATGAGGCGCTTGTCGCGCAGACTCGGGACCAGAAATTGATCGATGAGAATACGATCGAAGTGCAGCTGGGGTCGAATTCGACGTTGTTTGTAACGAACTTTCCCCCGACGGCGGACGAGAAGTACATACGAGACCTGTTCCACGAGGTGAGTGCACAACCTACCCTTTTGCTTAGACTTTTGAGACTGACTGCTGGCAGTTCGGCGAAATCATTGATATCCGATTCCCCTCCCTCAAGTACAACACGCATCGCCGGTTCTGCTACGTGCAATTCAAGACCGGCGAGGCCGCCCAAAATGCGACGAAACTCGATGGGACGGTAGTGGGCAATAACCTCCACCTGGTGGCCAAGATCTCGGACCCATCACGGAAGCAAGATCGACACGGCCCCATGTATGAGGGTCGGGAGATCCATGTCTCCAATGTGGACTGGAAGGCCAACGAGGACGATCTCAAGGAACTCTTCTCGAAATACGGTCACGTGGAGTTGGTGCGCATCCCCCGGAAGGTCGACGGTGGCAGCAAGGGGTTTGGCTATGTTGTCTTCTCCACCAAGGAGGAGGCTCAGGCGGCACTGGCCTTGCATGAGCACGAGTTCCGTTCGCGTCCCCTCCATGTGAAGGTATCGGCGCCCCAGGGAGCCAAGCGCAGTGCGACGACGATAGTTTCTCAAGTTGGGAAGTCGATGTCACCCTCCGGTGATGTCAATGGGACCAAGGAATCTGGCGAAACCGACGCGTCTGCTCGCGAACGCACCGCGCGCACATTGGCGTTGATGAACGTACCGGACACGGTGAACGACGCCCGGATCCGCAGTCTCGTGGAGCCGTACGGACAGCTGATCAAGGTCGTCCTACGACCCGACCACCAGGGAGCGATTGTGGAATTCGCCGATGTCCATGCCGCGGGTAAAGCGTCGTTGGAGCTGAGTGGTCAAGAAATCGCCCCGGGTCGACCTCTTCGCGTGGGCACTGTACCGGAGATGTTGAAACAGTCGGCGGAGAAAAAGAGCGGGCCGGGTCCCCAGGCGAACAAGTCAAAGGAGAAGACCGGGGGGTTCTTGGCGCCGTCCGGGCCGATCAAACGACCCACGCAGCCTGGATCATATGGTGGTCGGCGCGGAGGATTGGGGGTGAAGCGGGCCAAGGCGCCGACGGGTGCACCGCGGGAGCATAATGGTGACAAGAAGGGCATGACCACGACGACCACGACGATGACGAGCGACAGCGCGACCTCTGCGGAAGGAGGGAAGCCTCAAAAGAGCAATGATGACTTTCGCGCGATGATCCAGAAGGGTCGAGGGGAGTGAGGCGATTTGTAATGGAAATGAACTGCATGGCCGGTTCGGCGTTCATTTTCGCCCTGTGTTTTGATTTGTTTTGTTGTGCTTTTTTTCTTAATGCGTACCTTGTTCTACGATGGACCTTGGAGGAGGATGTATCTCTATTTGTACCATGGGATGATGTTGATGTTGATGTTGATGTTGATGTTGATGTTGTAGATTAGTTGGATGGAATCAGACGGTTGCGACGATGACGTCAGATCGCACTCCGTCGCCAGTTACAGTCTACAGGCGTACTATATACAGAGTACTATAGGTACTTCGACAGTAATGATCTTCCTGGCCATGCATCACGACGAATGAAAGAAGATAGCTGCCATCAACCGGCGCATGATCGCGCATCGAGCCTGTTTCGGTGGAATGTCCAAAGCACAAGGGATCCCCAATCCCCGCAACTGCGCTGCGCTTGGACCGCGACTTATACTGTGTCGGATGGATCTGGGCGATACTGCGACCGATGGTGCGCCAGAATGTCTTTTCTAGATCATGATAGGAAGTAATACGAGGATGAAGCTGAATGGATCCATGATCCTAGTTCTGTAGATTCATCGATTCTGTCGGTGTGTACGGTGTACGGTCTCCGAGTCAAAGCAGGAATTCTATACTACTCTGTACTGTGACCGCATGATCGGATCGGCCACCCTCCCTTTTCTCCTCCTCCTCCATCTCCGCCTCCTCCCCTCCTCCTCTCTTCCCCTACACTAACTACTTCAAACCACTCGACCATCCCTCACCGCTCCCTCTCTTCTGAGCCTGGTCTGGGATAGTTCTTCTCCGTCCTGCGCCGTTGGGTGTCGTTCTTCGCCCTCTCTTCCTCATCCGCCCACCTGTCGTCATCGCTGTTTCAACCTCCCACCCCAACCACGATGGACTTCCATCTCGTCCCTCGAGGCGAAGACCGCAACTACACCGGGTTCCTGACGAAAACCATCGTCTACTGCGGTTCCCTGATTATCTTCTTGGCCTGTAAGACTCCTTGGTCGCGTCCCACCACTCATCCTGACCCAGCGCAGCATTCGGCTTGACTATCTCCGCCATCGCGGTTCCAAAATGGGTCAGCTATCATAGCGACAAGGTGCGACCCTTTTCAGAAACGAAAACGATTATATGGTATCTCTGACCGTTGGATAGCCCTCCTTCCACTACTCCTACGGCCTCCACCGCCGCTGTTCCTCCCTCACCGATACCTGCGAGAGCTTCCCCCAGAATGACGACTGCCACGGCGAAGACCGCTACTTCTGTTCCATGTGGCGGTCCGTAGGGTTTCTGATGTCGTTTGCCGTCGTGCTCGAGGGCATGGCGCTCGTCGCGTATGTGATTGTGCTGTCGGGCGGGAAACGCCTGCGCGAGTCGGGGTGGAAGATTCTGAGTCTGTTGATTATCCTGTCGGCGATCGTGCAGGCTGCGAGCATGTCTATTGTGGTAAGTTCTGGCTTCCTCGACTGCGCGTATGATTTGATGGGTGGCGGGGTGCTGACGGTACAGGCCTACCTCTTCGATAACGAGGACCGCTTCTTCGTCGGCTGGCGGCTGGACGAGTCCTGGATTTACTGCACCGTCAGCTGGTGCGTGAGTCTGTTCTGTGCGGGGGCTCTGGTCTTTGCGGCGCATACGCTGCCGTCAGAGGGCGGGTATGAGTTGATTCCGGATCATTCCTAATGGCCGGATGTATGTCTTCTCCTTTCTTCTTATTTTCTGTTTGTTGGCGGTGTTTCGTGCTTCGTATACGGTATAATCAGCGTGTTTTTGTCTAGGGTAGTGTACATATTATTGATTGACTATAGCCACTAGATTACGAGTAATGGTGATTGAGCACTGCAACAGTCTATAATGAAATCAGATCTAGATCTTGCGGACGCCACCCTTGCTGCTCACCCGCGACATTCTCCGGGCTCGCATATCGCGAGGCGACACCACATCACTCTCATCATCCTCGTCGTGATCATCACCCTCACTCTCATACACCTCAGACACATCACCCTCACCCTCACCATGACCATGACGTGAAGGATCCTCCTGATCTGCATCAACCCACTCAAAAAACGTCGGCAAAATCTCAATATCCGGAAACCGCACCAGATCCATCCGTCCGCGCCCCTGCTGCACCGCCAGATCACCCATCACCCTTCGCAGCAGCACGCGAACATCCGCAAAGCTCTTGTCCGGCCCGAGCTCCGCGCGCAGCCAGCCGGGGACGGGGGCGGCCACGATGCGCGGTGTTTTGCGTTTGCGTTTGCCTTTACCTTTCCCTTTCCCCTTGCCTTTGGCTTTGGCTTTGGCCTTGGCCTTAGCCTTGGTCTTGGCTTTAGCTGGTTTGGTCGCTGCCTTCTTAGATCGAGACACAGTGTCAGAAGCAGGGCCAGGATCAGGATCATGATAATCACCCCGAAGGCTAAGGGAGGGAGTAAGCCGCTCGACCTCCCTCTTCCGCAGCACGACAGCAAAGCTGCGCACGCCGCCCCAGGCCTCCATGCGCTGCAGCGAGTCGAGCAGCAGCTCGCACTGGATGAAGGGCCATTTGGCGGCGCGGTAGCGCGCGCGCTGGTAGTGTTTGCGGCAGTAGTGCACCCAGACGTGCGGGGGGAAGCGCTTGGTGGCGGTTTTGTTGCGGCCGAAGATGTGCGAGATGACCTTGCGGGGAGGCGGGTCGGGGAGGCCGGTGGTTGGGTTTGTCGGGGTTGTGGTGCAGGGGATTGCGAATTCGCAGGTTATCTTGTTGGTTTGGGCTTCTGCTTGGGGTGGGGTGGACATGTTTGGGAGGAAGTGTAGAAGATGGTTGGGAGGATGGGAACATGCGAGAGGAAGGAGAGGTATATGTAGGTAGTCAATCCATTGTCATGCATTCTATAGCCATACGTACCAACGCCATGCATCAAAGACATCCAAGACCTTCACATCAAACCATTCATCATTCAATATCCAGCACACAAAGATTCAGACAGTTGTAAGACATCATCCGAAACATGCAAACATGAGACATCAACATAACATCACTCGTGACAATCAACTAGCATACCCTGTGGTAATCTTTGGAACATATCTGCGCACCGCCCGTCCGTTGTTACAGCCCACGCTGCCAATATCGATCGTCCCCAACTCCCGGCTCAGCGCGTCCATGCCGCCGCGACTCCCTGACACCGGAAACGACTGCGTCGGCGGCGGCGCAATCGGCACCTTGGCTGGGATGGGCGGCCCCGGGTTCTCAGGTTCATACAGTCTGGAAGGCGAGCGCCCCGGTGATGCAGAACCCCGGAAGGAGGACTGCGGCGATGGCGCCGCGACGTTGGGCGTGCTGTACGTCCGTCCATGGGCGTAGCTGCCGTACGGGTCGCGGCCACGGTGCATCTCACTCGGCGGCGGCCGGCCGCGCATCATGTCTGGCATGCCATACGACTGGGGTCGTCGCGTGGTCCCCATTGTCGCAGGTCTGCCGCGTGGCGGTCCCCATTCCTTTGCTGGCACGGGTGGCTTTGTGGCGGTCCGGGCTGGCGCATTGCGAAACCGCACTACCACTCCAGGCTTCTTGTTCTTCCGCTCCGGCTCAGGCGCCCATGTATCCGTAGGCAGATGGTCAGACGGGTCGATTTCCTTGCCCTCATCGTCGTAGATCGGGCCGGGGTCCCGGGCAGCTTCCGCCTCGCTGCGTCGTGCCGCTTCCATGGCCTGCGCTGGGCTATCGTATGCGGGAGCGGGCTCACGAAACACTGCGGAACGTGCAGCGTTGGGGTTGAAAGCATCGAACGAGTCTGGCGAGAACGGCACCTGGGATGGTTCATGTCCTCCCGACGATGACGGCCGCGGACTAATGGACTTGCGCGGCACAAGCGCAGACGGGCCAGGGCTAACGGACTTTCGGTGAATCGCGGCTGGAGGCCCCGGGCTGACAGACTTCCGAGGGACAATCCGCGTCTCCGAACTCATCGAGCCTCTGCTCACAGGAGTACGATCTTCCGGAGCAGGGTCGACCGGGTAAGGAGGAAGATTGGGCGATGGTTCGCGAAGCGGCATGACTTGCCCCTCGAATACTGCGCTCTGCCGGCGCGAATGGCTCTCCGCCACCGCACGATCCGACTCTGCATCCGCGACGATGGGGTCAAACCCGGCGACTAGGCTGGGCGGCATAGACGGCGTGCTGGTCGGCATATCGTGCATCCACGGCCCATCGGTGGGCGGGTGCGACGGGCGCGTCATAGTGATCTCGCGGGATGTGTGGGGAGATCCGTACTCTGGGGAGTAAGCTTGGTACGGAGAAGTCGGTGACGGTACTAACTGCTGACTGGAGTGCTGACTGGAGTGGCCGACGCCCGATCGATGCACCGGAGGGGGTGGCGGAGGGCCTTCGTCTTCTTCATCCTCTACCCGTGGTTGCATTGTTGCGTATTCGGTGTGGTACCCATCCCGGCTAGGTGGTGGGCGCATCGGAGCGGGATCGTGGACGAGCGAGTTGCTGTGGGGGCGATAGTATTGGTCGCGTTCGACGGGTCCTGGATGCTGTCCCGGATGCTGTGAATACTCCAAGGGAGGTTCCTGCATCCCACCCGACGAGCGGGGTCGGTATCTTGAGCCGTGTCCGTGAGGGAGCATTTCATTACTGGGTGGGTAGGGCTCGACGGTGGGGAAATGATAGTTGCTGTGGTGGCTACTAGGCCGGGGCGCCTCAACCGGGGGCGCTTCGATGGGCTCCGGGGCGTAGTGATCTGCACGAGTCACGGGGAGGTCTGATCTGGAGGATCGATAATCTGCTGGCGGCATGTTTCCATATCCGGAGCGAGGTCGAGCGTAGGAGCGTGAATCGTATGCATCCATCGGTTTTTCGCGGTATGAAGGATAGTATGGGTCCTGCGGGATTCGTTTCGACGCAGACAACGGCGGAGGAGCGGCAGGCTGACTCCATTCTCGGTGGAAGTCATCGGGTGTTTCATAGTTCCTCATGGGGCGGGAGGCGGGCGGTGGAGCGTAACTAGGAGCATCGTATGGAGGCATTTCGGGCGCAACGGGATGCCGCGAGTGGTGCCCATAGTCGGAGGGCGCAGGGGGGGCAGAAGGCGCAGGCTCATGGTGGACGGGACGGGAGGGAGGCTGTTGCGGTAATGGGGCTGAGGCCGTCTTTTCGGGAAGTGTAGGTCGCGCTGGAGCTCCAGGAGGGTCGCTGGGGAGTGGACGTCGCTTGACATCCTTGAGCTGACGGGGTCCAGAAAGAGATGACGAGTTGACGGGGGTGGACCCTGACCCGCTGGGTTTTGCATGCACTTTCTCGGCTGCCTGGGTGCGGCGCTCGATCACGGCCTCGTCTTCTGGTCTCGTGTCATAGTAAGTCATCTCAATGCGGATTTCTCCCGCGTACTTCCCGCGGAACTGCAGTGGGTGCCATTGGTCGCTTTGGCCGCCTCCCGGGATAATCAAGTCCTTCAGATCAACCCAGGTTTCTCCGATCAGATCCGTTCGCTTATCGTCGTTAAAAACGGATAATTTCAGTCGAAAATAGTCGGGGGATTCGTGCACCGTGAAGCGGAGCTCTTGATCCCTAGACGACATCAGTATGGGATGACATAGAACTGCCTCAAAAAGACGTACCATTTTGGGGTCTGACCACCTCGCAGGTCGGTGTCTGTTTTCTTTGCTTCTTTGCCTAAACGCGCAGCACAGTAGGGATTCTGCTTCCCCATGGTCTTTCGATTAGGGAGATTCTTGGCCCGATCGACGACGGCGACGAGGGTTCCAATGGCGGGACCGTCGACGGACATGTCTGCATAGATGCCGGCGGCATGGTTGAGCTTGGCTAGCTTCGACATCTTGGACATGGACATGATGAGTCCGCGGTCCCAACGCCGGGAGAAAGGAGTGGACGGGGTGTCTGTCTCTATCAGCAGAGAATGAATGACGATGTTGGAGGTAGGGGGAGGAAATGAAGCTAAGGATGCAACGAATGGGTCCAACGGTGCCACGGGGACGGTACCATTGGGGGACAGGAAGGAAAGCTGCAGCTACACGAGAGGAAGCAAGCAGGGAGAGCAGAGAGGGAGGGAGAGAGGAAGATGAAGAAGAGGGAGAAGAAATGAGGCCAGGAGGGGAAACAACAATAACATCGATAAGGCCGTGGGGCCGGTGTTCTGGATTCTGGGTGGCTGGACAGAGGTGGCTGGTAGAGGGCCACTTGGCGGCCTGATTGGGTCCCGACAACAGGTTCCTGCAGCTGAGGTGGGGCTGCTCCGCTGAATAGGGCATAGTCTGGTCCACCCGACACTAATCCCTTTCCGGCGGTACCTCGAGGTCCTCGAGTACACTGCATCTATGCATCTACCATGGATATCGGAGGGGCAACTACTTTACCAGCATGAATATATTCTCATTGATGAATGTTCAATATAGACCTACCAGACAAGTACCTAATATAGATAGTCTAATAATAACTGTAGTGCCCCGCTGACGTCGCAGGCAGTCGGATTACTATTTCCATCCGCCAATCAGCTAACTGTCCTGATAAAATTAATTCCATCATGATGAAATAGTCGATATCGCCTGTTAGAGAGTCGATGGAGGATGGATCCCACTTGCGTCAGTCGCTGCAAAACCAGTATTCTTCCCCACAATCGGATCTCTGCCCGATGCTACTCCAGGTCTGCTGCCTACTCCGTACTTCATCCATAGTAGTGCCCGATGTATCTATAATTGACTACAGCTTCGGCATTGAGCTAGCCTTCATTTCCGGGGTGGTTACACTGCTTCACTCTATACCCTGGCTTCTGATATCACCTCTCCTCTATGTAGAAAGACACTTCCTCCCGGAATGGGACCCATTGGGTTGCTATGCTCCTCCTGTGCAATGTGGAGTGGACGCCGTTGACCCACAGAGCGACTCTAGAACAGATCGTCCGTTTCATGCCATTTACGCAGAAGAGCTGAGCCTTACAAAATGGCTCATATCAGTACAAAGTACTCTTTAATACTGACTGATTGCCTGTGTGAGTGAAATTTAGTACCCATGCATACTATAGTCTTTAGGGCAGTGGGTACCTATACGCTATGGCTGATGCTACGAAGATACATAAAACACAGGACTCGATTGCACGTACTAGGTAGACATCACACTGTGAAGTAATTCGGCTACTGCACTCGCCTTGCAGCTATAAACAGCCAGTCTGTTACATACCACCTCTGAAGATCAATTATAAACTCTCCGTCATCCTTTGCTTCGTCCGATCTGTCAAGCACGCACTTCGACTAATTCATTCTGGCTCCTCTTCATCCCCCCATGGACAGGTCACTGCATCATCCGGCCAAAGCTTGGTATACAACGGCCGCGCCTCTTCATTCCAATCCTCGTCCCAGAACCCGTCGGACCTAATCAAATCAGTCCATACCCATCGCAATAATACATATTCTCATAACTTACGACAGCCCAAATTGGTTGGGAGCCAGCATATACGCCCTGAGAAGCACACATGCAACGACAACATCATACGGCTTTTGCACGGTCTTGACAAACGATCATTCCCCCGAATCGGGCTCTATGATCAACATCTCATGCCCATCAGACTCGACTCCATTCAAGCAGATTCCGTTCTCGATATTCGCAAGCTTTCCGATGTCCTCTGTCGGGTTGTCTGGGTCATCCTCGCTGCTCAGTTCTACACCCGCCGCTTCGATGATGCGTCGAGTGTCCTTGACCAGCTGCGGCCAGGCGCGTTGCCATTCGGGGGATTTGGGTCTTTGACTTGGTAGTAGTGTGTGTAGCTGTTGATAGTCAGTTACGGTCGTACGAAGAGGGGTTGGTCTTACCCCATATCTGCTTGTTGATTGCCTGCTGGCCATGGAGATAGACTGCAACAGAGTGAGACACTGTGCTCAGAAGAGACAAGAGAAACCTTCTGCTGATATCAGCGAGTTCCTGGATATGATGTATGTCTGATGAGAGTTCGTGCCCAAGTGAGCCCTAAGTGGCTGGGGAGATGACCAACGAATATTGCGAACACGGCCGGTCATTCTTTCCATCCATTTGCACAGCGGGGCAAGACAGCCCCTGGAGAACAGTAAAATGCATATAGTGGCCAAGGACGCAGATTATATTCGAGCCCGTGGACGCTTTCCAGTAGGGTAAATAGATTTCTATACCAAGCATCATCTCATTTTCGATTCGTCTCCGGTTTATAGCAAATTTAAGTCAGGAAGATGTATTCCATCGACATGTCTCCACGGACATTCCCGTACGGTGCTTCCGTATACAAGTACCTTAGGTAGCCGGGCCGATTTCTCATTGATCGGACCTACTCTCCGGGAAACGCAAAATCCTCACCGGTCGCCTTGACACAAATGAGGCTCTCCTGAAGCGCATCCTTATCTTCTGCATTGTATGGACGGAATAAAGCGTGTGGATAGAATGGTACCCAGTCTGAGTAGCCGCAATTTTTGATGCTGACGCGGGAAAGCATATGGTGATCAGTCAATTCGCGGAATATCTCGTTCCATATCCCAGTAGATAACTTGACCCAGAGGAGTTCGATGCATCTCATCGTTTGTCGATGGCTTTGTAACAACCACAACAGATCTGGACCATCAACGGTCATGTATTTGAGCTTCAAGCAGCGTAAAGGGGCATTTTTGCTCAGTGAGTAAAAGGAGACGTCTTCAGCATGCCGAAGATCAGTAAGCTCGAGATAGACGAGGTTTGTCGCATGCTTGAGCGACCGGCAGAGTCGAGGCTCAGGTTCCCTCCTTGGTCGCCTCTGCCGCTCAACTGCATATCCGGTTCGAAAGTAGCGTATCTTCGGTATGATAGTTGCTAGAACGCCTTCATACCGCGGTGAGGTCGAAATGTAATTTTCATTAGCCCTGGCAGCCATGAAGCTGAGCGCTGCCAGATTTTTTGGAAAGTTGTATCTCAAATTAAGAAGGATAGTGTCGGAGAAATCCCTTTGACAGGATGTATTGTAAGAACTTGCTGAAGGTATCCAGACAACGAGAGATTCCAAACTGCTGAGCTGTTCAAGGCAACGACCGAAAGTTTTGATAAATGCTCCGACATATTGGCGTTCCTTCTGTTCATCATTCGCTATGGTGCTTCCCACCGACAAATATCGTACGTGGTGTGCATAGACGCTTTGGGAGAGTCCCTCCAGCTTCGTGTGTTGCTCTAGGGTCTTTCTCTTGGAAGTATATGACCGAAACAGCAGAGGCGATGCTGCCTTATGGAATCTGGCGTGAGCAAGACGAAGATTTTGGAGGCTTCGGATGTCAAGCCCGCAATATAAGGTTATCTAAATATCATTTCTGTAAGCTACAACAGTGTATAACGTCAGAATCGTGGCATACCGCGCATCATACCTTGTCAAGCAATTTCTGTGGCAGAGAACAGATCTGGGAAGGAATCTTTCGGCGACTCATGGACAATCTCGCTCGTTTATTATAACGCATGATGGGTACTGTCATATGGATGAACTAGACAGTGACCAGTTGTGTGTGAGATGAGCAGTAAGCATGGAAGCACCCGAAATCTGGAACCTTGCGTCAGTATGAGCACCTCGTATCGTCTTCAAGGGAGCATGCCATGTCTAACGGTTGAAATGTTGAAAGTTAAGTAATGCGCATTCTGAGTACCCGAAAGTTATGAAACCGCAGCTGATTTGGAAACAATTTAGCTCCTTCAGATTGTACATGCCATGTTGAGCTGTTACAGGAAATTCACCATTTCCAATTCTTCATGAGCGTATAGTAATAGACAGTGAGATACCTTAAGTATGTTATGAGGGTTTACTATCGACCTGCTTCCAAGCTCACCCAACTATTCCAAGCGTGGCTCATCTCTTTGTTGCCAAAGATACTTGCCAAGCTATGAAAGCATTTGTTTTGTGGACCATAATGTAAAGGACAATTAAACATGTTAGATAGCTCCCATAGGACCTAGGCCTACTAGACCCCATGCATTGCATTGTCTATAGCAACAAACACGCTAGCAAAGTGACACTGCGTAACAAACTCTTAGCAGAGTAAATGTTATCCTCTCCAGCTCCGATTCCTTAGGAAGGAAAGAACTGAGGAACGAGACATAGATGCTCGTTAGAACTCCTGGTCAGTCATGTCCTTCACTAGCCTTGCTCATAGAAACGGTTCTTTCCCTTGAGATATGACAATTATAGTAACTTTCACTATGAGACAACTCTTTCACTATAGACAGATGTAAACTGCAGTTCGGCATTTGAATTCGAAATGGACGTGCATCCACTTGACAAGCCAGCTGCACAGATCTCTCGTCCTCGCAGTTACTCCTATTCAGAAACCTGGCACCATTCGACATACAAACGGGAGTCTCCTTTATACTCAACCTGAAGTGAATGTAAGACTCACCCATAGTATAAATACACGTGGGCCATCATTCAAACGATGCTTCTACACCCACCATCCTCATATCTCCTAGCAGTCCTCTCACCACTGTCTTACTTCGACTCTCACCTGCCAACAACCGATAGCCTGCTCCCATGACGCTTATAGCCAAAATGCCTACCATCTACCGGATAAACGGCCTTCAATGGGTCTCGGTGTGGGTTGCAATCCCCACCGGCCACCGCAGAACATCCAACAACGGGCGTAGTCGTCTCCTCGAAGCCTTATCTACCCTTCGCAGCGGAGGAACCTATCACCTCTACCATGATCCTCCTCGTATCGGCAGCAGCTGGCTTGTCGTCAGAGTCGAAATGCGCGTGGACAGTGCTGAACCCCAGCGTGAGGCCGCCCGTACCCTTGCCATGGAGGAAATACACTGGAGGCTGGAGAACAACCACTACTAAACCACCAGCCTCTGGTATGTTTCCTTTATTGCCTGTTGTGGTATTTATTTCACGCGTTTAATGATGAAAATACCTCTCAACAAGGGTGCCTAATTTGACAACGGCTGCATACTTGTTTGGTGCTGAGCATGAGCGGATACTGGATCATGTTGGAGAGATTATTTGCGCACCATCACCCGATGGCATCTCCATGGGTTAGCGTGACAAGGTCTGTGTTCTCTGGTACAGTACTTCCGCTATAGGTGTCTCCAGTTACTGAGGCATTTCAACTTGCGCTCATCTCAGGAATGCGATTTGCCTCTAGTATCTTGGCCAATTTGAAAGTTGTAGAAAGAGCGGCTTAGCCCTGTCACATCCTTGTCCGTTATCTGGACAGATTTCCCGGATTATTCTGGACTGCATAAACTTGTCCATAGCAGAGACAGGCAGCGTGTGTCCTTCTTTTGATCATATCCATTGGTAGCCACTGCCCCCATACTGAGAGAAGATAGAACTAAGGTAAACATTGACAACGTTACTCTTCAGACAAGTTTCCAAGAGCAGCACTAGTCCACCATTATCTGACTACAGTTCTCCTCTGATAAGTTGCAATCTTATCTCTCAACTTCTCCGATAGGGAACCGGCCGTCCTTATCGCATGGTATCTTCATCTCTATAGGTGATCACGAATCCTGCCGCCAGGAACATTGGATAAGAGGATAGAATGGAGCAATCAGAGGGGAAGCACTATCAAATTTATGCAAATTGTATATAATATTAGTATTCCCGCCTCCTTATCTTATCCCAGTCAGGGCACTAGCGTCCATATAATATCAGGTGGACGGTTAACAGCCCATCAAGAATATTATTGATGAAGCCTTAAATATGAAGCATCTTATCACTGAATATTTGTCACTTGACTGCGTCGTTCTGGATGGCACTGTAGTCACTGCCTCCGACACAGGCCGCTACGATATTGGTATCAAGGATGGCAAAATTGCGCTTCTTGCACCTGCGCGGAGCTTGGCGAACGCTCCTGTGAAACGTATAATCGATGCAGAAGGGGCCTATGTGACGGTATTTCTTGCATCAAGCTCTACATCACCCTTCTTTCCACTAACTCGCGATGTCGATAGCCTGGAGGAGTAGACGCACACGTCCATCTAGCGGAACCTGCGCTTTTTGGAAAGGGCAAAAGCTCGGATGACTTCACCAGCGGTAGGCTCTTCAGCTCTATATAATGTCCTGGGCAGATTATTAAAGTCTTCTTCAGGCACTCGGTCAGCTGTGGCAGGCGGCACAACCACCATCATTGCATTTGCTCCGCAATCCAAGGGCGAAGCGTCTCTAATACCTGCTTTGGATCGGGGCTTGACGGATGCATTGCAGGGCACCTATTGCGACTATTCCTTCCATATCATCATTGCAACCCCTACTCGCGAAGCGCTGGATGACCTGGTCACCCTGCGCGAACGCGGCGTAACGTCAGTCAAGATCTACATGACCTACGAAGCCCTTCAGCTCCGCGACAATGAGATCCTCGACGTCCTGCTGCGAGCTCGGACGGAGGGCATCACCACAATGATCCATGCTGAAAACGGCGACATGCTTAAATGGATGACCGAAAAGCTGGAAGAGCAACAACTCCTCGACCCAAAGTACCACGCTACTTCCCGTCCACCACTCTTGGAAACGGAGGCTACGAACCGTGCAATCGCTCTAGGCCAGCTGGTCAGCGCACCTATCCTGATCGTCCACGTCTCCTCGCCAGCAGCAGCTGAAGTCATCCGCAATGCACAAGTCCGCGGACATCCAGTATACGCCGAAACATGCCCTCAATACGTCTTCCTGACGCGCGAAGCGCTCGATCAACCCGGGTTTGAGGGCGCAAAAGCCGTGTGCTCGCCTCCCCCGCGGGATTCTGAGCAAGACCTGGAAGGAATCTGGTCGCATCTCAAACATGGCACCTTCACCATCCTCTCCTCGGACCACTGTCCCTTCATGTACGACGATACCATCTCGGGAAAAAAGGCCGCTTGTTGTCCAGAGACACCGAACGGCCATTTCAAGCATATCCCGAACGGCTTGCCGGGCGTCGAGACCCGCCTCCCTCTCGTCTTCAGCGCCAACCGTCTCTCCCCGGAACGCTTCGTCGCGCTGACGAGCACGAATCCGGCCAAGTTGTATGGCCTGTACCCACGCAAGGGCGCGCTGATTCCTGGGGTCTCGGATGCGGATCTCACGATCTGGTATCCGTCCGGCGTGTTGCCGGCATTCCCCATATCTAATTCTGAACTGCATCACAATGTGGACTATACGCCATATGAGGGGATGCAGGTATCCCAGTGGCCGCGATACACGCTCCTCCGTGGTGAAGTTGTCTGGGATCGCGACCACGGCGGTTTGGTTGGTAGCAAGGGCTATGGGCGGTTTCTTGAGCGAGGTTGCAGTGCCTTTAACGAGCCGCTGACGAAGTGGGATGTGTCTCAATATTGACGGTATCGACAATATACGGATAAACCGCTTGAACAGTGTCCTATTCATCTTCACTTGTATTGCAGCTTCGTCTTGCTGCGAGGCAAGTCCTATAACAGCACGCGTTCTCTGTAAATAGCCTACCACTGGAAGTGCAGAATTGTCCTGGCAATGCAATTGATTGAGCAAGTGACTAATAGCAAACAAAAGAGAGCATGAAAACTCAGGTAACAGTAAAAAAGACAGTAACAAATGACATTCCAATCCATACTCCAATACCCAGTCGCACGCGATGCTCCAGTCATCCGCCCCTAATCCATGCAATCACTCCAGTATGTCTCACGTAGAGAATCCGACATCATCTCGAGAAAGAATCTACTTCTTCTCGTTGCACTTGCAGGTCTGCCAGAGGAAGCCACCGCAGTAGCCACCGTTACGACCAATGCTCGAGCACTATTCGCATATTAGTAATTATCCTTCAATCGCAAGATTGCTGCAGACGTACGTAGTTGGAGCAAGAGTAGTCGTTGGGGCATCCGTATCCACGCTTGTGCATCAGGGCGCCGTCTTGGCCGTCCTGGCCCTGGCCGGGGGGAATGAAGGTGTCGAGGTCACCGCCGTCGACGGCGGCGCTCTTGGTCTCGGGAACGGCGATGGCGAGGCCGGTGGCGACGAGGGAGAAGAGAGTGATGACTTTGGTGAACTGCATTATGGCTGTAGGTTCTCTTTTGGAAAAGGTTATGGTGGTGATTGAGTGGAGGTGTTTGAAGGCTGTTGGATTGTTTGAATGTTGTTTGATGATGGAGAAAGAAGGTCAGTTCGAGGGGAGATGATGGGGTATTTATGTCTTTCGATGGCTGGAGGCTCGAAGCAATTGCTGCTGAGGCTCCATACATTTGATTCTGCAGTTGGACGTATACGGAGTCCTAAAGATAGAAGTCTTCCCTTCATGCCAGTCGCACCAGGGCCTGTCAATAGCTGTGAAGACTAGATCAGCAGTGTTTCGATGTCGATCTTAGTCCTCGGACCAGTATCTCAGCTAGAATAATTCGTATAGGATGCATATACGACTCGAGTCTGCGTATTTAGATCTTGGAATGCTTGGCTCTCGGATAGGGCGTAGATCCTATATCGATACGACCTCGGTTGGGGCCGAAGTGAGTTGATACTATTGATAGAGTAATATGGTTGTTCCTGGGCTAGTGCAAGTGCTGTAGGGCTGTCGTCGGTTCTGTTGGCATGCATCATTCTGGTCTGACTTTACGAGCACCATGATCCAGCCAGCGATGTCCATGTATACCGAGTCATTCAATCCCTATATAAAGTGCCTCATCAGCACCTATTACAGTTATTGACGAGCCTGTACTATGCTTTAAACTTAGGTGGACGCTGCTCGCCACAGACTACTAGCTTTATATGGCTCTGATATAGATAGCTTGAAGAACTTACCCCATGCCCAGAAGTTGGGCATACTGCGTATGGCCCAGATAGGAAGGCTGAGGGCTGTGTTGTAAAATACGATGATCGACAGCGCTAGCATCGTCCCCAGACGGTGGCCTGACATGGTTTGCAGATGAGCTGCTATTTTAATCTGTAGCAAAAGGCCCCAGGTGTCTACAATGACTATGGTGGTATATGTTGATTTATTGCGCAGATCACCATCGTTCTCGTGGTAGGGCTGCAACACGAAGCTATTCATAGTCCACCGGAGAAGCGACGGCCTCTACTCGTATCGTCTGGGGCGTTGTCTTGGCTCACCCTGCCCACGATCCTGCATATACTGCATCAAATATGACAAAACTATGACATTGGGAGCTCCTTCTTCATGCTGAAGGCGTTTGTATAGTTGAAGGCGGTTGTAGTTTCCATATTACCCGATGCGGTTAGACACCATGCTGACCAACCGGCGGTTGCCATGAAGATTTCTGCTGCTGTCAACAACCGAGTAACACACACAACTGACCGACTTTCTGGAATTTTTAGCCAGAAATTCGTCAGATCGAAATGGACGGTCCCGGGATCAGCGATGGCGCGCAGGCGTACGCGTCCATGGCTGGAAAGCTGGACGCGAGACTGCTCCAAGCCGTCGACAAAATGGGCTTTGCCGATATGACGCCGGTCCAGCATCGCGTGTTGACCGAACTTCCCGACTGGCGCAGTGACTGTCTGGTCCAGGCGAAAACGGGGACGGGGAAAACGCTCGCCTTTCTGCTTCCTGCATTGCACTGTCTCCTGAAGGGAAATTCCGCGCCGCCAAGAGGTCAGGTCGCCATCTTGATCATCACCCCTACGCGAGAGCTGGCCCAGCAAATCGCCAAGTCCTGCGATCAACTCACGTCGCAACTCCCGAAACCGCTTGAATGCCACATTGCCGTGGGTGGAACAGCTCGCGCGTCCGCGCATGCCCGCTTCATGAAGGGGGCGCCTTCTGTCCTGGTGGCAACTCCGGGACGGCTGAAAGATTACCTCTCCGACGAATCCACGGCAGAGAAGCTGTCGAACATCCAGACCCTCATCTTGGATGAAGCAGATACCATGCTTGACAGCGGCTTTATCGCTGACGTGAAGCGGATCCTCCAACTCATCCCACCCAAGAGCGCTGGCTGGCAAGGTATGTGCTTCTCGGCCACTGTTTCGCCCAAAGTCAAGGATGTGATCAGTGTTGTGCTTAAGTCCGGATACACTAGCATTTCGACCATCGAGAAGAATGAAGCGCCCACACATGAGAGAGTACCCCAGTACCACGTGCTCATCCCGTCGGTGGCCCAGACGTTCACCACCCTGACCTCCCTTCTCAATCTCGAAATGAAGGCATGCTCTAAGATCATTGTGTTTGGCATCACGGCCAACATGGTTGCCCTCTTTGCGGGCGTCTTTTCCCAAGGCTTGACCCCGCTGCGGGTGTTTGAAATTCACTCCCGGCTCAGCCAGAGCGCTCGCACGAAGACCACGAATCAATTCAAGGAAGCGGCGGCCGGCATCCTGTTCGCTTCGGATGTTATTGGCCGTGGCATGGACTTCCCCAACGTCGATCTGGTCATCCAGGTCGGCCTGCCCTCAAACGCTGAGCAGTACGTCCACCGTGTCGGTCGGACAGCCCGTGCCGGAAATGACGGGCGCGCCATTATCCTCCTCACCCAGGCCGAGTCTTTCTTCCTGAAGAACAACCGCCACTTGCCCATCCAGCCTCACCCGCAAACCAACATGATCAATGAGGGTGCGTCGTCGTGCGCGGATGCCGTCACGCAGGCTATGTACAATATTGATGAAGTGACCAAGCAACGCGCCTACTCGTCTTTCATCGGTTTCTTTGCCGGTTCGGGTCTCATGAAGCAGCTTCGTCTCGATAAGCCGGGTCTGGTTCAACTCGCCAACGAGCTGGCTATCGAGGGCATGGCGTGTCCCGAGCCTCCGCCCATGGACAAGAAGGTCGTGGGCAAGATGGGGTTGAAGGGCGTGCCGGGATTCAACTATGGGAACGGGAGTGATTCTGTTCAACCCCACAGGCGATTCCAGGGCAAGCCTCGCGATGCGCTAAGCCCTGGAGCTACTCGAGGCGCACAAAACGGGGTCGAGAAGAACCGTGGAGGTCAGGGAGGTCGTGGAGGCCGCGGTCGGGGACGTGGTGGGCGTGGACGAGGTGGGAGGCAAGCACAACGCCCCTGAAGTGTACAATACTGCAATATAGATTTTAGCTCTAAGATACAATCATTAATGTTAGAGCATTAATGCTATATTCAGATTGGCATTAGGTACCAGTTGTTGACATGCGCATAGACAGTATTTAGGGAGCGTTTGAAGTAGTCGATGTAGGATATATATTTCTGTTCATGCCATATATGAAAGACACACCAACCAGACGCAAAGTATGTATGACGAAGAACCGTTGAATCCCTCACATCCGGACCTTTCTAAACTGATACCAAGAATTGTTGTTTTTCTTTTAAAAAAAGAAAAGGCAGAAGCAGCACAACATAACAGGTGCAAAAAGACTGGAGTTGCGGGGAATCGAACCCCGGACCTTTCGCATGCGATTGCATGCTAAGCGAACGTTATACCACTAAACCACAACCCCATTCGATGAAAGACGCTGTCTTATTACGCTATAAGAGGGGCACTAATCCCATATCCGCCGGCCTAACTTACCCCATTGAGCCTGCCGACGGACTCTGATCATTCCCGATCAAGAAAAAAAACTTGCCCATTCCATCATCTCGCTGGACGCAACATCTGGCATTGATCGTGCCTATTCTTATTCCCGACACTCCTCTCTCTCGATAACTCGTCCCAGCGAAGTTCTACCCACGACAAAAACCTCTGCAGCAGCATGGCTGCCCCCGTCCTTCCGCTGCAGCAGGTCAAGCTGCCTGCGCTGCCGTCGACTCGTTTAACCCCCGAACAGCAATACTGGAAGACGTTTAAGAACCCCCTCCTGATCCCATCACCGGCCAATGGACCCGTCAATCTCATTACGCAGCCGTCCGCGCCCTCCTCCGCTTCCGCCTTCCCCTCTCTTACACAACCCCCGGATGTCTTCACCGTGACGACGGGCGCCCGCGTCCAGATCTACTCGATCCGCACGCGCAAGCTCCTCCGCACCATCACGCGGTTCGACGATACGGTGCGCGGCACGGACGTGCGCCCGGACGGCCGCGTCCTCGTGGCCGGTGACGACACCGGCGCCGTGCAGGTGTTTGACGTGGCGTCGCGCGCCATCCTCAAGACGTGGAAGGACCATAAGCAGCCGGTGTGGGTGACCAAGTTCTCGCCGAGCGACCCGACGTGCGTGATGAGCGCCAGCGACGACCGCACCGTGCGGCTGTGGGACTTGCCCAGCCAGAACAGCGTCAAGACGTTTGTCGGGCATACAGACTACGTGCGCAGCGGGGCGTTCATGCCCGGCTCGCTGGCGTCGTCGAACCTGCTCGCCTCGGGCAGCTACGACCGCACCGTGCGTCTGTGGGATCCGCGCGTGGAGGGCCGCGCGGCCATGACGTTCAAGATGGCGGCGCCCATCGAGAGCGTGCTGCCGATGCCGACGGGCACGACGGTGCTCGCCTCGGCGGATAATAGGATCGCGGTGCTGGATATCGTCGCCGGCAAGCCGCTGCATATGATTCAGAGCCACCAGAAGACGGTCACGGCGCTGTCGCTGGCGTCGAACGGCGAGCGCCTGCTGAGTGGTGCGTTGGACGGCCACATGAAGGTGTTTGAGACGACGGGGTGGAACATGGTGTCTGGGTCGAAGTACCCGTCGCCGATTCTGTCGCTGCGCGCGATCACATCGGGTGCGGCGCAGGAGGACAAGCACATCGCGGTGGGTATGCAGTCGGGACTGCTGTCGATCAAGACGCGGCTGTCGGGCCAGCAGAAGATCAAGGAGCGCGAGCGGCGGAAGGAGATGCAGGCGCTGCTGGAGGGCAAGCTGGAGGAGCACGACCGCAAGATGGCGAAGAAGAAGAAGCTGCGCGGGTCGGGCTGGGAGAAGCGGCTGCGCGGGCGGGACTTCATCGGCGAAGGCGTGGAGATCACGATCGACGGCCAGGAGGGGCGGAAGCGCAAGAAGGAGCAGAGCTGGGAGGTCGACCTCCGCAAGGCCAAGTACTCGGCGGCGCTGGACCAGGTGCTGTCGTCGCGGGACAAGACGGCGCAGCTGACGCTGCTGACGGCACTGCGGCACCGCTCGGCGCTGCGGGCGTCGCTGCAGAACCGCGACGAGGTGACGCTGCAGCCGGTGCTGCGGTGGGTACACAAGAACATCACGGAGCCGCGGCTGGTCAAGCTGTGCGTGGAGGTGGCGATGAACGTGCTGGATATCTACTCGGCGAACCTGGGCCAGTCGGCGCAGATTGACAAGATGGTGGAACGGCTGCACCGGCGGGTGCGCGACGAGGTGGAGATGGCGCACCAGGCGTACCAGACGAAGGGCATGCTGGAGATGCTGAAGGCATAGCCCACGTACGCGGATGGATGACGGGAAAAGCAATGTTTAGACTTGTTGCATATTGGATACCTGGATGGAGTTTGGGATCGGATGTACATAGCGCATACATTGATTGATGAGATTGTATACTCGGACGTGTATCGTAGAGACGAACAGTAGAGACAAACAACGCTACTGGTATAGCTTCGAGAACCCCTCGCCGTTCTCCGGCGGCTGCAACCAATTCCGCCGGTCATATTCCCAGCCCTCAGCGCCTTCAATGACATGAAAGGTATACGCATACCGGCTGCGCGGGCTGGTATTCTTCTCACTCTTGTGCAGCACATTGCCATGGATCAAGACGAGCGACCCAGCCTTGACCTCAAGCACATCCACATCCTCCTCCTTTGGCGCCAGACTCGCATCCTCCTCCTCCTGCATGCCCTTCGGCAGTCCCGGCCCCTCATTCACCACAAACTCCGTCCCAACCGCCTGTCCCTCCTCATTCACCCTCCTCACAAACCGCCTCTTCACCGCACCCCCAGCCCGCCCGCGATGCGAACCCGGAAACATCCCCAGCGTCGCATTCCCCGGCCCCGCATCCTGCAGCGCAATCCACCACCCCACCGCGGACGGCGGATCCGTATACAGAAATTCCGAGTCGCGGTGCGGCGGCACCGCGCCCCCGATCCCGGGCTGCTTGCAGATCACCATGCTCTGCAGCACGCGCGGGTCGACGAACCCCAGCGACCGAGCGATGTCCGCGTTGCGCGCCGACAGCGTGACCCCGCGGAACGGCGGCGACAGCGTGTGCAGCGAGTGGCCGATCTTGTTGATGGCCTGCTGCTTGGGTTTCTGGAGCGCGGCGCGGCCGGTGCGTGCGTCCGGCGCGCCAAACGCGTCCGGCTCGAAGAAGAAGCGCACCTTGTCGCCTGAGGTTAGGAAGTAGTCGTCGCCGACGTGGGGTTTGTTGGATTCTGGGGTGTCGCCGGTTGTGAACTGTGTGAGGGGGTGTGAGGCTAGGTCGAAGGATTCGAGGAGGGAGTCGGTTTCGTGCACGAGCGAGGCGGTTTCGCTGGGGGTGAGGTAGTCGGGGATGACGAGGTAGCCGTTTTCGCGGAAGAAGGTGAGCTGTGCTGGGGTGAGGCCTGACATGGTGGTGGTGATGGTGGTGTTGAGGGTGGAGGTTGTGAGGATGTGAGGATGTAGAGAAGGCGGGGAAGAAATAGATTTCCTTATCAGGCGGAGAAAGCCGATATCAACGGGCACGCCAGCATCATATCATGTTGGATCGATAAGGCACATACTCTATACTATTGTAGAGTGATTGTTCTAGAGCTTCGATTCCAGCACTTCCAGCCAGTGACATTGGACAATATCGAGATGATACGAATACTGACGCCAACAGACTCGGAATGACATCACCGTCGCCACCGTCCGACACTATATAACTCCCGTGCCTGTATACATTGTTCCCTTCGCAACCCATCGCAATACCATACACACTCAGTCAAAATGTCCAACTACGGCAAATCCAGCTCCTCCTCCTCCTACTACTACAGCTCCTCGTCGAGCTCCTCCGACGGTGACAACACCAGCGGCCATCGCTACGCGGCCAGCTCCCAGACCAACCCCGACGGCTCGGCCTATTTCCGCGAGGCCCATCAGGATCTGGGGGAGCCTCCCGTCGTTGAAGAGCATTACTATGACCCGACCGGCCAGGGAGAGGCTGCCCGAGTCGTCTGCGGGAGGCGTGCGGCGTATCCTGGACCTGGATGATGAATCCGCGAGAGATAACTACGGGTCTGGGATGGCATTTCGGGAGGATGTCTAGCTGAATGATTGTGGTTTAATGGTGAAATTGTGGAATACAAGCAAAAGCTGATGTATACAATCATGGAATGATTCCAGATTAAAAGTACACCCTTACTTCGTAAACCCTAAGACCCAGTCTCGAACAGCAGCAACATCGACATCAACCCCCGGATGATCTGAATGCGCACACTGATCCAGACTCGTAACCAGCCCAACCAACCTCCCCTCCGCCGACACAATCGGGCCTCCCATGTCCCCCGTACACGGTCCAGCTCCAGCATCCGGCACATCGCACATCATCGTCTGCGTGATCTCCCTTAGATCTTTCCAGTCGCGCCGACACGACTTCCCGGACAGAGCGAACGTGTTGAGCTGCTGCAAGTGACTCGCCGGACGGTGCACGAACCGATCCGTCGATCCCCAGCCGTACATGGTGAGCTTGGTGCCGTCGCGCGGACTGCTCGCTGCCACACTGACGGGCTGGATATTTGAGACTGCGTTGGAGAGCTGGATGACGGCGACGTTTGCGTTGAGCGTGTCGGCGCTGTATTGCGGGTGTGTTGTGATCTTGGTCGTGTCGGTGACGGTGCCTCCGCTCGTGCGGGACAGGCTGCCCACCCGGACAGAGAGGGATGAGGGGGAGTGGTTTGCGACGCACTCGGCGGTGGTGAGGATGGCCTTTGGGCTGATGAGAACGCCGCCGCAGAGGGTGGTGTCTGGGGCGTCTTTTGCCGTGAGAGCGGCGATGTATGGAGCTGAGTTTGCTGGGGCATTCTGGCCGTAGATGATGCCGTGGATTGGTTGGGCGAGGAGGAGGAAGAGCAGAGAGGGGGAAAGTCGTGCCATGTTGATGGTGTAGATTGTGTATGTTTATGGAGGAGGAGGAGGTGCGAGGTTTAATAGTCGGCTGTGGTAGCAAACTGGATCAAGGCGAGACGTAAACAAAACAATTCCTTACGTCCTGCAGCTACGGACTAGACGTTGGCCGTTGCGAAGACTGCTAGATGGGTATTAAGACATGCATGCGAGGAGCGTATACTGCAGCTGCAAGGAGGCCTAACAGGTCACATCGGCATCCGAAGCTGTACTAGAACTCTTCAATAAAAGAATGATATTGAGAAATGTACATTCGCGATGGTCTAGCCCAAAGTGTACGGGGTAGCCATATCTATCAGCTAGTATACTTCATAAATCCGCCTTCGAAGAGTCACTCTGCTGTACATCTACCGGCCGTGACCCAGCCAGATCCTTCAGCCCAACTCCATCGAAATATGTAGACCCAGGAGACTGTCTCTCAGTCCTCCTCCTGTATCCCACTGACGGCAACTCCCCGGGCAAAAACACAGAAGGGTGTGTCATCGACCGGATGGACGGCCGAACGAGAGAAGATCCCTCAGCTCGAAAGGGGCTGTCGTCGCTCCTCGTTCTGTTCCGGATAATGTAGCCATTGAGTGCGTCTGAATGGCTGTAGGGGCTTTCAACTGGCCTACTCTTCGGTACGAATCGAGTCAGTAAGGGCGTCTCCATCGTCCGTACAGCGGTCTGTTTCGCCCAGTCTCGGATCTCGTTCCATCTGCTGGGATGCTGACGCTCCTCTCTCAGACGGCTCGGATTGACAATCCCCCATTCTGCATCGCTGGGAAGATCGTCGGAAGCCTGCGAGTGGCTTTCATTCTGACTGCGAGATGGTGTGGGTAGCGACTGATCGGATTCGATATCGACAGAGAACGTGTTTGAGCTGGCATCGCCTTGTGTGGCTCCCAAGCGTGACAGATCGTCTAGGATGCTCTTGTTCATGCGCTTGAGCCGGTCGAAAGCCTCGGAGATGGCAGTCGACACACTCCCTTTTCTTGGGAAGTGCTTCGCTAGGCTCTGTACATGGAGGAGGTAGTCGCCGCAATCTTTCGTGTACCTTGCGATGCCACTTTCAGTACTAGCTTCCCCAGCTGTCGAAAGGGCTGCTCGCATTCCCTCGTACGAGGCAGACAGGATTTCAAAGGCAGCGAGGAGCCATGCATGGTACTGATCTTCACGGCTGTCATACTCTGTGGCCCGTAGCCTATCGCGACAGACGAACCGAGCGACTCCGTGCATCTTGATGGCGGAGAGTGTGCCTTCGTCTGATAACTCAGTGTGGCTCGATTCTCCAGATCCAGAGGATTCAGGAGTGTCACCTGAAGCGTCTTGAACCAGTCCGTACCGTATCATAGTCTTGAAAGACCCATGCAAATCCTCGCCGTCACATATGCGTATGTCGTACTTTTCCACAGCCCTCGCTCCAACACGCAGAAAGTCGACCTTCATCGGGGCATCAAAAAAACACAAAATATTGACCAAGTTCAACACCCCAAACTGCCTTTCCGAGTAGAGCTTATCCAACGTTTTAAAAAAGGGGCCCGTCAACATCGAATCCGCCAACCGAGTGTCGATCCTGAACCGCTCGATCGGTTTCGCCGTCCGGCTGAGATAGTTGCAGACCGCATGGATCGCCAGAGGAAGCCCTTCATAGCGCATGGCGATGAGCGTGGCCTTGCGCACCTGCATCTCAAGCGGCTTTCTGATCCCGAGCTTGGTGAATAGCAGCCGACACGCCTCTTCGACTGGCAGAGGCGACACGCGGAGAATCTCTGGACAATGCAGCTGCCGCATACTCGCGAGGGAATCATCCACCGAGGTGTAGAGGATACTCCCGTCTCGATTGGCTGGAAGGACACCGCTGAGGTAGTCGATGGCCCTGTCGTTGTCTGGCGGATCGAGCCCGTCGAAAACGAGCAGCCATCCAGTCCGCGCGCACAAGTGGTCGTGCACTGTCTGTGATGGCAGGTTCTCCTCTTTCGGCACGGTATGATTAGAACCTGTGTTGGCGAGGGCCAGGGCAACCTTGTCTAACCCGCTGGTTAGGGATTGCAGCGAGCCAGCGTTGACCCAGAAGATACCCCCCGGGTAGGAGGCACGGTGCGTCCAGATATACTGTCTGGCGAGGTATGTCTTGCCTGAGCCGGGAGGACCGCAGATGAGCACTGATCTGGGGCGGATCCCATCGGAAGGTGAGGTTAGAGTGGAGTGGAGGCGGTCGAAGTCTGCTCGCTTGCCATAGAAGGTGGCGTTTGGATGGAGGTCTGTGGGCACGACGAACAGGGGCTCGCCTGGAGTGCTTGAGCGTGTGGTGAGGGTGTCTGCGAGGGAGGCTTCGGTGAGACGCATGGCGATGGTATGTGTGGAGAGGAGATGTATGAGTTTCTTACCTGCGGGCTTTTGTAAATCGTCTTTCCCTGCTCTGGAGGATAATTCACCGAGTATGCTGACAATAGCCGAGTGTTCTGCCTCGTCTTTATTGAATTTGGATAGGCCAGGGTCTGATGCTTTATTGTGTTTAGTACGAGTGAAAGGTGTTGCTGGAGACTTTTCCAGGACAGTGATGGCACCATGTGTTGGTAGCGTTTCCTCAAGAGATATCTTGAAGTCTCCCATCACTTCGAATGATCCGGATATGTTTTGTAGCGTCTGGATAGATGGTCCAGCGTCTTGCGTGTCTTTCCCAAGGACTGCGTGGGAGATATTCTGTACTATCGATCCCCAGCCTTTTGACCCGGTGGTGTTGTATGGCTTTCCCAAAAGTACTATCCCATATGTCGAGGAGTATATATTATCTGTATATCCAGGTTGATCCTGTAGATTGCGACAGTGCAGTAAAAGTGTATTCACCAGGAGGCTGCCTAATGAATGGCCGACGAAGATAATGGGCCGTCCAGGACAATCTGTGATCTGCGGAGGTTAGCTGCAGTAATATGTATCTATGAAGAGATTCACGTAAATGTGCTTCACACACCTTTCTATTTCCTGCAAGAGCCGATGCCAGATGTTCGGCTTGCGTGTGAAGTGTGTCTGTGAATGTATCGTGGCTTGCGCTATACCCGTATGATAAAACCCTCACAGGAGTCAGAATTTCTGGTACAAGACCAGACGACCGGAAAGACCCGGAGCTCCATGTATCGACTTCATAAACAAAGACAATGTCAACTTTGGGCTGTTCAGCCGAGCAGTAGACTTGCGTTAGGGACATGTCTAAGATAATGCCCTAACAGTCGTAGGTATATACAAAAAGTAGAATAGAGATGCCATCTAGACTGATCTGGACACTCTCTGGTTATAACCATACGTCTATGACAGGCGTCAGCAGGCAGACAACCAACCCAACAACAAGATTCAGCTGATTCACGCGCTCAGACAGCAACTGTTATCGTCCAAAGTAGCGCATTTACCGGTGTTCATATGCTGTGGCCCCGCACCTCGTGTCATAGAGAGAGCCGCGTCAGGCGGATGCACCGCCACTGCCAACACAACAGTCTATACATCACGGCGTTGATTCATATCGAATAGATATCATGAACCATCTCTGGAGCGCTTGCAGCCTCTCTTCTTCGGTCTCATATCTCTCGATGACTCTTGTCTTCCCTCCCGTATTCAGTTTAAGCGCCTTGTCCACCAGCATCAATTTTCCGACCACATGAACGCCGTCTTTATCCCCCGATGACCCCGACAGGCCGTGTAGGTACTGCGCCACTTCACCCTTCTCGCCGTTCCTAATGAATTTGACCGCAAGCACTTGGCCACGATCCAGCATTTCCCAGCTCGTAAACCGATTGATGACCTCGAAGTCTTGGTGGAACCATTCCACCTCCGTGAAGCAATAGCAGGAGTTCCATTCCCTCTCGGGGCCGTTCCGGTACTGGTAGAGCCAATACTCAGGCTCTCTTCGAGTCTGCCCAGGAAGATTGCCCTTTACCAGCCGCACATCCTGGGCGCCTAGATTTTGGGAGATAGATCCAGAAACCAGGCGCAGAGGCGAAGTGGGACCGTCGCCGCCAAAGGCAGCGTCCACCAGGAACGAGCTGCCTGACGGGAGCTCTACGATATTCACGCCGTGCACCCTGATCGATTGTCAATTTCCGAGTAATGAGTAGCGACGAACAGAAGCTCCTTACCACCCCATGAAGTCGCCCACAGGGACGCCGTCGACTCGTTTCCGATTCCTCACCCCGGTCATATACACGGAGAAACCGAGACCCTTGAGAATATGGTGAAGAAAGATGTTCACTTCGAAACAGTAGCCACCACGCCGTGTTGGGCTGGCTCCATCCGGCCCCATCATTTTGTTGTAGACAACATCCGGCCGGATAATCACCGGGTTGGTGCTGGAGTAATAGAGGGTCAAGTTTTCATACGGGAAGAGTGTGATGTGGCCGCGGAAGAGATCTTTGAGCGCATCCTCCCGTTTTGGAAATGTTGCGGGCTGCTGGATGTACTCCGCATAGCACGATGGCAGCGAGAGGTACTCCAGGTACCGGGTTAGTTGTGTAGTGGTGTAGTCTGACATTGGGATGTTGTATTCAGTTCGGAGTAGGGATGTACTCTGTAGAGGTAGTTATAGTTGGAGCAACGATGACTCATAGTTTGTAGTGCTGGGTACATACAATTAAGAGCTTCAACACATGGTGGACGTCGTGTATCTGGGGACAACAGTGAAGAGACAATGGTTGATTTAAGAGAAACAGATCCAGCACTCGCACTTGCAGGCATAGAGTGCTATTAATCTTATACCTCTCGTATCATGCACGTCTGGCAACGTGACACGGCCATCAACATCTGAATGTAGAGGAATGAAGGTCCTAAGAGAGGGCACCAAAGAGACCCTCTTCAAGACGCCCTCCAATTATATGACATCGTAACGATCTCCTCGTCCTGCCTGTTGTTGGAGATAGGCAGCTAGTATCTGCAGAGCCTAGTACTGGGGAAGTTTCTGATTCTCAACACTTTATCAACAAAAGGTCGCGAGATATAGACATCCTTGAAGGTATATTGAAGTTATCTACAAGTCAGTGTAAGTGAATATATGTCCAAAGGCTGACCACAAGGCAGTCGACAGCCCCTAAGCCAACCGCACTCTCCCCTCTTCCCATCGCGCACGCACTTTACCAACAAGAGTCGGCAGTTCATATGTCCAGTGGCACAGCATGCCCGCCACGAACCCAATGGCATCATTCTTAAACCCAACCAGCAAACCGACCGTGACCATCATCACCATCCATCTGCGTTTCCGATCCTCCTCACTCAGCATAGGTCCGACATGTTCGTTCGGATCGCCCGTGAGACCGTTATGAAGCTTGACCAGATCCCGCGCAGCGGTCGTATTCAAGCTCTCTCCCACACTCAACAACTCCAGTCCAGCCGCGATAACCATGACGCCCAGCAACGCGCCAGGAAACCGCTTCAACAGCCCCACCAGGCTCTCCCCAAAGAACACCCCGATCACAAGCTTGAGCACCCCCAGAAACACGACACTAGCTCCAGACCGCGCGCCGAAGCGGTACTGCGCCGCCAACCCGCCGGACCCATGGCACACGGGCATGGCGCCGAACCAGCAGCCGACGAGGTTCATGCCGGCCACGCTGAGCCCGATGGAGGTGATGGAGGGCGTGCGCACGTCCGGAAGCAGATCCGCCGCCAGATGCACGACCGCGACGATGGAGTTGAGCGTCGTCAGCGGGATCTGGCCGATGCCGGCGTCTAGCGCCCCCACCGCCCATTCGTGGGGGGTCGGCACCACGACCCGTGGCCGCCAGAGCTGCAGCGAGGGGAGGTCGGCGGCGAGCGCGCTGCGGATGATAGCGAATGCAAGCCCGAGGATGAACACCACCAGCGCGTAGGGGATCCCGCGGTAGACGTTCGTGACGACGAGGAAGAGGAACGCGGCGATGGCCCAGAGCCGGTTATCGGCCCAGGAGGGGTGCACCCACCCCAGCGACGAGAGCATGCTCCCACAGGACGCGATGATGAGGGACAGCCCGGCGCCGACCTGGATGCCCTTGATGACGGGGACAGGGATGACATGGGCGAACCAGCGGAGGATGCCGGTCACGCTGAAGAGGAGGATGCAGGCGGCGACGAAGATGCCGGCCGCGACGATGGCGCCGTTGGTGAAGGAGCGGGCGATGGCAACGGCGGCGATGGCTTTCATGGGCTGCACGGGCAGCGGGATGCCGAAGAACAGGCCGGTCAGGATGTTGAAGATGCCGGAGAAGATGAGGGTGCTGGAGAGTGAGACGGTGTCGTTGACGGCGAGGGCGATGGCGATAGGGAGAAAGGTGCCCAGATCGCCAAGTGAGCCGGAGATTTCGGCGACATAGTGGCGACGGAAGGTGTTGAGGTTGTGGGCTGTGTGGTGCCTAAGGGAGCGCATGATGGTGCGGTGGTGGTGAAGTTGAAGTTGAAAATACGAGATGGTGATAGTGTTGCGTCATTCCTACACTATACAAAGAAACCCCGCCCGGCCATGTGACGACGGAGCCCTAATCGATCTTGAGTCCATACTGCGCAGAAGCAGTTCACCTTCGTACGGAGTAGGATATCCCAATAATGCACAAGAATGGAAGCCTTGATACCAGTAGTACTCCCTTCTCCAAGGAACGGACATCCGGATGGCATCCGCCGGATAGTCCCCGGGTATGTATCCGGCGGATCCACGATATAAAGACGGTCGAATTCCGCCATCAGCATTCATTCTAACCATCTCCTCCTTCAAGTCCAGATCACTCTGCTCAATCCACACATCATGTCCAACGGATCTACAGCATTCTTCCTCCCGCCTGAAAAGGCCCAAGGCCTCGCCAACTACCCCCATGCCCGCATCACCCCCACCAACCCCTCGTCGCGCACCATCCACGTCTCGGGCACCTCGTCGCGACGGGGCGACGGCACCTGGGACGGCGTGATCGAGCACCCAGATGGCACCTGGACGCTGGACATCCGCGAGCAGACGGCTGCGGTGCTGCGCAACATCGACACGGTCATCCGCGGCGCGACGGACGGCAAGGGCAGCATCCAGAACGTGGTCGAGGCGACCGTCTTCCTCACCGACCTGGCCGGCTGCTACAAGGGCATGAACGACGAATGGAACAAGGTGTGGCCGGATCGGGGCGATGCGCCGGCGAGAACGACCATCGGGGTCAAGGAGCTGCCGAACCCGCGGTTACTGGTGGAGATCAAGTGCACTGCGATTTGTGAGTGGTGATGCGATGTGATGGTGATAGGATGGGTATGAGCGAAGTGTATATAATGTGCTCTAATGAACTATTCACGAATGTCTGAGAAACGTGCATCAACAAGGTATACAAGCATGTCCTACTCCAGCCATGCTTCGATTGCCTGCCGGAGATGGTCCTGCAGCCATGGCTCCTCCAACGGTGTATCATTATCAAAGCCATGCTCGCCCTCTCGCAATGTGAGCACCAACCGATCTCCCCCGGGCGTTCCGCGCATCATCTCGCTCGCCTTGCGGATGAATTTCTCCGATCCCTCCTTGGGCACCACCATATCCAGCACTCCATGCAGGATGGCAATCCCGCCGCGGGGAAGACTCGCCCCGGGCTGCTCGAGTTTCTCTAGGGGGAAGCGCACGGCGCGCTGCGGACAGTGCTCCGTGCCCCGCTCATACAGCGCCAGCAGGTCGCCGTAGTGGATGGCGGCGATCATCAGGTCGAGACGCTCTGGCAGGATGGCCGAAGACCGGACGGATCCCGGCTGCACCTGGGCGAGAAAGTCTGCGACGAAGGACGCCGGCAGCGGGGGATCGGCCAGCGGCGTGGGCGCAGGCGTGCTGAAGTGTGTCGAGGCCATGTCGACGCAGGGGTATCCGGCTGTCGTGGCGCGGATGGCGTCCGGGTGCGCCAGGCCCAGGTAGATGCTGAGCAGACCGCCGGCTGACTCGCCGGCTGTGAGGATGCGCGAGAGGTCCAGTTCGGTCTGCGCTGAAGTATTTGCCAGGAGCTGCGCTACGGCCGGAGAATGGAGCCAGACCCAGAAGTCTTCGATGTCCTCGTAGATCTCGAGGCTGGTGGCTTCCGGCATCAGCCGGTAGTTGGGTGAGACGATCACGGCGTTGTACTTGCGGGCCATGTCGAACAGCCACAGCGGGAACCATTCCAAGTAGAGCGAGTCTCCAGTGACCTAGCATGTATGTGTGAGCTGACTGGGGTGGGGGTAAGTGGTGGAATGTGTTGACATACCAGGCCGCCTCCGTGAAACCGCACAATGATGGGCCGTTTTCCGGCGTAGTCTGACTTGGGGATGATGAAGTCGGCTCTGATTTCATGGTCGCCCACTGTTTTATAGGGCGACTGGATCAGGTCGAAGCCGGCGAGGCGGTTGTTGACGGACATGATGCTGCGATTTGATGGATGAAGAAGTAGTGAACACCTGTTCACAGGATGAGTCTGACTGTTTATAGTCAGACGGAGATAGCGGAGAAGAGCGCCAGTGACAGGGTTGGTTGCTGTGGCTACATGGATTATATAGTAGGTGTCTTTTGTATAGATGTTGTATAGATCTATAGTTCTGTAGTTCTATATAGTTCAATTGAATGAATGCCATGAATGTCCATAGTGGCTCCAACAAAGAATCACTGCTTACTGACCCACCTCGGCTATGCATTCCGCGGACTCATCGTCCACTTCCGCTCCTGTATACTTCACTCCTCTACATCCCCCCAGCCATCTGATGCATCCAACATGAAAGGCCACTGTCTCATCAACGGCACGGCCTCTGCCGACCTGCTCTACTCGTCCCTCCCGCTGAGCTTCTGGGGCGGCGTCGATCCCACAACAGGCCGCATCGTCGACCACCACCATCCGCTCAACGGCCAGTCCATGGCCAACCGCATCCTAGCCATTCCATGCGGTCGAGGCTCCTGCTCCGGAAGCACCGTGATGCTCGAGCTGCTGTTGAACGGCTGCGCCCCGGCGGCCTTGATCTTCGAGCAGCGCGAGCAGATCTTGACCCTGGGCGTCCTCGTCGGACAAGCCCTCTTCGACTGCTCCATCCCAGTCCTCGTCCTCTCTCCTTCAGACTTCCTCCATCTACGCAGCGCCCCCTACGCCGCTATCCACGGCGACACCCTCTCGCCGAGCAGCACCCCCCTCCCCCAGCCCCCTCTTCCCCCAGCACCCCCCATCCCCTTCCCACCCATTCCCCTCTCCCCATCCGACAAAGCCACCCTCTCCGGTGAACACGGCGCAGCAGCCCAAATAGCCCTGGATATCCTCCTCCGCTTCGCCGCCCTCCAAGGCGCCCCGGGCCTGCTGCCCGTCTCGCGCGCCCACATCGACGCCTGCATCTACACCGGCCCAGCCAGCCTGGCATTTGCGCAGAAACTCCGCGCCCTCGACGCCCGCGTCGTCGTCCCCACCACCCTGAATGCCATCTCCATCGACCAACGCCGCTGGCGCGACCTCGGCGTCGACCCAGCCCTCGCCGCAAACGCCGACGCCCTGGCCGCCGCGTACCAGGCCATGGGCGCCCAGCCGAGCTTCACCTGTGCGCCGTATACGCTCGACGATGCGCCGCTACCAGACGAGGATATCGGCTGGTCCGAGTCCAATGCCGTCGTCTTTGCAAATAGCGTGCTCGGCGCGCGCACCCAGAAGTACCCGGATTTTGTGGATGTGTGCATTGCGCTGACGGGGCGCGCGCCCCGCGCTGGGTGTCATGTGCCTGAGGGTCGGAGGCCGGTGCTGCGGGTTGAGGTGGGTGCTGCTGCTGCTGCTGCGGTTGGCGGGCTGGGCGGTGGGGATGGGGATGCGGTGTTCCCGCTGCTGGGGTATGTGGTGGGTAAGGCTGCGCAGCATCGCATCCCGCTGGTGTGTGGGGTGGAGGGGCTGGCGCCGGGGATGGTTGATCTGAAGGCGTTCAGTGCTGCGTTTGGGACGACGGCGTCGGCGGCTATGTTCCATGTCCGCGGGGTGACGCCGGAGGCGGCGCAGTTTGCTGACGGTCTTGAGTTGGAGGCCGTGGAGATTACACGGGATGATGTGCGAGCGGCCTGGCAGGCGCTCAACTCGGCGCGCGATGTGTCTGTCGGCCTGGTCTCGCTGGGGAATCCGCATTTTGCGCTGGATGAGTTTGCGCGGCTGGCGGGTCTGTGTGCCGGGCGGAGGAAGAGTGCAGCAGTCGAGCTGATAATCACGACGAGCCGGAATAACTACGAGCAGGCGCGGGAGGCTGGTCATGTTGCCGCCGTGGAGGCGTTCGGTGCCACCGTCATCACTGATACTTGCTGGTGCATGATCAGCGAGCCGGTCATCCCGCGTTCGGTGCGCAATATCATGACCAACTCGGCCAAGTATGCGCATTATGCGCCGGGCATGGTGCAGCGGGGAGTGCATTTTGGGAGTCTGCGGCAGTGTGTGGATGCTGCGTGTTGCGGAGTGTTTGATTCTGCTAGACTAGTAGAAGCTATACAGCCTAGCTCATAGAGGTCTCATAACATATCTAGCAGTTATATCTAAAGCTCCGGTCCTCCTTGTCCGTCACATCTGCCCCAGCAGGAATCTCCTCTCCGACAATCCCCTGCGCCAGCTCCTGCTCGCGCTTGTTGTTCTCCCTCGCACAGATACACCAGTACAGCCCCGTAACCACAAACAGAAGACACCAGGTCACGATGGCCGTCACCACGCCCTCGAAGTACTTGGGCTTGTGCTGCCACAGCTGGGGCGCGGCGATACACCCGACACAGTACCCGATGAAGAACAGGCTGTTCACGACGGCGCGCTTTGTGTTGCCCTTGACGTTGGAGGCGCTCAGACTCAGCAGGATCGTCATGACGTCGGAGATGATGGAGGCCTGTCGGTCGATCAGTACCAGTACATCGTGTGCCGTGGGAAGCGGGAAGTGAGGCATACCAGCCACGAGGCCACCACGAGCCCCCATTTCGTCGACAGCGGCAGCTTCAGCAGCAGCACGTTCCCGATGAGCGGCGGCACCGTCAAGACCATGACGACGAGGGCGCGCTTCTGCGGGAACAAAAGACACGCGATCACGGCGATCCAGATGAAGACGATCTGCACGGCGCCGGACGGCGAGCCATAGAGCACTGTGTGGAATTTATCATATCCAATATTGTTGATCACCAGGGAGGCGAACTGTCGTCAATAAGTATACACCCTGTGACGCACTCTAGGAAGGCGGAAAAACTCACAGTAAGCACCGGCGACTGCATGGTAACCAGCAGCCCAAACGCAAACACAAACCACGACTTGACATCAAACGCCGCCTCCTTGAGCTGCGCCAGCGAGAAGCGTGTGAAATCGCCGCCCTCGCGGTCCGCCGCCATACGCAGCTTGAGCACCTCTTTCTCGCGCGGCGTCAGGAACCACGCGTCGTCGGGGCCGTTCGGCATGACGAGGTAGAACACCACCCCGGAGAAGACGGTCAGCGCGCCGCACACGAGGAAGAGAGTCCGCCACGGCGCCAGCCCCAGACTGGTGTTCTTGCCGATGCCGTACATCAGCAGCGAGCCGATGACTTGCGCCAGGCCGTTCATCGTCACCCAGAGACTGCTCGTGTTAGTTGTGAGTTGACATCATCCCGGGGGGGGGGGGGGGGGGGGGAGACTACCCTATGCGCAGGGGATGGTCTTTCTTTTGGTACCAGATGCTGGTGATGGTCACGAAGGCCGGGCTCACGGCGCCTTCGAAGAAGCCGAGCAGGAAGCGCACGGCGGCGAAGCCGGCGAAGGTGGTTGGTGCTGCGAGACACATGCAGATGCCGCCCCAGACAATTCTACCGGGTCCCTATTAGTGATGGCATGGCAAGAGGGTGGGCTGGACCTACACTGTAGCCCCGACGAACTTGGTCAGAGGAAGACGGCTCATAAGGTAGATGAAGGGGTATTCGGCGACGAGTTGGCCTAGCCGGTGAGTATGTGGTTATCTAGTGGTGTAGAGATCGTACCGATGTAGAAGATCGACGAACACCAGGAATACTGGCTCCCGTGGAGGTCTAGGTCGGTGATGAGGTCGAACACAGCGGCGTAGCTAAGACTCTGCTTGTCGAGGTCTGTCATGTTAACATCAACATCTGCATCTAGAACCGTCGTTGTGTCTCACATTGGAGAAAGAAAACAATACACAGCTATGCGTATTAGCAACGTCCATCGCGGAGACAGCAAGACATACCATCGGCAAGATCACCATATCGATCTTCTTCAGCACACGCCGATCCTCCTCTGGCGTATAGGTACATTCTCCTGGAAGACAGTCCTCGCCTTTCCCCGCGTCCGACTGCACCCCCATTTTCTCTTTTCTGTCTGCCATCTCGTGGTGATTTTGAAGAGACATTGTACATCAGCGAGAGTCGACATTCATATTACACCGCTGGATGTGATATGGCGGAGATGCAAGGGATATCGTCCTTTATCATGCAGCGTTGCGCTGATCCGACGGTAGCGTCGGAGACCTGGCCGATAGACTAGATACCTTCACTAACCCAAGACTAAGAAGATCGACTGGGTTCTCCGCACCTTATCATGCATGGGCATGTCCGTGGACGATTCGAGTAACGACTCGTACCCGTAAGCAATGAACGTATTCGATCGTCTATCGGCTGATATGTACACTGATCTATTCGTTCGAATCGCGCTTTTCTCGCAACTCCTCCCGCCAGCGATGTCCCCGCCAATACACCAGCCACAGACACGGACTAAACACCGCCCAGACGCCCGCGACAAACGTGCCGGTCCAGCCGATGCCTATACGATCGATCAAGGGCGCCGCCAGCGCCGCGGCGCCCGCCGCAAACAGACAGCGCACCAGGTTGTTGGCGGCCTGCGCGGTGGCCGCGCTCTGCCGGTGGGTGTCGACGATGAGGGTGCTGAGGGTGGTGAAGGCGCCGGTGATGAGGTGGCCGGTGAAGAAGAGCATGACGACGGGGCCGGCCAGCGAGGTGCGGAAGGCCATGACCCAGCCGTAGGCGATCATGCACAGGCACGAGGCGTACAGCAGCGGGATGGTGACGGCCAGCCGCGCGCGCTCGATGTCGAAGCCGCGGATGTCCTCCTGGCGGTTCTGCACGAGCGGCAGGTTCTGCCGGCGGGCTTCGCGCCGGAAGTTCCAGTCCAGTACGGGGGCGATCGTCCACCGCGAGGTGAGACTGCCCACGCCGAAGGGGAGGTAGCACAGGCCGACCTGGATGGAGTTGAAGTGGAATCGCGAGGCCAGCTGGGCGGAGAGCGTGCTCGTCACGATCATGTACCCGCTGAACATGAGCGCGCCGAAGAGGAGAATCGTACCGGCTTCTTTCTCCAGCGCGATGCGCACGGCCGTGAGTGGGTTCGGCCGCTGGCGGCGCTTCTGCACCGATTCGTAGTTGACGGGCTGCGTGTCTGCGTGGCAGGGTCTGATGCAGTCGCGGGTGAGCGTCCACAGGGGCCGGTTCCATGGCGGCGGCGGCACGGAGCCGTTGCCCACGATGACGCGACAGGTCTCGGGCATGAAGATCAGGATGAGCGAGAGGAAGACGCCCGAGAGGATGGCCAGGAACCAGAAGATCCACCGCCAGCCGAGGAAATGGTCGATCAGGCCGCCGATGACGGGGCCGATGGCGGTGCCCAGCGTGGTCCCGATGCTGGCATAGGCGATGTATTTGCCTCGCTCGGCGCGCGTGGAGATGTCGGCGACAACAGCCACGCCGATGGCGATGGTACCGCTGCTCCCGGCGGCCTGGACGCAGCGCAGCACCATGAGGGCGGCGTAGTTGCTCTGCAGGGCGAGACCAATGTTGGCTGCGAGGTAGATGACGAAGCAGAGGATGTAGGCGGGCCGACGGCCATAGGTATCGGAAAAGGAGCCGGTGAAGGAGGGCGCGATGCCTTGGAGGATCTGAGGGTGTCAGCAGTAGAAGTACAAGATTATCTATGGATATGTCACATACCAGATACGTCGTGACGGTCAAGTTGATCAGCGAATTCGACACATGCATCTCTTTTGCCAGCGCGGGCAGGGAGGGATAGTAGATGCCTGCCGACATGGGCGACACTATCCCCATGAACGAAGCCCCCAGGATGATGGTGATTTTGCGGCGCTCGGACAGCACGCAGTATGGGATGTCATCTTTGGACTTTGGGACGTTCTTTTCGGGGTCTTCGGGGTGATTCTGAGGTTGGATCTCAGGGGATTTGGAAGTAGAAGTGGAGCTGTGAGTCTGGTGGTGTTCAGCCATGATGCACCAAAAGGGAAATCCAGTCCCGTGATGCCACAGCCCTAATTTCCCAGAAATGTTGTGTCTGTCGGTTCAGTCTTCGCCAGCTGGATGTATTGGATTCTTCTTGGATGCTTAAGAGGTGGAAGCATCATCCCAACTCTTGTGTAAAATGCATCCATGTTGAGCCCGGTTCAGGCCCGGCACCGGCGTGGTGGGGACTTTCTAGTGCTGTTCATC
Source organism: Aspergillus terreus NIH2624 (assembly GCF_000149615.1). Taxonomy (NCBI): domain Eukaryota; kingdom Fungi; phylum Ascomycota; class Eurotiomycetes; order Eurotiales; family Aspergillaceae; genus Aspergillus; species Aspergillus terreus. The sequence continues at coordinate 296,284 of NT_165931.1, read as the reverse complement.
CCGGTTCAGGCTTCATCCACAAGTCGCACAACACATATAAACAAACCCACTCCTGTAACTCCTGTAACTCCTGTTCACTCCTGTGAGCTTCTTGCTCTTTCAATAACTCATTCATCAACTCAGTATCATGTCCTGTGACGCCTGTCGTACCATCCCCCCCGTCGTCCCCGAGGGATATACTCCCAAAGGCGCCTATGAGACCATCGCCGGCCTCAACACATGTATTTCCCACGCCAATGACCAATCTCTCGAATGTAGCTGACAGAATAGATGTGACCGGCCCCAAGAATGCCACGGCCGGCATCGTGGACATCTACGACATCTTCGGCATGGCCATCCAGACCCTCCAGGGCGCCGATATCCTGGCCACGCGGTTGAACGCGGTCGTGCTGGTCCCGGATTTCTTCCACGGCGCTGCCGCTCAGCACGACTGGATCCCTCCGGACAGTGAGGAGAAGCAACGTTTGATCACCGACTTGATTGAGAACCAGGCGTCCATCCCGAAGAACGTCGAGGTTCTGCGTGAGGCCGTTGCCGCTTACCGGACTGTGTTCCCATCGGTGCAGAAATGGGCTGCCCTGGGATTGTGCTGGGGTGGAAAGGTGGCTTCATGGCAATGAATTGAATCCTGGTTGTTGTTGACATTATATCTAGGTGGCGGTTCTTGCGTCCGGTGCTGAGACTCCGTTTGCCGTGACCGGACAAGTGCACCCTGGGTAAGTCGTTCGTTCTTTCAACTATCTCAATCATTCCACTGCAATACTAACGCTGCGCAGTCGCATGGAACAGGCCGATGCTGAGAACCTGACCATCCCGCATATCGTGCTTGCGTCCAAGGATGAGCCCGCCGACATCGTGAACCACTACACGGATATCCTCGCGCGCAACGGAATCGGCGGCCATGTCGAGACCTACACCACCATGTGGCATGGCTGGATGGGAGCGCGGGCTCGTCTGGATGAGAAAGAGAGCTCTGCCGAGTACATTCGGGGGTATGTTGACCGCATGAGAAGACGGGACTGCGCTGACCATATCAGATACACCCAGATTGCCGACTTTTTCGAAAAGTATCTCCAATAGATGTATGCAGATATATGACGGAATGCAATTCTTCAGTAGCTACAGAATATCCATATCAAACCTCCGATAATGCATGCATGATAGCGACATGGATGTCCGACGCCGGATGAGTCAGGCCCACAAGACTAAGAAAGAAACCCACCACATAATACGATTCACATTCCCTCAACACATCAGTAATAACCCCCGTAATACCTCCACAAACATGGCCCCCTCGGTCCTCCTCTTCGGCGTCGGCAGCGTCGGCGGCGTCTATCTCTACCAGCTCCAGCAAGCCGGCTGCACCGTCACCGCCGTGTGCCGCTCCAACTACGACGCCGTGCAGCAGCACGGCTTCACCCTGCAGAGCAAGCAATTCGGCACCGTCACCTACCGCCCCGACCATCTCGTGCGCACATTATCCGACTGCCCGCCAGACGCCGTGTACGACTATCTCATCGTAACCACCAAATCCTTCCCCGCCAGCAGCAACAGCCGCAGCCCCCTCGCGGAGCAGCTCCAGCCGGCGCTCGCCAACCGCCCCAACACGACCATCGTGCTCGCGCAGAACGGCATCGAGATCGAGCCCGAGATCGCCGCCGCCTTCCCGGCGAACCCGCTCCTCAGCGCGGTGATCTACCTGCCCGCGACGCAGATCGCCCCGGGCGTCATCGAGTACCCAGAGACGCTCAACGTGCTCGAGCTGGGCACGTATCCGGCGGACGCGCCGGCGGCGCACAAGGCGTCGGCGCAGGTGCTCGCGGAGCGCATGCGCGCCGGCGGCAGCGACGTCTCCGTGCTCGAGGACGTGCAGACCGCGCGCTGGGCGAAGCTGATCGTCAATGCGTCGTGGAACCCGGTGTGTGCGCTGGCGCTGTGCACGGACGGCGACTTTCTGCGCTGCGCGGACCCGTTTGCGCGCGACCTCGTCTGGGGCATCATGATGGAGATTGTGGCGCTGGCGAAGGCGGCGGGCGTGCCGGGGGTCGATGAGGAGGCGGCGGCGAAGCGCATGGCTGTTGCGACGCGGCGCGCGGAGACGCGGACGGGTCGCGAGCCGAGTATGTTGCAGGATGTGCGGCAGGGTCGGCCGTTCGAGGTTGGGGCTATTATGGGCAATGCGGTGCGTCTGGAGAGGAAATGGGGGGTGGCGATGCCCCGGCTGGAGACGGTGTATCCGCTGGCGAAGGGACGGTATGAGGCGATGGTGCGGGAGTTGCGTATGAGTAGTAGGGCATAGGGTTGTCGTGGATGCCGTATAGACGTCGTATAGATGGTGTATAGATGAGATAGCGATGACGAACAACGGACTATGTATACCCTTCTCCCCCCGCTTCTTCTCCCTCTCTCCTCCATCTCTCCTGCAACTTCTCATCACTCTCCACTGCACTCCTCTCTCTACCAAACACACCTTCTACAACCCATCTTACCAACATCCACACCATCTATACACTCAACATCTCAACCTCTACCAAACCATACCTTCTACTCAACAAATCTTACCAACATCCATACCACCTACACTCAACACCTCAATATGGGAGTCAAAGAAACCACCTTCATCCTCCCCACCACCACCACCACCACCACCACCACCACCACCGAACTCAGCTACGCCTCCGGCAACCTGTCAGGCACGACCAACACCCGCTTCAACAGAACCGGCCGGTCAACGGCCGACGAAGACATTATCTCAACCAAAGACGGGTTCATCAATGAAGACCTACGAGCCGGCGGGCCTCATCTCTGCGAGATGAGGTCGCAGGATTTTGACCTCCTCCCGTGCCGTCACGATGATGTTATCTCTTCCATCTGGGATACGGTGGTGGAATCTATCTTCAGCGCTATTGGAACAGAGGGAGTGCGTGCCATTGGGTGCTATCGCATCCGCACCCCTTATACAAAGAACAAAAAGGATCTGCCTGTTACTGTGGTGGTGGACGTGGATCAGCGCGCGCGGCGCAGCTGGAAGCCTGTTCGTGATGCGATTATCAGTGTACTTGAGCAGTGGACGCTCTGTCATGTCGGGGTGCTTATCAGACAGGATACGAAGACGAAAGATGTGAGTGTCGGCTGGAAGCAGTTTGTGCCTGTACGGAAAACTCTCCAGACAAGATCTGTAGCCCGGTTTGGGCGGCTGGCTGGTCGTTTGGGCCTGGTACGTGCTTGATTGTTCTGTTGTTCTCTGTGTCTGTTGCATTTGATACCAGGCTGCCGCCAGTGTTTATTGATATTATCATGTTTCCATTGAACCGAGTGTTACTTGTATATAGATCGTGAAGATCTATACCTACCGAAATGTGAGACGGTTATCTCAACCAGCAAATATATAGTCGTCGTGGAGACGACTCAACAACCCAATACTAATAAATCGTCGTAGTACAGAGCTATATATATATGCAGAATACTCAAGAATATCACTCCTACGGTGTATATACTTCTACAAATTGTTATGACGACCCCCTGATCTTATCTTATCGCATCACCTGCATGCGGAACACCAACACACCATCACCTCAACTCGACCTCCTCCACTACACCACCACCTCCCACCAATCCACCCCAGCAAAATGGAGGAAACCCAACCCCCAGTCTTCAACTACATCCTCTCCTTCCTCCTCGTCGGCGTCGCCTGGGGCTTCACAACCCCCTTCATCCGCCGCGCCGCCGCCGATTTCAACGCGCGCCAGGAGCAGCACCAACAACACCAACAACCAGCACCCGTTCCCTCATCCTCCGAACCCACCGACGAAGCCCAAGAACTCACCTCCTACACAGACCGTACCTCCAACCCGACCTCATCCTCCGACTCGGAAGAAGAAGAAGAAGAGGACCAACCTCCGCCGCCTCCGCCCGCAGCCAACCGCCCCGCCTGGATGCAGTCGCACTCGTCCTCGCGGAGCGCCTGGCTGCGGAACAAGATCGTCTCGGTGTTCTGGACGGTGGTGAACCTGCTGCGCACGCCGGCGTATGCGGTTCCGCTGGTCATCAATTTGACGGGGAGTGTGTGGTTCTTTTTGCTCGTTGGGAAGCATGGTACTTTCCCCTTCCTCTCCCCTCTGATTTTGTGTGTAGGATGGGTTGGAATGCTAACAAGCTACCTTACCTAGAATTGTCGTTGACAGTCCCGTTGGCTAACTCGAGTGCGTTTTTGTTCACCGTGCTGGGGGAGTGGTATGTCGAGGGGAAGGTCATTGAGAAGGAGACCTGGGCGGGGATGGCGCTGGTGCTTGGGGGGATTGCGATTTGTGTACAGTCTAAGACATAACCTTTGGAATAATAATATACTGTAGACGGATATACTGGAGGTGCACGGGGTTGTATTATAATATGGGTGGGCAACATAGAGGCAAAAAAGAATGCATCATCCGTGAATCGAACACGGGCCTCATCGATGGCAACGATGAATTCTACCACTAGACCAATGATGCTTCGTTGGAGGATGGGATTTATTTTGGCTATATCAATGTCCACCTAAGAACTAACGTCAGGTATAGTACACTATCCAAGTATCTACCTACATTTAAACGGGAAACCCCAATCATGCTGCATCAGCTTCATGAGCATCGTCGTTATCATAATACCACATGAGCCAGCAGTGGTACCTTATCCGCCTCATAAATCATACACAAATGCATCAAACACCCCGGAACTACACTCGTTAGCACCACTCAACCATCCTGGGGAAGAAAACTCACCATCCGAACAACCAAATACCACATGGCCCCAATAAACTTGAAAATCGACAGCCCCGCCACACTCCACAACACCACCGCCATGTAGATGGTCGCCCGCTCGTTCGACGTCGACTCGGTGTCTTTGCTGTTGTCGAACCGGTCCAGGCCCGCCGCGCTCAGCACCACGGCTCCCAGGGCAAAATTGCAAAACACCCACACCAACACGACGGCACTGCGGAAGCCCTTGTAGTAGTCGGCTTGCCGCTCCTCCTCCGAAATCACCTGCACCTCCTTGGGCGGCTTGTGCGCGAACTTGGACAGTTCCGCGTCGTACTGCGCGTTCAGGTCGCCGTCATCCTGTGGGATGTTCACGTCGACCTTGCCGCCGGGTTTGAGGTTGGCCGATGGCAGCTTCTCCGCCTTGTCGTCGCCTTTGGTTCCCCAGGTGATGTCGTGCGTGTTGCAGAAGGCGTAGATGTTCAGCACATTGATGTAGGTGGGGGTAAGGAGGATGTATTGGAGGAACTGATTGGTGAGAAGACGACCCTATAGACCGGGGAGGGGAGGGGACTTACGCTGGTAAACATGTGCCACGGGTCGAGGAAGATAAACGACGCGATGAACCACATGACATAAGTCGATCCCAAGGACACGATGATCGAGAAGAACTGCTTGTTGGTGAACAGAGTGGCGAACGTAAAGTCCTGCTGGGACACCTCCTTCTGGATCGACCGCACCGTGACAAAAACCGCGGCAAACATCAAGTATATCATGATGCCGATCCAGAAGTAGACCATGGTCATGTAGAACTTGTTGGAGCCACCCGGTCGGTTACCCAGTGCCAGGACGAAACACGTCACCAATGTCGCCAGATACAGCCATTCAAACACCACGCCCAGCACCTTTCCAGCCGTGCCAAGGAGGTCTTTGTCGCCGAGATATGTCGTGAGAATATGGAACACCAGGAAGAAGTTGCCCTAGGAAGTCAGTACGCAGACGTGCAACCAGGTGCGCAAACTTACAATATTGAACCACGCAAACAGCATCGCAATCGTCTGGTAGATGAACTCGATCAACAGCATGAACTTTCGCATGAAGCTGTGGTCGCTGCGCCAGATCTGGTAGAAATGGGTGATGGCGTAGACCGCCGCGAAGAAACTGCCGTTCAGCCAGCGACGACGCTGCAGGATGAACTCGGCCATCCGGTCCGGCACATCAGTCTCGCCAGTTGACGACTTGACGTATTGCAGGAGCCAGCGACAGTTGCGCTTGGACACGATTTCGAAACAGAGGATCCGATCCTCGGCCAGGTACATATTGGCGGTGAAAATACCAGCATTGGCGCCATGCATCTTCTCACCCAGGAAATACCGCTCCAGCGGCCCTTGGCCGTTCTTGTCATTCTGCAACGCGACATAGCGGTAGGCGGAAAAGGCACCGGGAAGCACGGTGATGAATCCAAAGGCCGATTCGAGCGGCTTGTCCAGAATATTGCTCAGCTTGTACTCGAAGTTCTGTCCCGCCACCAAGGGGTTAAGGAGCTTCTTTCCATGCTCCAACATGACCTTGATCTCGCCACAGGCACCGCCGCACATCGGTTCCACGTCGAATGCTTTCCACAGATGGTAGATGGAGTCTCTTCCCGGGCGCGTACCCGCATCGAGGAGCACGCAAATGTTCGGATCCAGCACGCGACCAAAGGCCTGGAAGAACCACCGGTGGGAGTTGATCTTCTTTTGGTTCTTCTCCTTCAGACAGAAGATCATCTGGACCGGGACACCGCTGCGCTGCTTGACATGTACCTGGGTTCCCTTGAGCTCCAGGCCCACCTGGGTCGTGTACTCGTAGATATGGGCCGTCACGTCCTTGCCGTTGACTTGCTGCTTGGCGATGCCGTCTTGGTACACTCCCAGCGCGGCGAGGACGGCACGGGTGCGCGGGTTGATCTTCGCACGACCGTCGCTAATCACGCAGACGACGATTTTCTTCCAGGCATCCTTGCCCCAGGTCTTGCTCTGCGTTCTGGAGCACATGTGCTCGATGTTCTTGAACACACCGATCAGGGTGCGGGCGAAGAGGAAGTCATCCTCGTTGTACATGGTGATGGCGATGAACAGCTCCGTATGACGGGGTTTGGCAAACAGCTTCTGGCGCAGGGTGAAGCGCTCCTCGAAGAAGTCGGCCGGGTCGCAGGTGGCGGCGGAGTAGCGCATATGGGTGAACTCATCACGGCCTGGAGGTTCGGCATGAGGGACTTGGGAGAGGAGTTTGGGGGCGATGGGGCAGTCGAGGACCAGGTTTCCGTTGAAGAGCTGGACTTCCTTGACGGTCTTCCATCGTTTGATGGGGGCGGGACTGGGGGTATGCGCGAGGGTGGGGTCATCCTGGAATTCATCGCTGTAGGGATCGGGTCCGAAGGGGTTTTCAGGCTGCTGGAGGATGGGGACGCGGTCGTCGGTGTAGGGGTTCTGGTGTTCGGGGTACTGGCCGAGGTCATAGTCGTCTTGCGGGGTCACCGTGGGCTGATACGGTTGGGTGTAGTAGGCGTCGTGATGGGCCTCGGGGTCGACCGAATAGTCATATCCGTAGTTGGGTCGATGGTGGTCCTCGTAGGCTTCATTGTGGCCGTATGAATTTGGGAGTCGCTCGACGGAATACTAGAATCCGTCAGCGTCTCAGGATTTTTTTTTTTTCGGTGTGTAGGGATCTCACTGTTGGCTGTTCGGCCAGTATATCACTGGAATTGGGCATTTGCAGATGCTGACGAGGCGCATAGGGGTTATCCTCGAGCTGGTAGCCATTCAATGGCCTCCCCGGGGAGGGGGTGCGGTTGTGATAGTGGTTAGGATCCATGATGGGAGAGCGCGAGTCGTTCTCCCCATAGGGGTCGGGGTCTCCTAGGCGATGTCAATATACGCAGGAGAGCAGTAGGTAAGTGAAGTCGCGAGGAGATCAGAGGTCGAGAGTAGTGGTGCGACCGATGCGACAGGAATTCTGTACTGCGACAGTGCGAAGTGCAGTGATCCGCGCTGGAAGTTTCAGGGAAATTGATGCGGAGAAGACGACGCGCGACACTCCACCTGAGATGAAAAAAGGAGAAAACTCACCCAAGCGATTGTACGACATGATAGACGATCGGGAGCCCCTAAGAGATTAGGCGAGGAGCGCGGGTGGAATGTGAAGCGGCGTCAATAATGCGATGCGCTTTGATAGTCCGACGCACCGACTCTCGGCGGGAGTTTCAGATAGTCGGGGTAGGAGGGGTGAAGAAAGGAGGGGATAATTAAAGGATCCAGGAAGGGTTCTTTATGCGAATGCCTGGACCGAGTAGCGCCACCACTGGAGGAGAGATGAGAAGGAAGAGAAGAAGAGAGAGAGAGGAAGAGAGCTGAAGAAGGCTGTGTGTGAGGCGGTTGACCAAGGAACGCGGGATGATCGTTACTTAGTGTCGACGATTGTTGTGGTGGTACCGGTACCTGTTGTTGGCGGGGAGGGTGGTGATGGACGAGGTACTGGTACTTTCTGTTCATCTCCTCTACCTGAGGCTTCTTTCTTTGGCATCTATGGTATCTAGTATCTATTCTGCTCTCTCTACCCTCTATCATCGTGCATTCTACCTAGGAACACATTGTGTCTCCCCTGAAACACTGCCCAGCAACGACCCGCGGATCGGATTCTCCACCGCGTCTCTGGGCCAACAGGCAATCTGCTTTGTATCCCACAGCCACTCCATTGCGTGGCGGTTCCCTGGGTGGCATTCTTTTTATAACTTTGGCTGGAGCCTAATCTCGGTTCGTCAGCCCTAAGTAGAGATTTGTCAGGGTTTCAAGAGATTCTGTGAAGATATTGGTTTGGTGACTAGTTCTAGTAGTTACTAACTAGTTAATACTCCGCATGTCGGATCCATCAGGGATACGTCATTTGACCTTCTGAATCTGCCGTCACATGAATGATGGATTCTTAACTTGTTTGACTTGCATTCTTCAGTTTAGGGTTGGGGTATGCACGCAAACTCGTGATCATCCGCATAGGTAGGGTTAAGAGTGCCTGTTTGACGGATGTAACTATATAAAGAACCAGTGTAGTCGCATCAGATCCAAGTACAGATCTTTGCGGGGAATTGCCGCTATTCTAACCTGTCTGTGTATATAACCCTGTTCTATAGTATACCCTACTAATTGTCTCTCGATGTATGAAAATTGGAGATGCCAACACGAGAGACTACTCCGATCACTCGGTCGCCGCATCGAATCAAATACACTCGGCATCAAGGTCAAATCATCTCTGTTCGCCTTATCGGTGTTGGCCCTTGAAGGTTTCCCCAAAGGGATGTTCCAGACGAGCGATATGCGGACAGTCATCAAGCTTAACCTTTAGCGTCAACATCACCGGCTATTCTTAACCTTAGCGGTGTCCTGCAGTATACCTCCTCAGACGTCTTCAAAATACTTAAAGACATCAACGGTCTCATTCTTCATAGACTATTCAATTCCTGAGTATACGATCAGACTCTTCTCTTCGATACAATGACAGCACACCCGTTCGATCCCCTCACTCCGAGAGAAATCTCCAAGGTACGAGACCCGATCTATACACCACGCCCAACTGACAACTGACAACGCAGTCGGCGGACATTGTTCGCGCCCACTTCCATGGCCAGAGTCCTGTCTTCCGGGTCATCACTCTCAAGGAACCACCTAAGCAGGAGATGATCCCATTCCTTGAAAAGGAACACCTGGGACAGTCTCCTACACCTCCACCCCGCACCGCTCACGTCCAGGTCATCCTCCGCACTGACAAGGGAACAAACGAACTCATTGAACTCTTGGTCGATCTCCAACATGACACAGTCGTCAAAAAAGAACATCTCCCCGGGAAAAATTCCTACATCGATCCCGAATACATGAGAGCCGTCGAGACGGCCTGCATGGCCGATCAACGTATCCAAGACGAGATCAAGAAGCTCCAACTCCCCGCCAACGCCTCGGTCATTGTCGAACCGTGGGCCTATGCTACTGACGGCATGAACGATATGACCCAGCGCATTACTATGGTCAGCCTACTTGCGATATGTATCTCTCTAGACTAACCCATCTGCAGTGCTGGTTCTACATGCGATTGCTGGACAACCTCGACGCCCACTACTACGCATACCCCCTGGATCTATGCGCAGAAGTATCAGAGCAGCTCAAGGTCACCAAGATCTACTATCTCCCGTCCTCCCCAGACGAACGGATCACCGACCACGCAGGCCCCTTTGATCGTCGCAAAATCCAATCCACCGCAGCCAGCGAATACCATCCCAGTCTGCGCCCACCACCGCGCAACACCACCAAACCCTATCAAGTCGTGCAACCCGACGGCCCGTCCTTCACCACCAAAGGGAACCTCATCTCCTGGGAAAAATGGACCCTCCGCGTGGGGTTCAACTACCGGGAGGGCCTCACCCTGCACGACATCCGCTACGACGGCCGCAGCCTCTTCTACCGTCTGTCGCTGTCAGAGATGTTCGTCCCCTACGGCGACCCCCGCGCCCCGTACCCCCGCAAAGCAGCGTTCGATCTGGGCAACGACGGCGCAGGCATCAACGCCAACAATCTCCGTCTGGGCTGTGACTGTCTGGGCGTGATTAAGTACTTCGACGGATGGCACAACACTGCCTCCGGCGAGCCGATGAGACTCCCCAACGTGGTCTGCTGCCACGAACAGGACGACGGCATCCTCTGGAAACACACCAACATCCGCACCCAGAATCCGGTCGTCACGCGCGCGCGCATCCTCGTCCTGCAGACCATCATCACCGTCAGCAACTACGAGTACATCTTCGCCTTTCACTTTGGCCAGGACGCCTCCATCCACTACGAGGTGCGCGCCACCGGCATCCTCTCAACCTGTCCCATCAAGCTCGGCGACACCGTGCCCTACGGCACAGTCGTCGCACCCGGCGTCCTCGCACCCTACCACCAGCACCTCTTCTGCCTGCGCATCGACCCCGCCATCGACGGCGTCGCAAACTCGCTGCAGATCGAAGAGTCGCACGCCATGCCCATCCGCGACCCCGCCGTGCACAACCCTTTCGGCGTCGGCTACACCACGCGCTCGACGATCGCCACCACCGAAGGCGGCCACGACCTCGACTTCACCACCAACCGCACCTTCAAAATCATCAACGAGAACCACCTCAACCCGGTCACCGGCTCCCCCGTCGGCTTCAAGCTCCTCCCCTACTACAGCCAGATGCTCCTGGCGCACGCGGACTCCCTGCACGCCAGACGCTCCGAGTACGCCGCCCACGCCGTGTGGGTCACCCGCTACGACGACGAGGAGATGTTCCCGGCCGGCCGGCATACGATGCAGTCCAGCGGGGGCGAGGGCATTCAGTCGGCGATTGCGCGGCGCGCGAACGATCCCGCTGGTTTGAGCGCTGTGCGCAACGAGGATATCGTCGTCTGGCATACGTTTGGGTCGACGCATAACCCGCGCATTGAGGATTGGCCCGTCATGCCGTCGGAGAAGATGGTCGTGGGGCTAAAGCCGGTGAACTTTTTTACGGGCAATCCGGGGCTGGACGTGGCTGTGTCTGTGCAGGAGCGGAATCGGAGTGTGTTGGTTGGTGATGATTGTTGTAAGCTGTGAGGCAGTGGTTATGCGACCTTTGATAAGAATACAGTATGCATACAGACATAATTGTGTACAGAGTAAAAGCCATCGTCACATGGTTGAGAGATTACCTAGGGAGAATCCTCGTGTTGGGGTAGTTGTCAGCTGTTGAGTCAGTCACCGTCAGCCTAACTCTCAACAAGTATTTAGATGCCCGCACTGTCAGATTCTCAACCTGACCTGCTACCCGTTCCCTCTGACATGACAATGGCGATCGGCAACTGTTTCTGCGGCAAGATTCGCATCGAATATACCGGCCAGCCTCTGACATCGGCCAGTACCGTCTGATCATATTCTTCATGAATCCATCTAATATCATCTAGGGCCTGTGCCACTGCCGCGACTGTCGCAAGTTTACCGGGGCAGCCTATTCCTTCGCCTATGTCGCCAAAACCGCCGATGTGACGGTCTCTGGCAGTCCGAAAGCAGTCGCCAAGACGTCGGATAGTGGGAAGGACATTCGGAATTATTTCTGTCCTGACTGTGGTCGGTACCTTGCATTGGAGACAGTGGAACAGCCCTGACGAAGACTAGGCACGCCGATGTTTGGACGAAAGGTAATGCCTGACGGCAAGGTGGACGAGATTACCATCCTCCGGGCAGGAATCTTTGATGACGAGGTCTTGAATGAATGGAAGCCTGAAGGGGAGTTGTTCACGGACAGACGGCTGGAGTGGGTGAATCCCCTCGAGGGTGTTGAGCAGTATGAGGGCATGCTGCCGCTTCCATAGAAGAGTTTGGATATAGGTAGCTCGGGTTATCACCACGAGTTGGTTCTACATGTGCGGCTGTAGCCTGACTCCATAATCGAGACGGTCTTGGTTATCTGGCCTGTCGGGATAGGTGTGATAATACTAGTTTAGGTACTATTTCGGCTTTTCCAGACATATCCCTGATGCTCCAAGCTGGGACGAGAGACAGCGCATTGAAAAATACAAGGCTATGGCCCAGCCTGCTCAAATAAGCTGTGCATGACCACCATCAAGAAAAGGAGCGAGACCAGCAAACCACCTAACAATAACGCCATCGAATCTGGCGGATTTGACATCCACGCGACCCTGTAAGTCAGGGAACAGCTCAACGTAGCAAATGCCCACGGCGCGAGAGACGAATTTGTTATAGAAAGCCGGGTGAGGGCAGCGTATATTAGACAATGAACCGCGATAGCACTTCGCCTTGCTGCCCTCCCTATGAAGTTGTCCCACATTTCCCATAGCGCAGCCGTCAGATACCATGCTAAGTCAACAACATGGACCAGCGGTGAATCGGGGGGAAGCAATGAGGTTGCTTCATGTGCCACGACGCGTGTGGACCCCCAGATAAGGAGACCATGCACCACCAAGAGTTTCATGAGGTCGCGGAGATATACCCATGTATCCGCTGGGAATTTCAGCTGAGTGTAAGACCTATCGCGAGGGCGGAATTCGGCTTTTTCCAGCATATATAGGATCCATTGCTTAATCGGCCTGGACAGCAATCGCCTGCGGAATAACAGAGAATCCGAAGGAATTGAATGGATGTCAACGATGTACAAGGAAGTACCATGGATGGTTTCACTTGTCACTGTGGGATACACAATATTGCCATGGGGTATAGTTGCGTACCATGTGCCATCATGCAGAGTCGTCGGATCTTTCAACCAATCTTCTAACTGCGCCGGAGAAAGCGGATAAGCCCGACAGTCTGCCCATGAAGGCATTGACCATGAAAAAAATTTGTATGGTGGTTTGACTCTCAGCTGTATACCTAGAAAACGGCGTTTGGTGCCGGTCGACAGATAGAACGGAGTATCGACCAGATTGCATGTGTTGCCGCCAGTCGCCCACCGTTGTGTGGTAAGGATTCTCGACCTCTTATCCCACTTGCAGGAAGTTTGCAGGCTCTCGATATCAAAGTCCTTGGGAATTGAACGGATCCAAAATACTAGATCCTGTGCCTGTGGCAATGGGATTTGGTCGGTGCGAGAAGCGAGGCATAGAAACCGCAGAGATGCTGAGTGACGTATGCTGTGATGAAGTAGCTTTATGTCCGACGACGTCCTGTACCAAATTCCTGACCCAGAATAGGCGTCACTAGCCCCTTTCTTGATAGGCACCGCCAACACTATGTCGTGGAGGTGCCTCGGACGGCACTGTAGGAGGGCGTAGTATCTTAGTGGTTCTTCATTATACAACCATGCAAGCGGAAGTTGGATTTGGACTCCGACATTTGTGAGCGAAAACGCAGCACTAGAAGTAGCTTGCGCATTGCACTGGATGATATCGCCACACCCTGCAAAACAAGCAGGAGATACAGCAAAGATCCCAAGGGCCTTAGATCTCGTCGCATCACGGCCCCATGCGAATATCGACTGATCGGCGGAGCGCTTGATTATCTCCTCTTGAAGCCTTCGAAAGGCCCGCGCGCCCTCGCCGTATAGCAGGGGCATGTTAACTCCAAATATCCCCAACAGACAGTACGCGATATCCTCAACCCGGGTGGTTCGTCTGTTTGCCGCCCAGCTCATACGCTCTGCAATGCTAATGCACCTGAGCACCTCCAACCCGTCACGGTCGATCTGCTGCATTGTATCCTTGTCGATCCCCGTCGCAGTCGCGATGCTTAGGATCAGCCCATCCCGCCAAGCGATTGGAGACCAGTCGGACGCGTAGAACACCAAGCAGGAAGGCGCCAGAAGTTCCTGCAGAGTCCAGCCTCGCGTAAACCACTCGCTGTGAATGAACTCCCCGCCGGGATCGTGCGGGTCAGTGCTTGGCGACACATCCTCTAAGAATGCATAGCAGATATCAGCTCTACGATACCAGGTGAACATAGAGTTGATGGCCTCGGACAGCTCGGCGCTGCTGGTTTTATCGATACAACATGTGTCGACCCAGACATAGTTCAGATGATGACGGAGTGCTTGTTCGCAGGTCCGCCGGATCTTAATATACCCGGCTTTTGTCTGAGCGTGGCCGCCGACGGCTTCCATATCCTGCAGGGTGACTTCGTCGTCTCCCCATCTGTGGGATAGAATAGCGTATCGCGGAACGTCCTTGTTGAAGAATGACTCGATCGTCAATGACTTGACATTGATCAGTCGCATAGTGGCTAAATAGTCGGAGAAAATGCTCCAAGTCTAGAATATGGGAATATAGAGGGAGAATAGGAATGGAGGAAATGGGGTGAAAAGAAAAGGTGGAAGGGAAAGCCTTCCACAGCCACGCGCAAGGCTGAATAAGTGTAGCCAAAAATGGCATGGATTAGGTCGTTTCAGGCAGTCTGATATTAACTCATCTCAAGAAACCTCCTGTTCCTACTGAGAGACGCCACTGACCACTGGAAATTGGCTCTGAAAATGAAGAGATACTCCCGTGGCTTGCTATCTCGAGGCTGGCAGTCATTGACACAGGACAGCCTAACGTATGCCCCCAATCATCACTAACCACGTAACGCCACAAATCGCATGAAGGCTTTGGCAATGCATGTCAGACAGATGAGTTCTGACTTAAAATGTCAGGCCGCCTCGCCAGAGTACTGTTTCGAACGATTCTTTCCGCAGCATTCGAAAGTCCATTGAAGAGTCGTTACTTCCACATCCGAAATGGCTGATATCCTGGCAATTTCCGCCGCAGTTGTCCAGTTTTTGGACATCGCAGTTCGAGTCTCTCTCGAGTTGGGCAAGCTGTACTCTGACCTACGTGACGTGCCAGGTCAGCTTCATAGGCTGAAACTCGATATCGATCAACAGATTGCGATAGCGAAGTACATCCTGTCCAGCCATGCGACATTTCAGAGTGATCCACCGGGGCCAGTCACCGCAACATCGCCAATCGACCAGACATTAGCTGATTATGTCCTGGCTATGGAGGAACTTACCGGTCTTCTTCAAAGTATCCGCAGCGAAGATGATGCTGGGTCGATAAGACGAAGCTGGAATGCAATCCGTGCAGTGCACAAGCGCAACAAGATTCTGTCACTCTGTGACAGGCTTGAGCACCAGAAGAGCACTATACTTTTATGGTTAGCCAGCACCAACACGTAAGTCAAGGATTCAAAACACTATGCTGTGGTCGAATCTATGGCTGAGAGTGCCAGTGAGTTATCTGTCCAAATCAAGACACTCATAGAAGGTCTTCATGTGAAAGTCGACAAAATGTTTCATCTCACGCAGAACATCGAGGAGAATTCTATGAAAGCAGATCAACAGCTTCGTCAAATACCAGACTTGGCAACGCTTTCGAATGAAACCAGGCTAGCGGTTTCAGAGCTCACGCATAGCATTGATTCGGCCCACCAGCGATTGCTCACAACTGCCACCAGTACCAATACTCAAATATCTATCCTACAAAATCAGTGGCAAGAACTAGCACCCACGGTATACATGCTAGGAACCAAGTCGTCAGTGAGAAGCTGGCTGACATTTTCCCCCCAAGTTTCACGAATTTCGGGATATCATGCAAAATAACCCACATCTATTGCAATCAATATACCAATTTGGTACAGCAAGACGAGGTCTCTCGCCGCGCAATGGATATAGCTCTTCACTTGGAGCAAATCCGTCTGGAGACGTCATTTCTCATGATACGTCGCGTGGTGCGGCAACCAGCAAAAATCATTCCTGCACTTGCAGAGATATCAGCAATGCCACAAACATCGAACCATTGTCCTTTCTCCATTTCAAAAAAGTATTCAGGCGACACCATTACCGCCAATGCCCGAAGTCAAAAATATCCGAAACAAGCTTGGAGTTTTTTATGAAGATAATTCCACCGACTTGGCTCCTATCTCATACAATCCACCTTGGGTCCTCTTTGCAGTTTTCTAAATTGCAAACCTCATGGAAGATCTCGCCATTGGTGGTTGGTACCTCTAGGCTTGTTGACTCTAGGACGGCGCCGACCTTTTGCGCCATCCAGAAAACCTGGCAATTTTGCTGGTCTGAGACGGGAATCCAACCAGCGCACGTCAGCGCTCTGGAGAGGACCCTGAGAGATATTTTTGAATGCCAACAGGGTTCAGCCTTCGATGAAGACGCTAATGGCAGCACCTTGCTTTATGTGTGTGGCGCTTCCATTCATATCAATAAGTGCTGCTCTAACTTCTGCCGCAGGGAGTACTCGACCTTTATATCTATTCTTCACACTCAAATACCCCACCTATGATTGAGTTTTTCTCTTTGATTCGCTTCTTGATAGATGGAGGAGCAAATCCCAATATTCACCGTCGGGGTCAGTACAAAAATGGGGTCGTGGTGGAACAGGCCGGCACAGTGCTGGATATTTTCGCCAGTATGCTTTTAGATCTGGATCTAAGCTGGTCCAGGGGGTGGTCTATGGATAAATCAGTGTATGAGTCTCTTATCGACGGGGGAGCAATTTTTTCGCGGCCTCTGGCTACTTGCGGGTCCAGACATCCTGTCTTCTATTTCGGCCATTTCAAACAGGAAGTGGTCGAGCTCCAGACATTTGAGGAGCAGATCGACGGTATCTCATATCTCCCGGTTGCAAGTTGTCACCATACTGAGTCTGTCTGTGTAGTGTGCGACTTGAATGACCTGATGGTATCCATCCTTCGACGGAACGAGCCTGACTTCATTCGTGCTTTGGGAAAAGATGATATACAGGCCGTTTCTCGTGCAAATGGCCTAAGGGCTATACACCTCGCTATATATTGGCCATGGGCCCTGAAACAGATCATCCAGGCAGATGCTGATGTCAACTGCGAGGACAGCCACCAGCGTCGCCCGATCCACTTAGCCGTGACGTGCCGGCAGGCTCAGTCGGTGGAGATATTACTCCAAGCCGACTGTTCAGTCTCCACGCCAAATTATTCCAATAGCTTGCTTCAGGAAGCGTTGATTCAAGGTCGGGAGTTTGACTACGTCACCGACCTCATTATCGATGCGTTGATTGACCGACATACGCGTCTTCGTGACCTCGCACTCTCCGTGCTACCAAACGACTCGGGCCCTTCTGTAGATATAGAGAAAGAGACCCTTTCCGAAGTCCGAGCTCCTGAAATATACGACTCACTCGTCAGAGCAAAACACAATATTCCACCAGCACTGCAGGTCGACCGTGGTGAAGAAGGAGTGTACGATACTGCAGAGATGCATGGACGTATACGACTTACAGTCACTCTCGCAGACAAGCTTTGGAGGGGCGGCTTCCATCGTTTTGACGAATTTGCCCCTCTCAACGGTTTAACACCACTTTTGCAAAGCTGGTACATTGCAGACTTTGACATGGTCTCTTGGTTCATTGAGAAAGGCGCGTCTCCCTTTACGACGCATCGTGATGGTTTACTGTCTGGTCTACACCTCTACGCTGCCAGGATAGCCTACCCCGGCGGGCACTTCCATCATGACCCCAAGGAGGTGCCAATCAGTCCACAACACTGGCACCAGTTAACAAGCCGTGGAGATATGTGGCATGACTCGTGTCATTGTTCCTGCTCGATCGGCGGATGCACTCCGATTTCAATACTTATTAAAAAGAGTTGGCGATTCCTGCTGAGAGAGCGTAATAATAATTATGCTGGAATGATGGAGCTACTGAGCATCTGTCGAAAGACAATGATTTATGAGCCAGAAAGAGATCCACGCCATGTCCAACAACTTCTTGAGGCCATTGTCTTTGAAAGAATGAACCTCCGACACACATGCTGTTATATTGGACAATTGGGACAGATATACTTCCGGCCAGAGTGGGATGCTGAAAACAAGGAATTCTGCGAAGGTAACATAGAGGTCGATTTTCGTCAAATTTTGGCCGATTATGCCGTCAAAATGCTTGAATGTCAATGTCCGGCTGCAGAAAAACCTATATGTGTGGTGTTCCGTGACACCTGTGGTACTACTGTGTGATTCTGTCTATAGAATGGGATGCTATCTGAGTTACAGAGCTGAAAGATATTCATTGAAAAGCAATAGAGGAATATATTCTGACTAACCAGCGCCTTTGAGACGGAGACTCATATATTCAATGATGAAACCTGAGTTTCAGAATGCACTTCTGCACTTTGCTTTCTTCTACCCACAGTATCAATGCACCATTTGAGAAAAGTATCATAGCTTTAGTCTGGACTATCCTCATAGAGCTGCCAATGGCGCGAGATAAAAGCCTTGGCTCGACGAAGTGCTCCTCACTAGGGTTCAAATCCGGTGAATAAGGATTATGTATGGCACCAAGCAAGGGAGCCTTTCAAGCGCGAGAAGAATTCTCACAGCACCACAGATGAGTATCATATACTCAAGAAGTACAATTTGAGCCCAGCAGGAAGTCGGCCCAGCGATTGCATAGGACTCCCTTCGCGGCGTCGATCTTGCGCAGATAGTAAGACGGGTGGTAATCTCATCGAAGAAAGAACAGAATTCGACTGATGAGATCCGTTATACAATGACCCCCTTAATCAGCACCGTGTTCGTCGTTCACCTTTGCACTGAACCGGGCAAAAGGACTCTTCTCCCTTAGGCGCTTCCCATGTTTCAGGAATATATACGGGGTTACGCAGTACACTGTTGCCACCGCTGCGATAATACTCGTCGCGACGTTTGATCCGAGCCCCGAATACATCGGATAAGCGAAGAGAGGAAGACACCCGGATGCCAGTGCGCGTAAGACGCCCTGGACCGCCAACGCAGACGAGGCGTAGATCGTATACGCGTCGGACAGGTATCCACTCAGCGTGTAGGAGAACTCGGTCGCCGCAAAGCCGACCAGCGCGAGACCGAACATGGATGCGATCCAATGGACATGGATGATCGGTGGGACTGTCCAGCCGAAGATCCAGAGTCCGATAGCGAGTGTAGGCGCAGCAATGGCAAATCCGCCGATTTTATCTTCCGGCTCGGGTCGTTGACTGGCTTGCTGCCGGGACTCCAACTTGTGATAGTCCCAAAAGCGAACAAATCCGCTCATGATGATCCCCGGAAGCAGGGCAATGAAAGGCAGCGAGGTCGCCCGTGTGCTCCAGCCAAATTCGCTGTACACAACGGTGAAGGACTCGGTGAAGAGGTACATCATGCCCCAGGCTGAGGCACTGAGAATCGAGACCATAATGATTATAGGTTCTGAGGCACCCAGCTTGGCTGGCCGCAGCAGAATCACCTTCATCAGCTCGCGGGCGTCGTTGATTCGGTCAGGGTTTGGTATATCCATGTCTACCGCTCCCACTGTTGACTGTAGATTGTCAAAACGGCGTTCCAGCAGGGTGGTCGGCCGGCTCTCGCGAATGGGTATCAAGAGAACGAATATCGCCGCACAGGTGATGGCGGAAACATGGTAGACCCAGCGCCTACAGGGTGTGCGGTCAGTACATCGAGTATCCTCACAACGCCGTCTGGTATACGTACCAGCCTATCGTGTCTACTATGTAGGACCCGTAGATTGGGCCCACGGCGATGCCGAGCATGGTGGAGCAATTCCAGAACCAGAGAAGCCAGAGCCTGGGCAGTTGCGTATACATATCCTCGATGCTTCCAGCCAGGACGATGGCCGGCACGGACGAGGCAAACCCGGCGAAGAAGCGGCCGATAAAGACTCCGGCTGGCGACGGAACGAGGCCGACCAGCAGCGAAGAGATACAGTAGGCACCGGCGGACACGAGATAGGACTTTTGGCGACCAAGCGCCTCAGAGAATGGGGGCAGAATGAGCCCTCCCAATGCTTGTCCGATGCCATACATGAACTGAAACCCGGTGAGCATCGTGGCCCTGCCCATTGCGTACTCGGACATGGCCTCTTCTGCAGCGGCCGGCCCCGTGGTGCTCATGACGGTCGTGTAGAGCTCGAGGAAGAAGATGACGCAGGCATCGTAGAGTTTGCGGCGAAGAGGCCAATTTCTTGGAAAGTCGTGGTGGTCTGGATCCCAGCCGAGTGTCCTGGAGCCGGTCTTTTTAAGTCCCCTGTGCGCGGCTTCGCGCTCGAGGTCATCGTGTTGTCCGCTTTGTTTTTCCTGACAACTTTCGTCCATATCGGGTGCTTGGGAGAGAGAGGTATGGTGCAGAGTAGGTGACAGACCGCAACAGGGCGACCATTGCGCCTGATATAGCGACTGACTGTTCGTGGGCAAGACAAGGCAAAGCCATGATGCGAGGATTCCTTCACGATCTACAGATGCTCCCACTGCTCAAGTGGGCCCGATGACGTCGGAGTATAGCTCGTATTACTAGTAGGATTTTGACATAGAAAGCAGAGGACATTAAACATATCCTGGAAGTAGAGTGATGTTTGGGAAAGTGTTGTGATACTGCCTATCATAATAATATGGAGTTTATCGGATAGATTCTTAGATAGCGACGAGACATACGAGGTATGCCTTTGGAAGATAGACCCATGGAAGGCGAGCTCAGGAACCAGGACTGTGCTCTGTAAGATCGGGGGTTCATCTGTTGTTCGGCCCCAGACCCGCCCTGCAGATCGTATAGTTCGTTGCATCATCCTTACTCTGGTAACTAGACCCGGGAACTTGGGCCGATCAACCAGGGCATTACGGTGAGCAATCCCTTCCTAGGTGGAGATCATTAGAAGATATCTCGTCTCAGAGATGAACGTCGTGTCAGGTATGTGCTAGTGGATTCTTATACCCGTAGCTACATTGTCTAGAAACAGATGTCCACTGACGTAATAACTTATCGGTGAGAATTCTGCGGCCATATCCGACAACCGCAGGATATGTTTCCCACTATATTTAAGCTAGTTGATATGGCTGGGCTAAATATTGGGTGAGCTCTCCCCAGCAACTGTAAGTAGTAAGGCAAGAGAGGCTAGTAGGTCCTCCCAGTGCTGTCGAACGACGTAATCATGGAGCCAGTCCCGCGGAGCCCTAGAAGAGATCAATTGGTAACTGACACAGCAATGGAGAACCGCGCAGCACTGATATGGATTCAGTAGGATCCATCCATCTCAACCATTAGGGTTGAGGCCAGAAGCCATTGCAAAGGAGGAAAATGTGTCCTCTACAATGTGGGCAAAGGCAGCTTTATATAGTATGGCGCCGTGGCCGCTTGTCCCGATTAGGAACACTATACCCGATCCAGTAATTCGCCCCCGCGGCGCAAGTTATCGCCCTCTATCGATTAATTTCCCTTCCGCATACTCCAACAACTACTATACATCTACAACAATGACCGCCACCAAATCCTCGTCCGGCCGCCAGGTCAGCGTCCTCTTCGTCTGTCTCGGCAATATCTGTGCGTTCCCATATCCATCCCAACTTCAACCCACCCCCTAACCCACATACCACATCTAGGCCGCTCCCCCATGGCAGAAGGCGTCTTCCGCAACATGGCCGCCTCACACCCGCTCATCAGCGAGATCGACTCCGCTGGCACGGGCGCCTACCATACCATGGAGCCGCCGGATTCGCGCACCATGGCCACCCTCCGCAAGCACGGCATCACCAACTACAACCACGCCGCCCGCAAAGTCACCAAGGACGACTTTCTCACCTTCGACTACCTCCTCGCCATGGACAAGTACAACCTGCGCGATCTGTTGGACGTGCGCGAGTCTGTTGTCGCGTCGATGAATAAGTCCGGCGCATCGCGTGGCGCCAAGGCCACCCGTGCCGGCACGGCGGCGTCGCTGGCGGCGGCTGGTGAGGCCGGCGCGAAGGTCGCCGAGGTGCGGCTGTTTGGAGATTTTGGGGCTGGCGGTGCGTTGCATGAGCGTGTGGGTGGTGGCGAGGTCGTGCAGGATCCGTACTATGGTGGGGTGAATGGGTTCGAGGAGGTTTATCAGCAGGTCGTGCGGTTTTCGAGGGGTTTCTTGGACTACATTGAGAAGGAGGGGTCGGATTAGAGGGATTGTTGCGTGAGATGATACCCGGTGTTTAGACTTATAGATTGGCTTGGCTTAGTATCGGTAGACAGACGTTTATAGTAGAGTCGAACCGATGGCATTTATTTTATTATTCACATACAACAAGCGTATAGTACACAAAGGCGATATATTATGATACAGACAGGCCAATCTTATTCCCGCGCATCAGATCTTCTCACTGATCTTGATCGCAGTCCGACACCCTAACCGGATGACATTCACCAACGGGTCATACGGCTGCGCCTCCTTGGAATCATTCTCAACCGCATGATCAAGATGCTCCAGCTCCTCATCTCGAATCCTCCGGAACGTCTCCACCATCTCCTTCAGCTCATCATCCAGCTCTTCCCCGCGGCTCTCCGCCTCGGCCTGCCACGACAGAATCTCCCGCACCTGCTCATTGTAATGCGAGCCGATCTCCGTCTCAACAGCCTCCGTGCACGCCATGGCCGCCTCCCGACCCAAAGCACCGGTGGACCATCCCAGAAACGTCGCCGCCGCCTGCCATACCGGATACATGGCCGTCGGCCGCACCCGGTGTTTTGCGATCATCTGGTTGAACGTGGTAAAGTGCCCGGCCTCCTGGTCGTACATGTGCTTCATTAAGGGTCGGAGATGGGGATGGGAGCGCACTACTTGGGGCGTTTGCGCGGTGTAGATCAGTGTCGCGGCTAGCTCGCCGGCTTGGTTGACTCGCAGCGCGCTGTCGAGGAATTCGCGTTGTTTCTGACTGAGGACATACTTCGGTTTGGGCGATTCGGGGGTAGCCTGTTCAGACGAGTTCTGGTTCCATAGGAATCGTTTCGGAGTAGTAGAATGGTATGACCGGCAGGTGGCAGTCCGTCGGAGCGTGGACGGGGCGAGGAAATCCAGCACGGGAAGACGATGGGAGTGGGACAGAGGGCACCGTCGGAGAGACACGAGGGCGTTCATATTGCTTGACAAGAGAGGAGCCACCCTCTCATTCCTTCTGAACGGCAATCGATGTACAGAGTACAAGGTGTTGGTAGAGGAGGACGGAAAGGTCCGCATCAGCCGATGGTCAAACGCGCGCTTAAGCGGGGCTTGGCACGCCATCCCTGGGGCGGACGTCATGCAGAACGAACTCATGTTTCTTTTCCCTCCCAACTCTCTTCACTTTGCCTTCAGCCCTCCTTTCTCCCGCCACCGCTGCGCCCTCTCTGCTACTCAATCTGTTCTTATTTTCGCCATCTATCCTGACTTAACAAATCTATCCCTGTACGAGTCTTCAAACCCGCTATATACGTTACTTCCGCGCCGTTCGACGCCTCCGTGGCCTCCCAGACAGCCCCATTGTCTGCGACAACCGACTGGTCCGCCGGTCTTTCATGAATCGTCCCCGTCGGACAGCCTTATAGTTACGTATAAGAAGGGTACCTGAAATTTCAGGCCCCCACCGATCACATTCACCATGGCGGACGACCTAGATGCCGAACTGCTCGCTCTTGCGGGCGACTCCGATGAAGAGTCCTCCCCTCCTTCCAAGCAGAAGCCTACTTCTCCTTCTGCCTCTCCCGACCCTCACTCTCCCGAACCATCTTCCGCCACCATGGGTCGCAAAGGTACTGCCAAACCCGTCCGTCGGGGTCGCAAGGTTCGCAGAGCTCCTGAAGAAGATGGAGAATTGTACGTGGTCATTTCTTCTCACCTCTATCTCACTTTCCGCTGTCTCACCCCCCAGCTTCAAGTGGCATCGATGGCGGTACCCACTAACATAAGTCCTCTAGATCTGCCGCCGAATCGCATCACTCTCTCGACTCCGCGAGTATGTCGGAATCAGAAGCTGCGTCAGACTCGGAAGGCTCCGCGCATGGTGAAGATGAAGGCCCTATATTTCCCTATGACAAGCTCTACTACTCCGCCAAAGATAAAGAGGAGATTATGGCGATGCCCGAAATCCAGCGAGAACAGATTCTCTCCGAGCGCGCGCAGGAGGTCGATCGCCACAACCAAGATCTCGCCCTTCGCCGTCTGTTAGCATCCCGCGAGCGCGAAGAAGCCCGTCAAGCGAAGAAGAACAAGCGCAAGGCGAGCATGGCCAACCTTGAGGACGGCAACCGCAAGAGCTCCCGCCAAAAGACAACGTTAGGCGGTCGCAAGGTGGGCGAAACCTCCGATGCGATCGAGGCCTACAAGCGACAACGTGAACAGAAGGGTAAACGTGACGAGCTGCGTCGCCGCGAACCAGCCGTCAAGGAGAAGTCGCGCACCCGGGACGAGCTTTCTGATGAAGATGCGGAAGGCGAGAGCGACGCGGAGTGGGACGAGGGCGAACGGTCCCCGTCGCCACCCAAGGACGATCCTCCGGCGGAACTGCGTGACATCCAACGTGCCCGTGTGGGTCGCAGTAACTTCGCGCAGGTTTGTTTCTACCCTGGGTTCGATGAGGCCATCTCGGGCTGTTACGCCCGGGTTAACATCGGCCCCAACCGAGATACGGGCCAGAACGAGTATCGACTGTGTCTGATCAAGAGTATGTTCCTCTGTGTCTCCCGATGTCTATGCCGTGTCTCTTCTAACGGGTGGTAGAATTTACTGAGGGGCGACCGTATTCGATGGAGGGTCCTAACGGTCGATCGTTCGTCACGAACCAGTATGCCGTCCTTGCTCATGGCAAGGCTGAGCGCGAGTTTCCCTTCATCGCTTGCTCCGACTCCCCGTTCACGGAGGTTTGTTGCCCGCCCTCAGAAAGACGCCTTTCACTAACCACAACAGGCGGAGTTCAACCGATACCGCCAAACCATGGCCGTGGAAGACTGCAAAATAGCCACCAAATCCGTCCTCGCTGAAAAAGTGGCCGACATCAACCGACTATTGAACCACAAGTTCACCAAGGAGGAGCTCAATGAGAAGCTGCGCAAACAAGGCTCTTTTGATACAAAGGCTATGTTCTTCAAGCGCGTGGAACTCGAACGGCAGATCAAGTTGGCCAAGGCTGCCGGCGAAGACGCAGAAGTTGAAAAGCTGGAGGAGGAACTGCGAAGCTTGTCCACACCGAAGCTCGCGTTCAGTTCAGGCTCCTCCAAGCCACGGCCATCGCAGACTTCCGAACATGAGCGTCTCCTCGAATTGAACCTTCGCAACCAGAAGCTGAACTACGAAAACGTCCGTCGTGCCCAGTTGGAAGAACGCCGAGCGGGCCGCAAGGCGGCGGCGGCTGTTGCCCGTGGAGAAGCTGCTGCGAATCCATTCCTGCGGGTGAGGACGCACGCGCGGACTCACTACGATGCCAACGGGAACAGCCTGACGCCCAAGTCGGAAGATACTGGTGCAAGCCGAGATGGCACCCCTGGCACCGGACCCAACACTCCTCAGCGCAGCAATACCCCCTCCAGCTCGCAAAAGAAGACCAAAAGTGGCGCAGTCTCCATCCGGCATCGCAACATGGACGATGAGAATATTGCTGCGTTGGATCTGGATCTCGACATTGAGATCTAGTCTTGATTTCACAGGTTCATTCCTTAGCCTCAGCTGCTTCTGTTCATCAAACAGATGAATTGTCCTTCAGGGGATCCTGTAATGCTATGGACGGTGTTCGTTGGCGTTGCTCTTAATGCATTGGAGGGGATTGTCTGGGTCATTCCTACTTTCGCGTTTTGCGGGCTTCCTGCTATATCCAGCCGCAGATGTGCTTCTCGACTTGCTACACTTCATTCTTATCTGTATGTATTATTTCTAGAAAGGGAGAATAGAAAAGACTGACTGGCATATCGAGTGGCTGAGTATTCCATATTCTGTGGTGACCTGCAGGAGACGCCGAGTTAATCTATTTGTCATCTTTAACTTGAACTAACGACTTCGTTTTAATCCCCGGCCGATATTTAGCGGGCCTAGGCCTCTTGGTCTATATCTCCTTTTTGAATTACCTCGGACGAACGGCATGCCTTATGCTGGACAGAATTGCCCAGTTCACCTTTTCGTCGTCTATCGTCGTCCCCTGAGAGCTTTTCTATTTCCCTCGACAGACTACTTCAAGGGATATCGGAGAGATAACCCCAACCAGTCTAGCAATGACTCGAGTCGCTAGAATTCCACCGGAACTCATCCACCACATCCTTGCCTATCTCGTTCCTTCCTGGGACTGGGGCCAAACGTATTATACGTGGAAAGCTATTAAGGAGCTCAAGCCGGCGCATGCCCATGCTTTTTGGTTTCTCAATCTAAGACTAGTCAATCGTGCGTTTTGTTGCTTTGATAGAGGACGGAAACAGCACTAACGATATTCCTGTTCTAGGAAGTTTCAACACAGTCGTGCTTGATCTTTTTGCTGACGTGTTGGCGAACGATTTCTACTCCACAGATGCTCTCACAGAAGACCCGCAAACGGACTCGATGATGGCAATGGGAAGGCGGATCTTGCAGCATCTTGTCACCTCCGTTGCTGGCGATCATTACTCTAGTAAGACAACCAGAAGAACAGGGGGGGAGAGTCCGCATCGCTTGGTGAATATGATCATCCAGATCGGGGAGCGGGCTGCTGCACTGCTTTCGGATCCCCGTCTGGAGGACGATGAGGATCTACGCGAGGCTTATACCGAAGGTGCCATTGCAACTCTTACTGGGCTCACAGGCACTGATTTGCTCCTATTTCTTAATCGCCGGTACCTGGCAGGAATCGAGGCGGTTGACTACGACGATAAGGATGCAGCGTCCGCGGTCCTTATGGTGGCCGCCTATCTAGGCCGTCGCGACCATTTAGAGCGATTACTAGCCATCGACAGTGGCCAGGATATCAACTTCCATTGCTTCGAGAAACAGATCTGGCCACCGCTCACGGCGGCGTGCTTAGCAGGGCGTCTGGGCCTAGTCGAGTTCCTCCTCGAGAGAGGAGCTGACCTACATATTCGTCCCGATTCCGATAGGATGGGGTGGTCATCTGTGGGAATGATGGAGATTGCCGCGCGAGCGGGACATGCACACGTCGTGGACTTTCTGATTCACAACAATGTCTCAGCGACCGGCGATAATGCGACGTATGCTCCTCTTGCGATTGCTGCGGGGGGACGGCATATCAGCACTCTCCGGCTTCTCCTGAAATTACCAAATATTGATCTCATTGGTCCATATGGTGTTGAATATTCGGCATTCTTCTTGGCTATTGAGAGAGGATATGGGGATATTTTGGACGAACTGCTGAAGAGAAAGGACCTTGACGTGAACATGACCGGCACGATTTACGGGGTGATGGATGCGACAGCGTTAGCGGTCGCCGCTGGACTGGGCCGGGAGGAGCTGTTCATCACTTTGTTCGAGCATCCTGGAGTTGACCGGACCCAAGTGACGGTGCTCAAGGCCGCAATCGAAGGAGGAAATCTCAATATCCTCAAGAGGATTGTAGAAGAAGTCCCCGAGTGTTTCGAGGAATGCAGGAAGGTTTTCCCCGCGGAGACAGCTCTATGCAAAGCAGCAGCAGATGGTACTGAAGAGACCGTGCGATATCTACTCACGGTCGATGAGCAGTCAATCTGTAGAGGAGACTTGTACGGCCAAACACCTCTTCATCGCGCAATCCTCTCGGGGGCTCTCGAAAACGTCCAAGCACTGCTGGAGCATCCAGAAATGGACCAGGAATGTTTCGCTATGGCCGACAACAGGGGAAGGACATGTCTTCATCATGCAGCTGAGAGCCATCGGAACCCAGACATCCTGCAGGCCCTGCTGAACCGCCCAGATCCCAATATAAATGCCCGGAACAGCTTCGGCCAGACCCCGTTTGCGGTCGCCGCATGGCATGGCGCGGTTGACATGTTCAAGGCTCTTCTTGCCAGGGAAGACGTCATAAAAGATTCGCTTGATGATTTTGGGAGGAACCCCTTCATGAATGCCGCAGCGGGAGGCGCGGAGGAGATCATTGACATCTTCTTCCAACTATCGCTACCGCAGACAGAGGTTTGGCGCAGGGATAAGGATAACAGGACTGCGCTACAATGGGCTGTCCTGAATGGCGGAGACAATGTTGTGAAGAGATTACTTGACCCCGACATTGGAGCAACCGAGGAGATCGTTCGAGACGCTCTGCGAGATGCCGAGACGTGGTTTGCTCGCTGGATTGAGGACAAAGAGGCTGTTTGGGGCTCACCAGCGGAGTGGGTAGACTGGTGCCTGGAGATGAAGAGGAAGAAGAAGGACATCATCAAGATATTGTCGGATGCGTTAGAGCATAGACTGAAATGTCGTTAAACGATAGCAGTAATTTAGGCCTATTACCGGTGGTTGGGGGAAGATGATGATACCAAGGTATAGTGCGTCCTATCATCCTATGTCTCTGAGTGCTCGCTTGTTCATTTGCAACCTTTATATAGATCATACCCACAGGTACCTAAGAGATCTGTTGTGTTAAACAAAGCCACAAGCACGGTCAGAGTAGAGATAGAATAGATAAAACGACATTTCCAAATAAATGACTTCCGGGCTCGCATTCATCTGTAGTGTCCTATCCCGCGATCTTCGTTCGGGTTCTGGTCCATTGATCTGAATGCTGGGACTTGTATCAACATGGTTGGCCTGGTCTCGTACTGACATCTATGTTTCACCAACTAGTTCAACAAGTTCGGGGCATCTGTGTTCTCGACCAGCTTTCGTCATATCTATAGACAACCCGCCAGGATATCTCGTCTCTTCGGAAGAAAAGCATGTTGATCATCGGGCACAAGTACAAGAGGACATACCGCAATCAACACGACGTTTCATCCAGAAGGATCGACAATCCTTGGACATAAGCAGTACTATGGCCTTTCGGCTGTCGTACTCCGTACATGGTTGTCGGTGGTTATCAACAGGTCACGTGTGATAAGCATGTCCGACGCGCCGCGTTGCGCGTCGTCCTTCACGCCGTAAAGTCCCCATCATCCCCATCCCATTACTCCTCCTCTCTCTCCCTCTTCCTAGTCCAATTTCCCCATGAACTGACAGACATGCACCATTTCACCCAACAATACCCATAATAGCTACTACGAATTAACCCCTCACAATTCCCAATGTCCTCCCCCTCTACGCCGCGGACGACGCGCTCCGCGTCTCCGCCGGGGAACTCGCCTGACATACTCACCCCCGGACGCAAAATCAAGGCCATGCTGGCTGCGTTCGACAGCGACTCCGACTCGGACAAGGGATCGCCGAAACCATTGAAGTCCAGTGCCGCCCTTTTCGGCAGTGCCGCCACGAAACACGCCCGCACAGAGCCCATAGATGCCCAGGAAAACAGCTCCGATGACGAGGAAATTGTCCGGCCAAAGGGCCGTATGGCCGCCCGGATGCAGGCTGAAATTGACAGTTCAAACACGCAGAGCGCCACACAGCCCGAATCCGCCCTGGAACGCGTCTCGAAGACGTTACACGCCTCCACTGAACGTGCAGACAACGCGCTGGATAAGGCAGGATCTTCAGAAGAAGAAGACGACGACGACCTCCCCATGGCTGGACCACGACGGAGAATCGCCGGCGCGCGCAACGCTACCCCCGGGAACGAGGACAGCAACAACGATGCACCACGGCCGCGCGCGTTCTCGCCCTTGTTCATGTCTTCTCCGAGCGCGGAGCGCCCAACCGCCCAGACCCCGGAATCCGACGGCAGCGACGAGGAAGCACGGCCCAAAGCGAACGCCCGATTCCTTGCGTTGGTCGCGCAGAAGCGCAAGGAACGCGAGGAGAAGGAGCGTCTCGAAGCCGAGAAGAAGGCGGAACGCGCGAAACAGCGCGAACAGCTGAGCTCGGAGATTCTGTCTGGTGACGAGGACAGCGCGGATGAGGGTGCTGCGCGTCGGAGGCTAGCGAAGCAGGCCCGGCCGCCTCGCAAGGCGAGCAAGAAGGCACTCGAGGAGATGAACCGCGAAACGCAGCGGATGAGCCGGAACATGCAGTTGGCACATCAGGCGCAGACGAAGAAGAAGATTACCAAGGAGAGTTTGTTTGCTCGGTTCAACTTTATGCAGCCTGAACAGCCGCAGCCGCAGCCGGCTGATAGTTCCTCTGTCGCGGCGGACTCGCAGCAGTCGTCGGACGCTGAGGCGAACAAGGCTAAGGATACGCCGCAGACGTCTCCCGTTATGGGGCCGGAGAAGCAGCCGCATCCGGGGCAGGATAAGGAGGTTGAGTTCCCGTCTTTGCAAGAGATGGTCACGGAGTCCCAGCAGGAACCTGCCGAAGTGACCGTGGCGCGTGTGGAGGACCGGATGAACGAACCGCAGCCAAAGCCAGCTGCCCCAAAGGAGAAGAAGGCCCTGGCAGGCCCCTCGCTCCGTGTTCGCTTAAGCCGTCAGCAAGTGGCCCAGACTCAGAAGAATGATTCGGATGAGGAATTGGAGATCGTGACTTCACCGGCGAAATGCCGCCGTCTTGCAGTGTTCGAAAACCATTCTCACAAGAGGACGCAAGAATCTCAAGCGATGATTCAGCTAAAAGCCTTGGCTCATATTACCTCACCCTCTCGCAAGACCGGCATGACGGCGGCTGAACTGTCTGCCAACTTGTTGTACCAAGCCAGGCAGCAGGCTGCCCGGGAAAGAAAGGAGCGGATTGCCGAGCTCCGAGCCCAAGGCATGATGGTCGAAACGGCCGAGGAGCGTGCGGCGATGGAGGACGAACTGGAGAATCTCGTGGAGAAGGCGCGCAAGGAGGCAGAGGAGATTGCCAAGAGGGAGAGGAAGTCGAAGAAGGGCGAGGATGACGATGACGAAGAAGACGATGACTACGAGTTCTCGGGCTCTGAAGAGGAGGCCAACGAGGACGAGGATGAGGAGGAAGAGGAGCGAGAAAAGGCTCGCCATGGGGAAGGGAACATTTTCGACTCGGAGGCTGACGAGGCCGACGAGTCTGAAGATGACCAGAGCGAGGCAATGTCGACAACAGAAGAAGTCCAGGCTCAGAGACGGAAGCGACCAATTCGAGTCATCAGCGACGACGAAGACGAAGAGCAAGAACAAGGACAAGAACCGAAGACACCTGCAAAGACAATCACTCCCAGCGTCCGCTCAGTGGAGCGCCCCATTATCCCAGTTTCACCAGCTAACGGCATGACCATGAGTCTGACACAGGCTTTTGCGGGCACATTGGGAGGTAGCCCGCACGACAGCCCTTCCACTATCCCACATTCGTTGCCAGACCCTGCTGGAGATGTGACCGATGACCGCCAGGAACCCGATTCACAGACAATTGTCAAGGACAGCCAGGACCAGCGTGCCGAGACAACGGATCTCCTGTCAGGATATCCGCACTCCGAAGCTCGGGTGTCTGAATCTCCCGGCCCTCGGACGCTGTCTCAATTCTCTCAGATCCCCGATCCTACCCAGGATGCTGGTTTCGTCTTCTCGCCATTCGACCCTTCAAAAAGATTCTTGGGTACGCCAACATCGACTATAGAAACGGTTCTCGTGGACCGTACAGATTCGCGAAATGCTACTCCTGTGCCAGAGAAGAGAGCCAAGCGGCTCCGGCGTGGACGCGAAGCTGAGCTTTCCGTTATCGAAGAACAGGAAGAGGGCGATTTCGAAATCGAGGCCAGTGCTTTCGACGTTATGAAGAAGGCTGTCAAGAAGCCAAGCATCCCGTTCGACAAGCAAAAGAGCAAGGCGAAAGACATTGTCGATGAGGCCGCCGAAGAGTCTGACGATGAATATGCTGGGCTCGGCGGCGCAAGTGACGACGAGGATGACGAAGAGAACGTCTACGACCAGCAGATGATCAACGACAACAGCGGTGAAACCGTAGACGAGAAGCAGTTGGCTGCCCTGAATGCGTAAGTTGCTAACCAATTCATACACGAATCTCCATACTGACGGCCACAGACTCCACCAACGGAACGCGGACGAAAAACAAGTCGCAAAGCTGCTCAAGGACATCACTACGGGTGCGCTGCGACGACGGAAAGTTGCCGGAGATGACTTCGACCTCGACGACTCGGATGACGAACTCCTGGCCCGCCGTCGTGAGAAGCAACGGGAGTTTGCGCGCATGCGGCGGGCCCTGCTTGCGGACGAGAAGATCGGCGAGATCGCAGAGAACCCCAAGAAGGCCGCATTTTTCAAGGCCATCGAGGACCGCGATATGGATGACGATGGTGACCTAGACTTCCTGGATTATGAAGAGCCCACCGAGTCTCAGGAGGCTTCCTCGCAGGACGTGAACACGGAACCGCAGCAGGAGACTACCACCGAAGAAAGCAACAAACGCAAGAGACCGCTCGAGCCGTCTACCGAAGATGTCAACAACCGACCTCCGCCTCATATGCGCCGCAAGCCAGCCAGCGCGATGTCCAAGAAACCGACTACGCTTGCTGAGATCCGGGAGACTGTCTCTTTCCTCACAGAACGGCCTGAGTATGACTCGTTCCATGAAGACGCGTCTGTAGACGAGGACGATCAACAAGGAGAAGATGGCGCGCTGTCAGGCACTCCCGAGAGAGAAGAGACCCCGGCTCCAGTCCATCCCC
This sequence comes from Aspergillus terreus NIH2624, assembly GCF_000149615.1. NCBI lineage: Eukaryota > Fungi > Ascomycota > Eurotiomycetes > Eurotiales > Aspergillaceae > Aspergillus > Aspergillus terreus. The sequence goes on along the minus strand of NT_165931.1, from coordinate 263,636 downwards.
GCCGGACACGAGGCCCAGTTGTGGACCGTTTGGCTCTGCTACGACAGGCGTCCTCCAACTCGGCATCGTCTGCTTCCAACACCCGGTTGGCCTTCCAGGCTGGTTCTCGCGCGGACGCCTCCAACATCGGCTTCCGGCCGCCGCCGCTGGTTCGACGAACAACAGGGTCTTCCAGCTCCAGCATTTCGTCCAAGTCGTCCGATTCGTCGCGGCGGGTGTCGAAGCCTGCTTCCGGGGTGTCCATCGCGAAGAAGGGGGCCGTGAACTACTACACTGCTGCCCGGGAGAGAGAGCGGGAGCGCGAGATCCGCTCCAAGCACCGCAGTGGCGGATCGAATATCAATGCGCTGTTGAGCAAGCATGCGAGCAACCGATTGGGAGCGCTGGGTGGAAAGGGAGAGTGGGATTGATGTATATTGATGATTTTGCATTGGACGATTGCGATGCGGATGTTTGGTTACCGGTGTTTGGCGTATGTTTGTCGGAGTGATCCACGATATATCTCGGCGCATGCTAGTGATTCCCAGACAATATAATTAGTTTACATAACTCACCATGCGTATTTTACAGCTGACGTCCCATCTAGACTTGCCGAATCTATCTGAGGCCATATGTCTATCTATACTGACCAGAAGTCACTCGTAGGTCTCGATATCCGGAAAGAGATCCATGAGCGACCGAATAGTCCTCGTACCATCACGACCTCCGTCTTCTCCATCTCGAGGGAGATAATACCCAATCCAGCCTGCATTGACCGCAGCCCGGTAATCCTTCTCATAATCATCCCCAACATGGACACACGTCCAGCTGTCCGCAGCGCCAGCGTCCTGCGTCGCGACCCGCGCAGCCTGTCTTCTAGCAACTTCAAAAATATGCGGACTGGGCTTCTCCTCCCCAGCCTCGTAACTCGTAACCACCAAATCGATATCATGCACAGAGTTCGCATCACCGCAATCTGTTCGATCCACCTCCCTCGCCTCAAAACCAGGCAACCGCCGACTCAACACCCCCTCATCCGCACGAACACTCCCAACCCGCAGCCCCAGCGACTCCAGCACCGCCGGGACACGATCATCCGAGTTAGAAATCACGCCAACGACGACGCGCGAAAACGGCCCGAGTCGCTGCGCACGCGCTTTGACGGCGCGCATCCGCGCAAAGAACCCCTCCACATCGTCGTACAGCGCATACCCCTCTTTACTCGCGAAGCGGTCGAGGAGGTGCTGTACCAGGCCGTCGGGGAGGGGCTCGGAGGGCATGGATGCGGATGTGGGTGTCATGGCGCGCGCGAAGCTGGCGCGGATGAGCTCCTCCCACCATTGTCGCGGGCCGTCGTACTGGCCGCGGAGGACTTGTTCGCGTCCGTAGTTTGGGTGTCTCTGCGACTGGGCTTTGAATTCGGTCTTGAAGGCGGTTTGGAGGTTGGCTGATGTGAGGGCGGTGCGGGGGATGCCAAAGGCGTAGGCGGCCGAGGCGTATTGTTCCGGGACCGGGTGGCGCGGGTGGAAGAGAGTGCCGAAGGCGTCGATGGTGAGGAGGAGGGAACGAGGGGGCATTCTGTATTGTGTGGGTGGATGTACTCCGTGAGTGAGAGTGATGGTTGAAGTTCATTGAGTGGTTGCAGAGGGTGTAGAAAAGATTGATTATGTGATGACATGTGATCGACAGTATACAACAACAACAACATTAAACAACATCCACAACCACTCAACTTCACCTCCTCCTTTCTGATGGCCCAACGGCCGCGTCATATCTCCGAGGTGGTTCCCCGGCTTGTTCTATTCTCCGAGTGATTTGCTAACTATCGCTGATTAGATGCGAACTACTTCGGCGGTGACGCGGCCATCTCCACCGCGGCGTCGATTAGCCCAGCCTATCTCCCGTGCTGAGTCTGCAAACGGAGTATATATGCTTGGGCTGCCCCGGCAGTTCTCCGGACAAGATCGATAAGATCGATCGTTGTGGCTCTGTAAGGAGCATCAAGTCATCATGGCTTCGTTCTGCGGTTTGAAGTCCACTTGGGCGACGGCCTTGCTGCTTCTCCCACAGTTGATCACTCCCACAATTGCAGACAACTCGCAGACACCATATGCAAATCATATCTTCAACGCGATACATTCTTCCATGCGACAATGGGGCTCCTCTCTCAACCACAATGGCATGTCGTTCTTCCTAGCGACTGTCCCTGAAGGTACGCAGCTCTACCATGGGGATCACCGTCGAGAACCCATTACCGGCACAGAATGGCTCGCCTTTGAGGCTGAGCATGCCCTGGTCTTTGCAAACCCGTTCCCTCACGGTCCGCCGCCGCCTCCAGACCATGACGGCGACAGAAAGTATCCACGACCACCTCCACCACCTCCACGGCCACATGAACTCAGAGACGACGACCCCGCTGGCGGCTGGCTTCATACCTACACGGCGGCGAAGGACCTGCGCCTGTTATACATCGACGGAATGTCAGCCGGGAAGACATCAAACGGGACCATGGACTCGCAGGATCGGATCCTGCTCCGGGATGCAGTGTCCGGCCACGCGGAAAAAGAACGCGCAGAGCTGTTTTGCCGCAGGGCGCGGGAGGATTGGGACGACCGTCTCGACGGCGTCATTCGCATGGAAGCCGGCTTTGAAATCATCCTGTGTGATTTCGCGCGCGACTTACGGCTAGTCCGCGTTACTCAGGCGAAGCGGAAACCTCTCGACAAAGGTGGTCGCGGACCACCCAAAGACCCGCTGGATGGCGCGAAGCTCTGGATCAAGGCCGTCGCAGCGCGGTACCATGGCATCGGAGGGAAACGCGTAGTTCTGAATTACGATCATTTTGTTACGGCGTACGCTTACGGACTGGACTTGTTTCACTCGCCGGATGGGGACAGGCTGGCACTGCCGCGGTTGACGCAGCTGTCGACGGAGGACCTGGAGCCCATCCGAGCCGATGTGGACCGGCTTATCATGTCGCATGACCCGGAAGAGGCCTCGACCGACTGGCAGGCCATTGCGGATATGGTGGTGGAGCGGTATGCACGTGAGCTCAGGTATCTCGCGTCGGGGCAGCTGTCGACCGTGGCCAACATCCATGAAGCGGTTGAGGGTTTGCTGGGCCCCTTTATCGACTACAGTGATCGGAACGCGACGTTGGAGGTCGACCGCTGCGCCAACCACTTCGTTCCCGCGGGCGCGTCCAATGGAACTGCTGGGGCCGCCGTTCGGTCCGTCACCCACCGCATCTGTGCAACCCTGAGCGATACCCTGAACCAAGCGGACTACGACACCGCCGTCGCGGACATTCGCCGTCTGATGGAGTATCTCTCGTGGACGACGTGGAAAGAATGCAATGGATGCGCGGACAATGAGGTCTGCGTCGTGCCCATGTGGCCGATGGGCACCGTCGAGGACTATCAACATCCGCAATGTCGGGATCCAGAAAAACCAAATGGAGGCGGCCGACGGTACTGGGGCAGGCCCGGACGTCCTCCGAAGAGTCCTCCGAAGCCCATGGCCGCTTCCTGGATGCAGCGCATGTCGCACTCGCTGCAAACGATCCTGCGGTAGACCTGTCGATTCTCCGCCGAGGGACATGGGTCCCCTGAAACCCAGTCTTTGTACGCATTCAGGGGCAAATGTTGGTGTCCGACACCAACAGCCATGCTCGTCCTTCTTTTGGGTGGATGTTTGGTGGCTTTTGGCACCGACTAGCTCGCGGTCTATAGATCGAATAAGCTTCGGGATGATCATATGCGCCACATCGATAGTCGCTGCAGGCATGCGGCCAAGCTGCACGGGCATTGGCAAACAACAACAAAGAATCGAGAACGCTTTATGGTGCCATGCGACAAACCGGTCTAGCGTACTGCTCATGCAGGGGGTGCTTTTTTTAATCTCGGTGATGGTTGGAAACCTGCCTGCATGCTGGCCAGGAAGCAACGGTTCAACACGTATGCTCTCGCAGTGGGAGAACATGCTAACCGGAGCGAAAGCATGTTGCAAGCCCAATCTGATAGGTTCGAACGTGGAGACGATATAATCCGGGTTGCAGAGGATAGTTTTGAGACCGATCCACCTGGCGTTCTGCGTGAGCCATGTCTGCCTAATTCTCTACTGGGCGTGCACTCCAGAGTAGAGCCCCGATCAGCCACTTTCAATGACTCGTATAGCCCCTGCTTGGCGGAGATAGGCGAAGAGCTCTGGACCGGCCGGTGCATTCGTTGAGTCGTGTGTCCTGGACGGGATATAAATATAGTCTTGCATGTTGCTCCCAGAAGATATCCCGACCAGTCTCTCATTCTCTCCTTTCTTTTCCAGCCGTTCTCTGCTTGTTTTTGTCCGTTGTATACGGCTCTGTCACTCCTTAGATCAATTAGTCTTTCGTTTGCATTATGAAGGCCTCTGTCCTGACTGCCCTTGCCTGGGCTGCGTGCACGGCGGCAAGCCCTGTCTTTGCCCAGAGCACTCATCTGCAATGTACCTGCCAGCCAGAGGAGCCCCAGCCTGGCAGCTCGGTGCCTGTGAGCCCTGCTCCTGCTCCTGCGCCCGAGCCGGCCCCGTCTGCTCCCTCTGAGCCCGCCCCGAAGCCCGAGCCGCCTGTTCCTTCTGTTCCCGGGGGACCCGCTGCTCCTCCCACTACGGCTCCCTCTGTTCCCTCTGCTCCCGCTGGTCCCAGCGGACCGTCAGTGACCGCTCCCGTCCCGGAACCTCCGGTCTCTGTTCCTTCCAGCATCTCCGTGACGGTCCCCTCGGTGACCCCGGCTCCCAACCCGGAGCCTGTTCCCAGCGTCGTGCCCTCCGTCTCCATCCCCGCTCCTCCTACCAGCACCCCCAGCACTCCCGATGAGGGCAACTGCGACGACCACGGCTGCCACGGCACCGGCCATCTCCTGCAGGATGAGGCGCCCAAGCTCGGCGAGCTCCTGACCGTGATTGGCGAGCACTCCGAGGCGCTCGGGGTCAAGCTCGGCCCCAGCGTCGGCAAGCTCGTCTCCAGCCTGGGCCTCCCCGGTGGCCCCATCGGCGATGTCGTGAAGAGCGGCGGCTCGATCGGCGAGCTCCTCGCAGACCTGGGCGAGCCGACCGAGCTCCTCGTGCACACCACCGGCAAGGACGGCGGCAACTCGCTCATCAAGCTCGGCCCCTCGGTGGAGGGCCTGCTCAAGGCGCTGGGCCAGGACAACATTGCGCAGCCGGTCGGCAGCATCGTCAGCAAGCTGGGCAGCCACCTGAAGAAGCGCACCGACGGCCTGGTCGAGGACGTCGCGCCGATCGTGCGGTGCATTCTTGAGATCGCCGGCGAGGACACCAAGATGTCGCTGGTGGAGCTGAGCGAGCCGGTGGCGGGTCTCGTTGCGGGTCTCGGTCTCACGGAGGCGGCTGGCCCAGTCGGCGAAATCGTCAAGACGGTGGCCAGTGTGGGAGATCTCCTCGTGGAGATTGCGCCCATTGTGGAATGCATCCTGATCATCCTGGGCGAGGACGGCTCCATGACCCTGGTCGATCTGTCGCCGGAGGTGGCGGGGCTGCTGGGGGACGCTGCGGGCGAGATTGTCAAGACGGTGGGAGAGGGATTCTAGGCCGAAGTTCTTCAGGAGAGTCGTCTAGATTGAAGGGGGGGGTTTCCTTCATGCATGTATGACTAGATTGCTACTACATATACATAATCGCGAGCATGCTCGTATACTCTTTTCCGTGCTTCTGCTGTTGTATCCTGCTCGGACTTGATTACCAGAAACGATACCTCGGGCCAACAGACTCGCCCCACGGGGCACACTGCCGATGTGGAGAGAGCAGGTCCTTTGCTTCTGTATGGCGTCTTCGAGATTGTGGGAGTCGTGGGGATCCTCTGGCTAATTCTTCATCCGGATGCATTTATATCACTGCTGTCCACGTCTGTCGCATTCCTCCTCTGCCCATCACTGTCGCATACACTCTCACCGTCGCAATGCCCCCGCAAGACCTCCACATCGCCGTCCTCGGCGCCGGCATGGGCGGCTTAACCTGTGCTCTCGCCCTGGCCGAGCAGGGCTTCCGCCATATCGACGTCTATGAGACTGCCGCTGACCTGGGGTTCGTCGGCGCAGGCATCCAGCTGGCGCCCAACATGGCGCGCGTGCTGGACCGGCTGGGCGTGTGGAAGCCGATCGAGGCGGAGGCTGTCAACATCACCGAGACCAGCGTGCGAGGTAACCTCCCTAGTCTCCGTGCGGTACATTCTTGACAGCTGGCTAATGATGCAGTCGGCGCATCCGACACCGAACTCGCGCACGTCCCGCTCGAATACATCGAGCGCACCTACGGATACCCGCACATGGTCGGTCACCGGTCGTCGCTGGCCAACGGGCTATACCAGGGCTGCCTGCGACACCCAGACAAGATCCGCTTCCACTTTTCCACCGCCGCCGAGAACGTGCAGTTTGAGCCGCGGCCGCGGTTCACGGCCGTGCCGCGCGACGCCAGCCAGCGCCCCTACACCGTGGAGGCGGACGTGCTCCTCGGCGCAGACGGCATCAAGAGCGCAACGCGCGTGGCCATGCTCGCGACGCTGGGCATCGTCGCCGGCGTGCAGGACACGCACCAGGCGGCGTACCGCATCATGATCCACCGGGACCAGATCCGCGACGACCCGGAGCTGCTGGCGCTGATGGACAGCAACCGGGTGACGCGCTGGATCGGCGAAAAGCGCCACATCATCGCCTACCCGGTCTCCAACAACACAATCTACAACCTCTCCACCACCCAGCCCGACTCCAATTTCGCCGCCGCCACCAACGCCACCTACACCACGCGCGGCTCCAAGGCCGCCATGCTCGGCGTCTTTACCGACTTCTGCCCCATGGTGCAGCGTCTGCTGAACTTCGTGCCTGAAGGCGAGGTCTGCGAGTGGAAGCTGCGCGTGCACGAGCCGCTGCCCACCTGGGTGCATGGCTCTGTTGCGCTCGTCGGCGACGCCTGCCACCCGACCCTGCCGCATCTGGCGCAGGGCGCCGCGCAGGCGATCGAGGACGGCGCCGTGATCGCTGTCGCGCTGGCCAGGCTGCCCGATACGACGCCCGCGTCGATCCACAAGGCGCTCAAGGTGTATGAACGGGTGCGCAAGGACCGTGCGTATGCGCTCGTCGAGATGGCGGCGGCGTCGGGGCGCGCGCTGCATCTCGGCGATGGCGCGGCCAAGGAGGAGCGCGATAAGCAGTTTGCGGCGCTGCGCCAGGGCAAGGGGCCTGTGCCGGATAAGTGGGCGGATGCCGATGTGCAGCGCGAGATTTATGGGTTTGACTGTACGAAGGTGACGGAGGAGGTGTTTGACGAGTACTTTGCGTAAGCTACGTCCTTTGCTGGGTTGACGAGTGGTGTACATAGATGCTGATGGCTGAAGGTCCGCGCGTGACGCCAAACTGGCCTGACCTGTTGTTTCTTCTTCGTTATACATATTCCATAGCGCCCTCATGAATGCATCTATTATGAACACCGACTGCGCAATGTTCCGTCCTGCTACTGTATATGCTCTACAAAGCCCGCATGTACTTCTCCCTTCCGAGCGCCTTGGTCTTTCGCCTTCCGCTGGATCTCCTCGTCTTCATGCTGGATATACTTGAGCGGCCGCTTGGTCGAGATAGCATCTGGGTCACGGACGACAATCAGCGGCGGGTTCGTCCGGTAGTAGGCGTCGACGTCTTCCAGCGTGCGGTTCGCTTTGACAGTTAGCATGTAATCAAACCAACGACCGAACCACTCACCCGTCTCCGGATACAGAAAGTAGATGACCGGGAGGAAGGCCGCGTTCAGCACCGTCCACACAATGTAGAACCGCCATCCGATATTCTGGATGCCGATGGGGGTGATTTCCACAATGGCGAAATTCGTGATCCTATCCCAGTCAGCCTCTACGGTACACTCCCCTCGTCCTCCGGCGATACATACCAGTTCGTCGCGGTCGCCACGGCCGCCCCCTTGGTCCGCATCGGCAGCGAGTTGATCTCCGTCGGATACAGCCACGGCACACCCAGCATGCCGGCCCCAAAGGCTACATGGTACAGGAAGAAGAAGGCCACCGAGGCGGTGCCGAGGACGGGGTTTTCCGCTGCAAAGCGCAGCAGGATCGTGATAATCAGGAACGAGAGGAACTGCCCGAACCCGGAGAGCAGCATTAGGCCGCGGCGGCCGAAGCGCTCGACCATGGTGACGGTTATGCAGGAGAAGACGAAGTAGGATGTTGCGTTGCAGGCTGTCAGGAGTCGGGCTTTGGTGTTGGACAGGCCGACGGAGTTGATGAGGACCAGGGGGAGGTAGTAGCTCATGATGTTGATGCCTATGATGTTAGCGATGCTCCTGAGAGTGGATCATAGTTGAAGGTGTCGCACCTTGAAACTGCTGGATTGCCTGCGTCCCAGCGCCGAGTAGCAACCGCCGCAGCGTCTTGGTCCCGTCGGACTTGTTCCTACGCAGCAGATCGCCCCAGCTGACCGCGTTGTCGCGCTCGTACTGGATGCTGAAGCGGATCTCGTCGTGCTGGGTCTCGATGTACGGATCGTGGACGGGCTTGGCCTCGATGCAGGAGAGGATTTGGATCGCCTCCTCGTCGCGGTCGTGTGCTAAGAGCCATCTACTCGTATCAGCATGGCATCAACATGCGCATCGTCCTCCCAAGACCGAGACATACCTAGGCGACTCTGGGAGCCAGGGAACCGTGCTAAACAGCCCAGCAATGAAGAAAAGCTGCAGAGCAATCGGCAGCCTCCAAGCAAGCGATCCCCCATGAAAGGACAGTCCGTAATTAACCCAGTTGACGACGCAGTACCCGCCGACATTCAGACCCAGTTCCAGAATCACGAGCTTTCCTCGCCATTTGACCTGCGCCGTTTCCGTCTGCCAGACGGGCGCCGTGGCCGTGTTGACGCCATTTCCCATTCTGCCTCGTTAGTAGAGGGATCGATCGGGTGTGAGGTCGAATGGGGGAAGGCCTACCCAAGTACGATACGCCCTACAAACATCTGGGGCAGACTGTAGGAGGAGGCTTGGAGCACGGTACCGATGGTCATCAACGTCGTCCCTAGCAGGATGCTCTTCTTCCGGCCGAGGCGTTCGCCCAGTGTGAAGGCCAGGATGGCGCCGAGAAAGCAGCCGACGTCGTAGATTGCTGTGACGGTAGACAGCGTCGTGGTTTTGGTTGGCCCGACGAGATCGTGGACCTCGAGGAAGTCTTGTGTGACGACCACCCCGCCTGGAGGATTAGCAGTGTACGGAGCATCAGGAGTGGGTGTGGCACGTACTGAAGACGCCTTGGTCGTATCCGAACAACATCATGTCGAGGGAGCATGCTACCTGCTCGGGATGAGCACAGGTGAGACCGTCAGAGTGAGGCACCTACTGTTATCCAGAATGAGAGCCATGCTCCAGTGAGACCGAAGAAGGGTTTCGATGCGTTCATGGTGAGAGCAATTAAGGGAGAATGATCTTGAAGTAGCTGTTGATAGAGTGAGGCCACGACGGCCACCGGAAGTACCTGGCTTTTTATAGACTACGTCTGCCACCCAGGTTGATCCCGAGACTATAATCAGCCACCCCGCTGGACAGTGCTATCCCGCGGTTGATATCTGGGGTTTGGGGATGGACGCTGCTAGACACTGCGGGGAGTCTGTCGGATTTCCTCCGAACCCTTGCTGTTTGTGGCTTGATTCAGGCTATTTGATTCAGCCGTTGTCCGTTGTAGATCGTACGATGGAGCCGATCACGGAGAATTCGCCGTGGATCAGCAGCGGTATGATGGTGGCATGCAATATCAACAACACATCTTGGCCTCAAGAGCCATCAGCACCGTGTGCAGAATAGAATAGAGGATAGTTGATTTCTAGGCTGGATATGACTTCCCCTGGATGGAGCCACTTTGATCAGGGCATCCAGCGTTGCCTGCTGAGTGTTAATTATTCTCACCTAGTATGAGAAGATCACACTTCTAGAGACGCCCTCAGTCTGCGCACTTCATCAGCCGAAGCAATCTCTCCATCTCCCAACAACGCAGCCGAGTGAAAGGCCCCAGCCCGAGTACGGTCCCAGAGGAATCCAGCATTAGACGACCGGACGCCTCCCCCGACAATGATCTCAGGAACACGGCTACGCCTCGCATCTACCGCCCCGTGCTGCTGCGTCCACTCCACCAGAGTAGCCAGCTTGTCGACACATTCCACGGCCGCTGTTCCCGACGGCCCTCCATTGGTCAGGATACTCGAGAAGCCGCAGTCTCTGATATCACAGAGAGCGGCGTCCCATTGAGCTTCAGGGATCAAGTCAAAGGCACGGTGAAAGGTGCACGGCCGCCCCTGTGCTCGTCGAACCAGCTCCGTATTGCGGGTGACGTCGACGAGCGACCGGCTCGAGTCATCACTGCTCTCGGAAGAAGGGCGCAGGATACCGAACACGAAGCCATCGGCCCCGAGCTGCTTGAACCGGTCGATTTCGAGTCCCATTCTCTCAAAGTCGGCTGAATCATAGCTGAAAGTGTCGGCAGTCGGTCGAATCATCACATACACCGGAATTTGGAGCTGCGACTTCAACGTCGTCAGGGTCGAGGGGTCTGGAGTAAGACCGCCTAACGAGTAAGTTTTGCATAATCTGGATCTGTTACATATTGCGCCTTGAGATGGAACGAACGAACACGTACTCGATGCGGTCCGCCCCAGCAGCTGCAGCGAGTAAAGCGGATTCGGCGTTGAAGCAGGCGACTTCTAATAGTGGGCTTTCTGTCGGGGGTGCGTCGCTCATGGCTGCGATATCGGGATGTCTTTAAGTGTCTCTTGGGGGATGCTCCAGGCTCCAGAGTGTGGAGAGAAGAATGGGGGAGAAGGTTAGAAGCGGCTAGAAATGATTACTTTATCCGAGACAGTGTTACTAAGAGACTCTGTCTGCTCTATACATCTACTCACGCCGTGTTCATACTTCACAATCCAAGAGCTGCAGTGTTTTTATCTCCCTTAGCCCCTATACATGTGGGTACACCGATATACACCATGTCCTGATTCATCTTATTCCATGACTCACTGCAAAACGACCTAAATACTCTGGAATACCCTACTGCATGGGCTACTGCACCGACAATCCCCCTTCAAAGTCTTCATCAACACTATAAACATGACACCAAAATGGCAAACCACACGCCTCCTCCACGGAGTCCGAGCCATAGTCGGCGGCCAAGGTCCCCCTGTGATTCTCATTCCAGGCTGGCCACAAACAGTAGAGGCATTTAGCGACATCTTCGAGCCCCTTTCGAAGCATTATCAGTTTTTCGCTCTCGACCCCCCGGGCTTGGGGGATTCCCTTCCTCCCGTGGATGGCTACGATACCGCGAATGTGAGCAGAGTCATGGCCGAAGCGATTCACGATGTCGTGAAGGAGACACCGTACCATCTTGTTGGCCATGATGTGGGTGGATGGATTGCTTATCCTTGGGCTGCTCAATTCCAATCGCGAATCAAATCGCTCAGCATCCTCGACGCCTCTGTGCCGGGCTTCCTGCCCCAGCTTCAGTTTCCGTTGTCTCGTCAGACCAACTTGCGTCTTTGGCAGTTCTCATTCAACGCGCTTCCTGAATTGCCTGAAATTCTGACTCGTGGTCGTGAGCGAGAGCTGCTGACCTGGTTTTTTAATTTGAAGACGGCTCATGCAGATGGTCTACCCAAAGATCAGTTGGAACGCTATATCCAAGCCTATTCAAGGCCCGGAGCGATGAGTCGGGGGTTCGAGTATTACCGGGCTTTCGAAACAAGTGCACAACAGAACCTAGAATATGCAAAGACACCACTTGATATCCCGGTCTTAGCTCTAGGAGGTGCCGGCTCCGTCGGCTCGAATATGATTCATTTGGTCCAAAACTTCGCGAACAACGTCTCCGGGGGCGCGATTGATGACTGCGGGCACTTTCTCCCCGAAGAGCAACCGTCTGCTGTCGCGCAGAGACTGCTGGAGTTTTTGGAGGCAAACCAAACAGAGTGAACAGAATTAGGAGCCATGTAAGGAGGACAAGACGGTGAAGTTGATATGGTTCATTTCAACGTGCCTGATGGAATTTTGTTTCATAATGCACTGTCATTGTGAATTGTAGATACTGTAGTTACTCATGCTTTATTGAAGGTACCTCGGTAGCTACACCTAAGAGGTATGCATTTGTCTAGCTCGATAAAGTATTCGACTCAAATTTCCCTGAGCATGTCCTTCTCTAACTCCCTATACTCAGTTCTTGTAGCACTTGATCGAGCTCAGAGAACCCCCGTTGATGTTATTGTTGCCCGGGGCTTGGATATCGCCGGTACCACCGCCATTGCATTTGGTGGAGCTAAGTACCAGTTAGCTAGGATCTCCAAACACAAGCAAGAATACATACTCCCAGAAGCGACAACGGTACCCGTTCGGGATACGCACCGACTTGACATTGTCATTGACGGGGCTGCCGTTCAAGTTGTCTATCGCAAGAATGATTAGCTCTATACGGAACGGAATCTGGGGCCCCAGGGTGTCACCCACAGCATTGATGCTGAGTGTAGATTCCAATATTAATACAGTTACCCAGGTTGACACCGGAGCAAATATCAACACTAATACGCTCGTCTCTCGCTTCGAGCTGGACGGGCTCCGCGTTGGGGGCGGCGATGGCGCCCATGGCGGCCGCGAGGATCAGGAAGGTCGAAGTAAAACGCATGATGAAGAGATGATAGTAATCGAGTTAGAAGCAGGATATCCCATGTTCATTGGCCATATGCTGCATTTATACCCTTTTTGGCCCCTTTGCTGGCAGTATGGTGGCTCCTTTGGTGACCTCCTTTGCTGGCCCTCTTTCTGGCCCCCCAATCTGATCCATATCGCAAGATATGGACCGGCTCTGAGTAGAACCGAGGATGCAACCTGCTTCATATGCTTGACCTGGGCTGAGCCCACTTATGCCCAATGTAACTTGCTGAGACATGCATACTGCTTGCCGAAGAAGGCGGACTTGATCTGGATCCTGCGCAAAGAATGTCACAATCGTGGATTCAAGTGGAGCAGAAGTGTCTGGCAAGCAAGAATATTGTGCTCTTTCGTGCGACTTGCAAGAAACTATTGAATAAAGGCAAAATATGCGTATTCGTTTGGAACGCCTCCGGGAGTCGAAAAGTAAGCACTATTTGCGATTGACCCGCTTGCGGGCCGAGACAGCCTCCCATCGCTGATACTGTGACAAATCGATTTGCTTTGCATAATTTATGGTTAAATTTTGAACTCGTCTGTGCGTTTTGCCAGCAGATGGCAAGTCAGCAGTGCTCAAGGCGTAGCGAGTCTATACATACGTCCAAGCGCAGTCAGAGACTTCAGTTGGCTTCCTACATCGTTATGGAGTTTAGAAGCTAAAACAAGCTGAGGAGGAAAATTTCTCCAGGAAACTCAGTAGTTAAAGAGCTAAGCGAAGGATCTTTGATCCATGAGGAAGCAAAAGCCAGTAGAGGCCTGGCAATGCGTATTAACAACGTTAGTTGACAGGAACAAAACTGAAGCAACTCGACTTGATCATCGGGCAGTAACGTGGATGAATAAGGACATCGACAGGCACAGCCCTGTGCCGATAAGTGCGGCTTGATATGTCTTGGATTTCCTGACAGGCAGATGCTGATATATATCTAGATGGTGAGGCCTTAGGGTATTGGATACTTATAGTAGATGAGGGGAAGTATACCAACACCACCACTTACAACACCACAATCAATACTACCAGACCACAAGAACCTGCTCTACCATCTTGGAAATCACTTATTAATGAGATTGAAATCTCTGTAATTGCAAAATGCAACCACGGATCACATGACTATGCCGAACGCCGACAGCAACAACTGGTGACTAATATCAAACCCTCTCGGCGGACGTCGGCCAACGCACTCATTACTTCCTCCCGGCCATCCTCTCGCACTGTCAATCCACCACGATGGACGGCCATGCAAACAATGTCTGCACGTCCCTACCGTTCCAAGCGGCATCGTCCCTGTGATCAATGCCGAGAGAGGAAGCTGGGATGCCAGACCGACGAGGGTTTGCCATGCGTGCGCTGTCGTTCGGCCGATCTACCTTGCACCTTTGAACATCCTCCCCCCAAACGGCCAAGACGGGACTCTTCCTGGAGCCAACAGGGCTCGCACAAGGCGTCCACTGAGTCTCCCGCCTGTCACGATCCATCCCTGCTGCCCTCGTGGGAGGATCGTCACACCGTGCCACCGCCGTCGCATCTGCCCTCCCGGGGCACCTCTGTTAGCAACCACCCTGTCCAGCCCCCGGCGTTTACAGGCTCCCTGGAAGATCTACAGGCACCGGCCGGCGTGTCGCCTGCCGTGTCTGGCCATCTGCTCACGGTAGGTCCCTCTCCCACCCAGTTCGTGCAGAGCCTGGATCAGCTCGAGGGCTTTTCCGCCCAGCTGTTCGGCGCATCGGCTGAGTCGGACCCCTGGCTCCTGCGGCATTGCGCTTTCGACGATTCCGGAGTCAAGTGTTTCTACAAGGTCCATTTCCGCAATGCCGGTGGTGTCCCGACGGCAGACAGAATCCCCGTGCATTTCATGATTGCCGCTGATGAGTTGGCCGCGTCGGCCAAGCAAGAAACCTCTTGTCGCACCGCCGGCGAGACCACGCGTGACGAGCTCAATCGCCTAGTACCGCCCGAGTATGGGCAGCGGCTGGTCTCCTTGTAAGCATCCTGGTCCCATGCTGGGTCAGCTGCCAGACTAACGGAAGTAGATTTGTCAAATATGTTTATCCCGCGCTACCGCTCATTTCGCGCTCGCAGATGGGCCTGAGCCCGTCCTGTTCGATCCCAGAGACGTGGGCCCTGGATCGCACCCCCGTGCACCTCCTAGCGGCCGTCTATGCGTCGGCATTGCCGTTTGCCGCGCATGACGACTATCTCTGCGTGTTGAACACGTATAGCCCGCCGCCGGCAGACCGGCTCTGGCGCATGGTCTATGAGCTCGTGGCCGAGGAGATCCACACGCCGCATCTGGCCGTGCTGCAGGCCGCCCTGCTGTACCTGCACAAACCCATGGACGAGAGCCGGGCGAGCACCGCGGACACGCCCTTCGTCTGGTCGTGGGTCGGCAGCATTGTCGGGTTGGCCGAGTCCCTGGGCCTGCATATCGAATGCCGCATGTGGGGGGTTCCGGCGTGGGAGAAACGGCTTCGGCGACGCCTCTGGTGGGCCGTCTATGCGGAAGACAAGTGGCGCAGCCTATTACTGGGCCGGCCGACCTACATCCACCAGGGAGAATGGGACGTCAGTGAGCTGGACGGTGCGGATTTTCTGTTTCACGCCCGCGGCGCATCCTCGTCCTCGTCGGCCGTGCAGACCACACAGGATCCTGTGCCCTTCCGGTATCTGGTGGACCTGTCCAGGATTGCCGAAGAGATCTATGAATCTTTCTAGTGAGTTATTCCATTCTTGGAGACATCTCGTTGGATGCAAGGCAACTGACACGGGCAGCACTCTCCGCAAATCGCAATACCTGTCAGAACGCTTCGACGCATCGCATGACATCGGCCGTCCGCTGCTCGAAAAGCTCAATGACTGGTACTCCACGCTGCCCGAGACCTTCCGCCTGCCCAACTGGAGCAAATCCGTCAGCGGCCTGGCGCCCTATCCCACCTCGATCCACTTCGCCTATCTGATCCTGGTGCTCTTCGTCTACCGCGCCCTCCTGCGGCCAATGGCCCGCTCGTCCAGCCCACCCCTGATCTTTGACCTGGACGAACTGCCGGCCAACCCGTCGGCCTTGGACCCCTCCGCCGAGTCGCCCATGCTAGATTGCATCAACATGCCCGAGATCGAGTCGTTCCCGGCCGTCGACCTGACCGATCACAGCACGGGCGAGACCACGCTGAACGCTGCAGAGCGCTGCGCATCCATCGTGATCAGCTTCACGCGCCGGCTGACGTCGAGTGACTTTACCGGGTTTTGGTATTCATGTGAGTCTCCCCCGCCATGTCGTCACACGAACATGGCTTGCTAATTGCTCACAGGGTCCCGTGTCGGCTTCGCGACGGTCTCAAATTTCACGCTCCTCCTCTTGGTTCAGGCGCCGAATGCCGAGCGCGCGGCCAAGGGCAAGCAGCTGGTGGATTCGTGGCTGCGCGTGCTCCGCTGCCAGAGCCAGAGCTTTCCCATGATGAAACTGGGTCTGACCCGGCTGGATGCCGTGCACTGGGTGGGCCTGAACCAGACGTTTGTGCTGCCGCAGCATGTTCAGGATGTCATCCAGTCTACGGCTGGTTAGTTCGGCGAATGATCCTTCGCTCGGCCAAAGCGTTCTGTCTATAAATTCGCTGGTCTGTCTGAGGGCATGTACATAGTCATGATCGAGTATCTTGAAGAAGTCTAATACTATCTGATATCACACAATCCCTCAACATGCCCGAGTCCATTATCAAGCTGCTCAGAAAGTCCAAGGATACCAGAACCCAGAAACCGCTAGATGACTCGATGTCAGAGACCACGGTTATTGAGTAAGTCTGCTTCTACCTGACCTATCGCAACTATACTGACCAGCAGACAACCCACCTACTACATCGGGAGGCAGACCGCAAAGCAGACCCAGCAGTCCTTCAACCGTAAGTCTATACAAGTCTTCTCATTATGTTCACTGCTAACTGACGCAGCCGCCGATATGTGCTTTGGCTCCTGCTGCCGCAAGTGATTGCCGTTCTCGACCGTTGCTCTGGCCATCTCCATCCTGTTCGTATGAACGCATGTATATAAAGCCATAATGTCTAACGAATCAAAGATACACACCGACAGCCACCATCTCCGTAGCAATGGTCACCTCCACTTCAACGCAGCCCATCCAAACACCCTCATAACCGCCACAATCCCCAGCGTGATGCCAACATGCTTCGCCAACACCCCCGTCTCAAACCCATACATCTCCAGCACGCCACTGCCGGCAATCAAGCACCGCTCCTTCAGCGGCGTATCAAACTGACAGAAACACCCGCGCCCACACGCATAATCCCTGTACCCGAACTCATTGCTCACCAGCCCGCGAAACACATACGCCTGGTAATTGATATAGTAAAACACATACCGATAGAACGGATTCAGCTGCGGCACCGGCACCATGAACCCGTTGCACGCCATCCACACGCCGTTCGCCATGGCCGTCAGCGCCAGCGCCCCCACAAAATCCGGCACCAGCGCCGCCATCAGCACGACCAGGCTCTCGGCCGCGACCAGGTTGAGGTACGTCCACAGCACCCAGGTGAAGAAGGCCGACGCCGCGGGGCGCAGGTTCACCATCCAGTAGATGAAGGACGACGCGGAGAGCGAGATGAGGAACAGGTACGGCAGGCCGACGAGGAAGTTGGAGACTACGAACGCGGTGCTGCCGTACAGCCCGTTCGCGCGGTCTTTCACGTACACGGCGCGGTCTTCGATGAACGCCGGCACGTACACCACCGCCATGAAGGACATGAAGGCCGACCCGAAGAGGATGCAGTTGGCGTACGGCTGCAGGCTGGCTTGTGTGGGCGGCAGGCGCAGCCAGACTGTGCCCATCAGGATGGCGAGGCCGAGGTACATGCCCAGCCGGAGCCCGTAGACGAGCATGTCGCGGCGGCTTTTGAGCCAGGCGCGGTGGATGAGGACGAGGGTTGTGCGGGGGAGGGAGGGAGGTCGGTGCTCGCTGGGAGGGTCCGGGAGATGGAAAGTCTGTGACGGGCGTGTTTGGGATGTGCTGTGGGCGAGCGTCCAGCTGTTGTGGATGTGGTGGAGTCGCTGCTCGGCGGCGGCTGAGTCTCGCTCGAAGTCGATGTTGGTGAGGCAGAGCAGGAAGTCGGCGGGGTTGGTGGATGGGGGCATGGCGAAGCCGATGCGGTCGAAGTACGGCTGGATGGTGGCAATGTCACCGCAGTAGCACGTCTTGCCTGCCGACAACAGCAACAGCTTGTCGAAGAGGCCGAATGTCATTGTCGAGGGCTGGTGGATGGAGGCGAGGACGATGAGGTTGTTGGCTTTGGCCACGTCTCGGACAAACGACATGACGCTGAAGCTGGCGTGGGAATCGAGGCCAGAGGTGGGCTCGTCGAGAAAGAGGATCTTTGGCGCCGAGATCAGCTGTGCGGCGACGCTGAGACGACGCTTCTGCCCGGTGGATATGCCTTTTTTCAGGAGCGTGCCCACGATCGTGTTGGCGTGGTCCGTTAAACCGAACGCATGGAGCAGCTCGTCTACGCGTCGCTCGCGCTCGCCGGCTGTCTGCACATGGGCGAGTGAGAGGCGAGCTGCAAACTGTAGAGTCTCTTTGACTGTCAGAGATCCGATCAGCGCATCGTCGCACTCCACGTAGGATGATAGGCGGCGGATGTCTGCTGTCGATGGCTGTTGTCCGTTTATGAGGACAGTCGACGAGACTTGGGTTTTATCGGCGCTGCGACGAGCAAGCGCATCGAGGAGGGTTGTCTTGCCGCTCCCAGACGGTCCCATTATGGCCATTATCTCTCCTTGAGCTGGTCAGATACGGTGGTAGACGGTGAGCGTGAAAAATACCTGCTTCGACATGGCCGCTCACATTGCTGAGTATAGCCTTGGGCTTCTTCTGCTGGCGGTCTCGCACAAACACGCTGACATCGTTCCACGAGATGTTGCTGACCGCAGTATTGTGTAGATACTGGATGCCATGATCCTGACGTTCGATATCCTCTTTCCATTGACTGGACATGATTGAGTCAGCCGAGATGGTCCGAGAACGAGCACACTTTGAGGAGAATGGGATAATGTTGACTCTGGAGGAATGGCATGCAGCTGAAGATGGTGTTCGCTTTCGTGCAGACTAGTGCAACATCGCTTGTACGATCCATATCGAGACTGGCTCTAGTAAAGGCGCACCATATCAGCGCATAGCCATCCAATTGTCCCAATTAGCACCCTATCTGGCTGACGGCCAAGCTCACCTGTCATCCTGCATTGAAGCCAGGGATAGGCCGCCATGGCAGAGGAATATGCAGTCAGCAACTGGCGCCCCCCCCCCGTTCGTATCTGCACGTCGGCCGTCTCCTGGGATTCAGTTGGACCGGCGCCTTGTCTGACCAACCCATCACATGGCCGATTGTTTAGTTTAAAACCAATGTAGATGCACGAGACGGATCTGGTGGCGTCTTTCGTCGCGCCATAGCAGATCCTGCACAGAAAAAGCAACGACAAAGCTATCGAGTGGCTTGTGCAAGTCCCAATCAGCACCCTTAATTCTTGTTATATTCGCCGTATACTTGACTATTTTGAGAAAATGGTATGCAGCACAGCGCTGCACAGCCATGTAGTTCATCCCTCTCGGCTAAATCCCCCCGATCATCCAGTAGTCCGGAACACTATCAACAATGCTCGCGCGCCGGCAAATCCTCACTGCCAGTCACGCGGTCACGATAGGTGCTCTCTGCAAAAGCAATGAAGCGATCGACGTCTCCGGCCGTCGACGCAATCCCGAAAGAGACACGGACCGCGCCCGCCGACGGCAGCCCCAGGAGCTCGATGTACTCGTCCAGGGACGCCGTCTTGGACAGACGGCGCAGCTGACGTAGCGACGGCACGTCCAGGCCGAATGCATTCTCGCCACCGCCCGGATTGCAAAAACACCCAGTGCGCAGGGAGATGCGGTGGGCGGCGGACTCGCGGGCCACGAGGCGCTCGTCGACGACCCTGCCAGCCGCGTCGAGGAAGTTGAACGACACAGTAGCCCCGCGCATGGATGTCCCCGTCGGGCCGTAGATTCTGACCATGGGGCGGCCGTCGCTGTGCGCCAGGCCGCGCAGGCGCTCCAAGAACCAGCCAGTGAGACAGCGCACGCGCGTCGCCACGACGCTGATGTCGATGTGCTCCAGCCAGTCCAGGCCGACGCGCACGTCGGGGATCGAGAGGAAGTTCAGTGTGCCGTCCTCGAAGGCACTCTCATCCGCCGCCATCTGGTGCCAGGGGATCCCTACGCTGACGGCCTGGATGGTGCCGCCGGAGAACCACGGGCGAGCCAGCCGGGCGAGCGCGTCGCGCCGCGCGACCAGACAGCCCACCCCCGTTGGGTAGCCGAACACCTTGTACCAGCTCACCATGATGAACTCGGGCTGACAAGCGGGCGACGAGAGGTCCAGGCGCGCCGTGGGCAGATAGGCGGCCGCATCCAGCAGCACGTCGTAGCCGCAGCGTTGTGCCAGGCTCACCCACGCCAGCGGATGGCGCACGCCGCTGAAGTTGCTCTGCGCGGGGTACGCGAATAGTCCCTTTCGCCGGCGTGTCGTGCCGCGCCTGAACACCCCCAGCCCGGCGCCATGCCAGCACAGCCCGCCTAGTGCTGACGCGAGCGTTGCGGAATCGACGCGCAGATCGGGCGCCTGCACGGGCAGATAGACCGTGCGGGCGTGCTTCCGCCGGGCGAACTCGCGGATGCCGTTGACGGAGTTGTGGTTGTCGGACGTCAGGATGAGTTTCTTGCTCCGGCTGAATGGGTAGGCTTCGCCCACGAGCCGGGCTGCGCCGGTGGCATTCTGCGTGAAGATCACGGTGTATTCTTTGGCGGAGGCGTTGAGATAGGACAGCACGCGCGCGCGGGCTTGTTCCACCAGGTGTGTGGATGCCTCGCTGGTAGGGTTGATCGAGTGCGGGTTGCCGTAGAGGCTGTTCGTTAGACGTTCTTCGTGCGCACGATACTGCGCTTTTGCTGCAAGACCTGCGCCGGTGTAGTCCAGATAGAGATGGTCCTGTTCGTCGAGATAGTTGTATTCGGTTTCTCGCAGCTTGTCGAGGACGGAGGTGTCCTGGTATTCAGGGTACATTTCCAAGATGCTCTTCATGTTTACTTCCGTTTCTAAACAATGGGGACTATAGCATTGCAACTACGAACTTGAAGCGAGTAAGCCTTGTTATATGTCTCTCTGTCGGGCATATCCCAAAAGCAAATCGACGACAGACGAACTATTCCTTCGTCGTAGAATGCCATCTGCTTACCCTCCGGCTTATCCCTGTACACTATTGATTCCAGCAAATCATGCACATTCGAGGATTTGTCACATTAGGTGGCGCTTTGATTATTCTTTCAGCTTGCCCTTGACTTGGCTATGGCTCGTCAGGATGGAGTGTCTCCTATGGAGGTAAGGGTGATGAGCGTAAGCCAGCATGCATAAGCTGGCCCCCATCACCGTCGTATCATGTTCAAATAGGAACATTAGTCGGCCAATACGAATGATAAGGAGCGTGAAAGGGTATTGAAGCTGAACTTGAGAAGGTGATCATATGAACGGATCGCGCATCACCATGTGAGACGCATATTCGTCTTGTATGGAAGGTGAAGCTGTTCCAGGGAAAAATACACTATATATCAAGGCGGAATCCTAAATCATGACTGCCGATGCACAAGCCCAAAGAAACATCATTGTTGACGAGGGTTATTCTTAGGCAGTGAACACTCTTATGATGCTGAGCCTCGTAACACACAAGGTATACAAGCCCATCTCTGTGGGGTGCAGTCGAATGCTGTATTGTCGTTGCTTTTTCTCCCCTATTTGTCATTGCATCTTTTCTTTTTCTTCACAATCCCATGTGATTGTTTTATTCTTTCTAGTAGACAGGTGGTGTACTTGTCCGTTGTAGTCTGCACCTGCTCCTAGGAAAACGTTCTTCCACGAATCTCGCCCATCCCGTCCTTCTCAGTCTTCTCTTCATAAGAAGCCTCGTTAAACTTGTCCAGGTTATCCAACGATAGTTGAAGGAAATCGTGCTTGTTCTTCCACGTCACCTGCGTCTCAGCGAAGCCTTCGCTCTCACTGGGGGCGGGTGGAGGGTCAGTGATTTTGGTAATGAGATATGCGGTAGAAGCCTCTGCGACACCATACATCAGAACGCCGATGAACGGGATCTTCAAGACCACCGTAAAAGCGAAAGCGAAGCCGAACAAGACCCCTTCTCGATCGGCAAACCATCGGCGTTTCTGATCGGGCGTGAACTTGATGCGGCAAAAATAGGGCTCCAACTAAATAGCTTGTTAGTGGCGCTGCTATATGAAGATGGAAATAATGACTCACGAGTTCTCGCATCAAGCTCCGAGAAGCAAAATACGTATGAAGAAACCGGACGAGGTAGTGTTTCGGGAGGAGTAGACCAGTTCCAAAGATGACCGCAGCGGGAGTCGTGCCGACAAAGTTTTGAAGCGAATAGACCGAGGCCAGGGGCATCACGAAGCGGCCCAGACCCGGGACCAACGAAAGGATGTAGACACCCAGGAGCATTCCAACCTTGCGGCCGTATCTACGCAGAAACTGCATGATGGCTTCGGGGATTGGCTTGGAGACGCCGGCACTCCCTTTGGTGGAATACATGGCAAGATGGGGGTAATACATGGCACGCAGAGTTCGGGGATCGTCTGTCTTGTGCTTGTCGACGTAGGTTGAGTCGACCCATTTCAGGGATTCCATGAAACTGCATTGAGTGTTAGCAATGCCAGTGTTTGTCGAGGGATGTGTCTTACATTTCATCCAAAGTCGGGGTGACATATCGCATCAGGGTCATGAGAAGAAACGGCACCTGGAGGACGGACTGATTGATGAAGTCCAGGCTATTCAAGAGACTATCATCCCAAGTGGCTCCCTCCAAATCGACCACCCAGGAGAGGAGCCAAATCATGAACCTCACCCCGATGATCTATGATGTTGATTAGATACAGTCATTTGAGTTCACGGGAGAGCCGGGACGTACCGGAATCTGGACGATGATCTGAATGATGATCCCAATGGCGATGGCCAGGGCCGCCTGACGGAAATGCTCATATTTGAAGAGCTCTGCGTTGCGTAGTGCTCGGACAGCTGTACACACCATCAGCTTTTGGATCTCATCATGGTTGATCATGACTTACTTCCGACTACGGTGAGCTGGAAGCCGCGGATGACGGCATTGGGCTCAAAAGCCGGCATCCTGGGGGTTTTCTGCTGCAAAAGGGTGTCTTGCGTCTATGCAAGACCTGACGATGTATACCACACCGTAAAACGTCAAGATCTGCAGGAGTTGAGAGTTGTCGGGGTGAAGAAGAGAGTGAGACACTGACGCCATGAAAGCTTGTCCAGGCAACCATATAGTATGGCCACGGCCAGTGATTGGCCCGCTAGCCGCCAAGCGCCACACGCCCCAGCTTGCCCGATCTGGTTAGGCCATGTTCCTGGTTGCCTGAGGCTGCCTCGGTCCCTTTCCCCGCCGATAGAAACAAGGCGATTATCGCCATCTCCTTCTCTCCTTCACTTCTTCTCTCTCTCTCTGTCTCTGTCTCATCCCTCGATGTAATAATATTCTCTTTGTTTACTTCTCAACACTAATCTCCACCAAGTCTTTCCTTGATTACTCTCTTCTCTGTATTATCTACCCCTCTCCTTTGATCCATGTACCCGGTTCTTCCCTCCATAGTCCTCATGAACCATGTCCGAGCTTGCGGATGCGCCGCCGTCTCACATACAACCCGTTCGTCGCGCCTTCACTCTCCCAACTAAATTAAATCCGCGCATCTCTCGCAAATCCGACACTTTTGGTCCGTCGGAAAATGACTTGTTCTATCATCCCTCCGCCAAAGTCGTTCATTTCGCCCCCAGAGCGGTCGCGCCTATTCCCTCGAGCACCGCCCCGTCCGATTTTGACTACCCCGTGGATGCCGTCGAGACTCTTCCATGGCGATCTCCCACTGAGCGGACGGTCGCGTTCGCCCCTCTTAGACTCGAAAAAGTCCATGGATTGACCGTCTTTCTCAAATGCGGCAACGTCGTGCATGCGATTCTCAAAAACTCCCAGTGTTGGTGTGTCGATGGCGAGTCCACTTTCGTCCTACGCATTCGGCCTTTGACTTATTATCGCATCGAACTGCCAAATGAAACCGAGGAAGACAAGGAGTATGTCACGGCGATGAAGGAGGCGTTGCCCCAAGTTCTTCGTTACGAGGTTACTCCCTGTCCCTTTAAGAGAGGATTCACCGTGGAGATCCCAGAGGAGGCGAAAGTGCGGCGCCGGAAGAAGGCATGGCGCCCGAAAGGCCGACGAGAAAGCGATCCGGTGTATGCTGGTCATACCCAGGAGAAGAGCCCTGCGCGGAAAGAAGCCGTATCCGATTTTTTAAGCGCCGGTGAGGATACCGATGGAAACACCACCGACGACAGCTGCTTCACTACAAAAGGCAGCACTAGCACCATGCTTGAAACTATTCCAGATGACAGCGAACCGTTCGTTGCGACTGACAGCCCGGTTATGGATGAGGGCCCCGCAGACTCGAAGGTGGACAAGCAAAACTTTGGGACCTTGCTGGCAAGCTTCGAGGACAGCTCCGAGTCTCAACTTGATGGGGGACTGCCCCTTTCTTCCAGCGTCGACTCTTTTCATTCGATCGGATCCTCTTCGCAGGAGGAAGCCATTTCTTACACTCCAGCTGCTCCCGTTGACAGTGTCGAACTGACTCCGAGTCAAGCACGCAACGAACACTCCCCACCCATGCCCACTTTCCAAGAGGTGGACTTTGCAGCCAAGAAAACGCTGTCTGGTCCTCGATGCCATGATTGCGCTTCCAAGCCTGAGCGCTCTCCACGAGCTTCATTCTCGGAGCCAGAGATGAGATTACTCGTGCCAGGTGCGCTGCCGGATGACGACTCCGTGACAACACAATCGAGCACGCTCAGAACGCCTGACTCCAACCCTAATCTAAGCAGCATGAGTGTTGAATTTCGTCGACGATCCAAAGCGTCGCGCGAACGAGAGGTTTCCCCGATGCCTCCTGCATCCGCCTTGGTCCTTCCTTCAGAGAAGTCCGATGCGGCATCAATCATTCAAAAGACATGCACGCTTGTCCTGGTTCCTCCCATTCAGCTGTTAATTGTTCTGATTCATATCGCGGCCCGTATCGTCATCGGGCCTGCTCTCAACTCCGCCATGGATGACTTGAGCCGGAAATTCGAATGTCAAATCACCGATCCGCAAGAAGCGGTGGATGACTTTGACCTTCCTCTGGCGCCGGACTGCTCGAAGCGGCCGTCCGTTTCGGGTGCAAGCAAGTCTGATCCATGGGAACTGGATTGAGGCAAGTTGCGTCTTTCCTTTCATTTGATATCATCTCCTATATTTCTTTTAATCTTCTCTCATTTGCCCCTTTATAATTTGCCCTGTCCCCCAGCCATGTCTTTATAATGATGCTTGATTTGTATGATCTTACTCCCGGCGGTTCTTTTGGTTGTGTACGGTCATGGGATGGTTGTGTTGCATATGTACTCCACGTTGTATTTTAGCGATTATACCTAGTTAGTCACTGTGAATATACCCGGCAAGAAGGCTCCTGATCACGTAGGACTATATCTCATTCAGTCCAGAGCCGTACCACTCTGGGGATATCTGCTAGATAAACACGAAAGAACCCCATTGAACGCCGCGTATGCAAGTTACCCAATCTCCAGGTAAAAGCCCACTCATCTAAAACCCACCAAAATATCAACGAGAACAATTAAGCCTTGGCCGCCTTCCCAGCACCACCCTTCTTCGCCTTCTTCTGTTTCCGATCCCTCTTCTTCAACCCAGTCATGCCGCCCTTGCACACCTCCGCATAGCGCGCGTAGAACGCCTCAAGGTCCTCCGGCGCCACCACCGTCGACAGCTTTACCTTCGTCGACTTCGACTTCTGCACCTTGTTGTTCTTCGGGTTCGGGGCGTTGGTGTTTCCGTCCGATGCGCGGATGAGAATCGCCGGCTGCGACGGCGTCTCAGTGTCTGTGGCACCGTGCAGCATGGGCTTCTGGGAGAGGTAGACGGAGCCGCGGGCTTTTTGGGAGGTTTTGGACAGCAGGTCCGTCAACGAGGCGAAGAACTGGGCGTTTGGTTAGTGGATGGATTGGAGTGGGGAGATTGGGGTGAGTGGGTTGCGGACCTCCTCGTGGGGTGAGATGGGGGTGGCATTGTGGGATGAGCTGTGCTTGTATGCTAATGCGCTAGCTTCTGGAAGATAGAGACAGACGACAATTGACAGAACAGAGACAGCTGGAGTGTACTGTGTACTCTAGTAAGTAGCTAGTGCTTAGTGGGGAGCGAGAGGACAAACTCCGCAAAAGGCCCACACCGCCTTCGCTGTCCGCCTCCGCCTCCGCCGATTTCTTCGGCATTAAAAAAAAGTTGGTTCACTCATGAACACCCACCCACCAACGGTGAACTTTTTTTACACGACAGTGAATTCCCCCATGGGTCGTCCGAGACATCTGACCACCGCGTTACCGCGGGAGCTCCGCGCAGAGCTGGGTCTGCGAGATACCTACGGCGACAAGAAGAACCGGCGCAACACGCCCGCCGCACGGAAAGACCGCCGCCGCGCAGAACGGGCAGAGAAGAAGACGAAACGAGCGCCGGTGTCGAAGAAGGGCCGTTCGCAGCGAGGTGGCGACGACGATGGCTTCGACGATGACGGTGGATTCGATGAGATGGAGGGTCTTGGAGACGGGGACTCGGCGTCGGAAGACGACGTAGCGGCGACGATGGCCAAGCTGGCGAAGCAGAAGAAAGACAAGCCCAAATCGATACTCAAGAAGGCGAAGCCAGTCGAGTCGGAATCTGAAGAGGACGAGCCACAACCGCCGCCGCGGAAGGTTTCTAAAACTGTCCAGGAGAAGCTTGACCAGGATGATGCGGAGATTGCGGCGCTGGAGAAGAAGCTCGGCCTGAAGAGGGGGAAGAAACTGCCAAAGTCTTTTGCCGAAGACGGGCTGGATGAGCTACTGGGTGATTTGGGTGACGGGTCCGCGGATGAGGGTCGGAAGCGCAAGAGAGAAGCCGATGAGTGGCTGCGGAGCAAACGGAGAAAGGCCCAGGGCCTCGAGTCGGAGTCCGAGGATGACGCAGAAAGCGACGAAGACATCGACCTGGACGAGGAGGACGACGACGGCGAGGAGGATGAGTTCGACGAGGATGATGATCTACTGGGCGATCTCGCCGAGGATAGTGGCGAGGACGACGCCGACGAAGATGAAAAAGAGCCCGCACCGAAGAAGAAAGAAAATCCCTATGTTGCGCCGGTGGTCGAGACCAAGGAAGACCGTCCTCAGAAATACATCCCTCCGTCGCTACGCGCTGCATCCAACTCCGAATCCGAATCGATGACCCGCCTACGGAGACAGGCGCAGGGTCAGCTGAACAAGCTGTCCGAGGCCAACTTGGTGTCAATTCTTGCAGAGTTCGAGAAACTGTATCGAGAGTATCCCCGGCAGAACGTGACGTCTACGCTGATAACTCTGCTGTTTGGCCTTATCTGCGAGAGATCTGCACTGCAAGACACCTTCGTCATCCTCCACGCAGGCTTCATCGCGGCTTTGTACAAAGTCGTGGGCATGGATTTCGGTGCAGAACTCGTCCAGAAACTGGTCGAGATGTTCGACGCGCGCGGCGACGAACGGGGCCAGTTCCAAGGAAAAGAGCTTATCAACCTCATCTCCCTGCTGTCCCAATTGTACAACTTCCACGTTGTCGGGAGCACGTTGGTCTTTGACTACGTCCGGCTTTTCTTGGAAGAAATCAACGAGGAGAACACCGAGCTGCTTCTCAAGATCATCCGAAGTAGGTCATCCTCTCCCCATCCCCTCAGCAACGACTAACATGACCAGACTCTGGCCCTCAGCTCCGACAAGACGACCCCTCCTCGCTGAAAGACATCGTCCTGCTCATCCAGCCGGCCGTCGCCAAAGCAGGCGAGGCCGCCCTCTCCGTCCGCACGAAATTCATGGTCGACACAATCACCGATCTCAAGAACAACAAGCTCAAATCCGCCATCGGCTCCAGCATCACCTCCGAACACATGACCAAGATGCGGAAAATCCTCGGATCGCTCAGCAACAACCGCGTGATCCGCGCCTCCGAGCCGATCAGCATCTCCCGCGACGACATCCACAACTCGGCGAAGAAAGGCAAGTGGTGGCTCGTCGGCGCCAGCTGGAGGGAAGACCCGCTCGTGTCCGCGCGCCAGGAGTTGTCCAATCTGCCCGTCGACACGCAAAATGCCGTGCCGGAAGATGACAGCGACGGCGAACCGGACTACGTGAATCTCGCCAAGGCGCACCGCATGAACACGGACGTCCGACGCTCCATCTTCGTCGCCATCATGTCTGCGACGGATTACCAGGATGCGCACGTGCGCCTGCTGAAACTGCGGCTGAAGCGCGCGCAGGAGTACGAGATCCCGCGCGTGCTGACCCACTGCGCCATGGAGGAAGAAGCTTACAACCCGTACTACACGCTCATATCGCGCCGGCTGTGCGGCGAGCTCGGCCGCCGCATCAAGATGTCCTTCATGTATACATTGTGGAACATTTTCAAGCGCATGGGCGAGACGGGGGATATGGACGACGAAGACGACACGGGCTTCGATGATGAAGACGAGAACCAGTTGCCCATGAAGGCCGTTGTCAACTTGGCCAAGATGTACGCCAGCATGATCGCCGACGGGACGCTGAATTTTGGCGTGCTGAAGATCCTGAACTTTGCCTACCTGCAGCCGAAGACGAAGACTTTCACCGAAATTCTGCTCATCACTGTTATCCAGCTGTCGCAGAAGCAGAAGGGCAAGAAGGGCAAGAACAAGAAGCCTGAGGAGGAGGAGTCTAGGGATGAGAAGGCCCTGATGGAGATCTTCATGCGCACGCAGGAGACGCCGCAGGTTGCCAAGGGGCTGATCTTCTTCCTACGCAAGGTCGTCGCGAAGACGGACGTCGTCTCCTCGAAGGAACTGAAGCTGGTGCGATGGGGGTGCCGGGTTGCCGTCGACGCACTGAAAGCGGTGGCTAAACAGGGTGGTGATCTCGATTGAGCATTGTATAATGGGATAGATAAAGAGTAGACTGTACATGTGTTCACGAAGAAATGGTAACATCTATCTACACTTGACTGGTTCATTCGAAGGGTATCATACATAATATACATCATAGCTTACAACACCTCCCATTCCATCCCAACAAGCCATGGCCCGGCTGGGACGTCCCCAGAAGAATCCTTTGATATAAGATTCTCAAGTTCGCCAGTCTTCCCTACAACCGGGTCGCCCAGATCCAGCTCCCAAACTAGACCCCGACAGATACCGATGAGATTCCCCGCCTGCAAGTCCGGGACTCGCGTACGGGTTGAGCTCTGAAACGGCGATTCAATGCTCCTGGTGCGGGGAGGCCCTACGAGCAAAATGTTCTTCGGCGGCACATCCTCTCCGGCATTACCTGACGAATCCACCGGACGGCCGCGCGCAAAGGCGAGAGGGCCGGAGCTGCCAAGAGCAGACTGCCTCACCTCATCTACACGAAAAGCCAGAAAATACTTCTTCAGATCCACGGAATCCGACACCGCATGTCCAGCATTCATCTGCAGGGCCTCGCGTTTGGTTGCCATTTCGAGTATCCAACTGCGCACCTCCGCCGCCATGCCGCCGGGGAGATATTCTGAGGCTGTAGATCGCGGGCGACCACGGCGGCGCAGTGCACGCGACGAGGGTGAAAACGGTGTCGGAATAGTCGACGGGTCGTTATCTGCCTCTGACGGCGAAGGGGAGCGCGGCAGCACAAACCCTGGTTTGCGCCTTGAGGGGGACGAAGAGCGTGCGGGGGTCGCAAATGGCCTAATAGTTGGGTGAGATTGACTGCTGGGAGGGGCCTGGGATGCGGAGAGGACGAATCGAGGGTGGCCGCGGAACGAGGGGCGCGTGCTCGTTGGTGTCGAGGTATGCGGTGTTTCCGTTGCTCCGACGGAGACCGTTTTCTGGGGAATTCCTTCCGGGAGAGCATCCAGACGGACCGCATCCGCGCGAGGCTGTACAGGAGTTTGGAACGGTTGGAGCATGTGATGGGCAGTGTTTGGTGAGGCAGGGTCTGTGTCTGGAGGTGACGATTCGATCAGGTCCGCTCCGGGTCTCCTTCGCTGCGTCGACGGCGTTTCTATGTCTGCGGAGCGACGGCGCCGTTTCGTCCCGCGGTCTGGTATAGTCCCAAAGAGCGCCTCAAATTCTGCGTCAAGTTCGGGCGCGTTCTCCGGCGGACTACTACTGAGTTCTTCTCTGCGACGACTCACGACATGGCGCGTTTGGGGGTCGGGTGCTTGCTGATCCAGCTCCTCGTCGGAGTCTTCGATTGCCTCCTTCTGAGTGGGTCTTGGTACACGCGCTGTCCCTATGGGAGTGGCTTGAGGAGAGTCTTCCGTTTCAATGACATCGTCGCTGTGTGCGGTCTGTGCTGGGGTTTGCGACAGAAGGAATCGTGGGGTCGAGGCGAATTGAGGGCCCGCTGCGCGGGAGGATGAAGTTGGACGAGCAGATGGGAGGCGGAAGGGGGTCTATACAGATTAGCAGATGATCCGTATATCAGAGGAAGAGACGTACGCTGAAGGGGGGCATGTATGATGTATAGTAGGAGAGATGAAGAGACGAAGAGTTGTCGCGATGATGATAGTCGGTGGGCGGATTTCCGTTTTGGGCGTCGCGGCTTATCTTATCTCTCCGGCAGCCACCGACACCTGAGGCAGCATCCGTATACTTCTCTTCCATCCTATCATCTCCTCGACATCCATCATGATAGCGCTGATAAGCACGGAAATACTCGGTTCCTCATGCAACTCGGGGTCTCTGCGGGGTTTGCGATACGATAAGCCACCTCCAAATCCCCGTTGGAGACGCTGAGGGGAGTCTTGGAGAAGGGTTTATTACGGGATCAGACCGCTGGCATTCCCCTCATGAACTGCACTCTTGATACTCTACATCTCAACTCATCCAGGAAAATGGGCCAGAAAGGAATCCGCACAGCTCTGAAAGTTGACTTGAACAAGCCAGCGTGGGAGCAGCCTGGGTTGCATGTAAGTATCATGATCCTCCAACGTATTATATAAATTATACCCAGGTACTAACAGATCTGCAGAATCGGTGGCATCCAGAGGGTATGATTGAACCATAAGCCACAGTCCATCGCAGCTGACACGAACAGTCCCTTCGTGCGGCAAGATCGCCAACAATGAAGTCGTTAAGATCGAGTGCCTCGACTGGACCGGAGGCCAGATCAAGAACAACGACTCGGCCGACGACATAAAGAACGTCGACCTCACTCAGATCCACTACCTGTCCGGTCCTTTCGACATCGAGACCGCCGAGCCCGGCGACGTCCTCCTCGTCGAGATCCAGGACGTCCAGCCCTTCGAGGACCAGCCCTGGGGCTTCACGGGCGTCTTCGAGCCCCAGAACGGGGGTGGATTCCTGGATGAGATCTACCCCAAAGCGTAAGTATCCTCAGCCGAGACTTACGACACCGCATTTGCTAAAGATCTGGAAACGCAGAGCCAAAGCCATCTGGGACTTTGAGGGCATCTTCTGCTCGTCCCGTCATATCCCCCATGTGCGCTTCGCGGGCCTCATCCACCCCGGCATCCTGGGATGCGCGCCCTCGGCCGAGGTCCTGGCCGAGTGGAATCGCCGCGAGGGCGAGCTGATCGCGACGAACACCACAGGCCGTGATGTCGCTAAACCCCCAGAGCCCAAGAACGTCCACGCTGGCAGTGCAAGCGAGGATATCAAAGCCAAGGTCGGGCGAGAAGGCGCCCGCACTGTCCCGGTACGTTCATGGCCCTCTGCTCCAAAGCAGTGATGCAGCGCTAAGAAGACCAGGGCCGCCCCGAACACGGCGGAAACTGCGACATCAAGAACCTCTCCCGCGGCTCAAAGGTGTATCTACCAGTGCATGTGCCCGGGGCCAAGTTCTCCGTCGGCGACCTGCACTTTTCACAAGGCGACGGCGAGATCTCCTTCTGCGGCGCGATCGAGATGGCCGGCGTGATCACCCTCAAGTTCACAGTGATCAAGGACGGCATGGCCAAGCTGGCCATGAAATCGCCCATCTTTCATCCCGGCCCTGTCGAGCCGCAGTTTGGTCCCGGCCGCTACTTGACCTTTGAAGGCTTTTCCGTGGATGAGCATGGCAAACAGCACTATCTTGATGCCACAATTGCATATCGCCAGACGTGTCTCCGAGTTATTGAGTACTTGCGGCGATATGGCTACAGCGACTACCAGATCTACCTGCTGCTCAGCTGTGCGCCTGTTCAAGGTCATATCGCAGGACTGGTGGATATCCCCAACGCGTGTACTACTCTGGGCGTGCCGATGGATATATTTGATTTTGATATTCGTCCTGAGGCGGAGGTAGTGAAGATGGATATGGGGAGCTGTGCTTTTGCGAGCAGTTGATTGTGTCCTTTTTATTGATCTCTTTATGTGATGGTGTGTTTCCCACAGTCTTATAGCCTGGTCTGGTCCTCTATGTTGCTCAGAATGAAGCGTTCAATTATACGTAGGATCCATTATAAGCAATCTCAGACGCCAGCTTGCCATCATCAGCCTACAGCCGGCTTTCGCTCCCCACGCAAGTCCATTCATTGTCCCCGACATCCTGAAAGTCCATCACCCGATTCGGGCCTCCAAACCGGTTCTGCGTATCTCTCCAGTCGCGGTGCACCGCCGTCTCCGGCCGCCACCGCACGGCCGGCTTCACCTCCTCCTGCAACCGGCCCTCCAGCGCATCCGCGATGAACCCTCCAATCGTCGGCATCTGCATGGCACCATTGCCCGACCCGCCAACAGCCACCAACAGTGACCGATGCTCAGGGTGCCGGTCGATCAGAAACGCCCGATCCGGGGTATCGGCGTCCCAGCAGATGCGCGCAAAGGCCAGTAGCCGATCCGCCAGATGCGGCATCGTGTCCCGCAAGAAGTCGCGTGCGCGTGCCTCAGCCGCCAGCGGGATCTGGTGCTTCGCAAAGGGCACGCTGCGCAGCTGGCCGCCGTGGCGCGGGTCCGGCACGAAGTTGCAGTAGCCTGGGTGCTCGTCGCAGATCTTCAACTCGTGGCAGTCCTCGTCGGGCTCCATGAAGAAGCCCTTGGCGATGTTGAACAGCACCGGCAGGTTGCGGTACTGCTGCGCCTCCTCGGGCGTCATGCGGATATGGCAGAGCGTCCAGGCCGTCGGACGCAGCTGGTTCTGGAAGTCCAGGAGACGGTCGCTGGCCGCGCCGGCGGCGAGGATGGTGTGGTCGGCGCGGTGGACGATGCCGTCGGCGGTCTGCGCGCCGGCCACGTCGCCGTGCTCGTAGACGAGCGAGACTACGTTGCCGTGTGGCGAGCCTGTGATGAAGGTCACCCCGAGACGGCGCGCCTCGGTGTACGCGGCCACCATGGCCTTTTTGGCGTGGATCCAGCCGGCGCCGGTTTTGTTGAGCCACCCCTTCCAGCCGGGGAACTCGCCCGTCAGTACGCCCGGAGGCATCGTTTTGCGAAAGTCCTCGGCGGTGTCGAGCTTGACAAAGTCGCCTCTGGAGGGATTGATGTCTGACTCTTCGATGTGTCGGATGAGGGCTGGCGTGTGCCCGGAGATGATGAAGCCGGTCTCGTGGAAGTACGGCTGGAAGACAGGGTCTGTTCGCCAGGCTTTCAACGCTGCCCTAGTGCAGGTAGAGAAGGCGATGCTCCAGGCTGAGTTGTCGCTTTCTGTGTCTTGTTAGCGGTTGATATACTCCAGTCGGTAGGCGAAGCGTACGCTTAAGCTCTCTATGCTCCATGATCTTGTTGATGTCATTTCCCGCCGCAATGGGCGATGGCACCGGATGGGGATCCAGCACGGTAACATGTTTGTATCCTCGACGAGCGAGATGCAGAGCTGTTGAACATCCCCACGTTCCGGCTCCTACAATGAGGATGGAGGAGTCTGGGTGGAGGCGAGAGGCAGACATGCTTTTGCTCGGTATACTTCGATATACTTCGACCGGAGGGATTCAAGACAGCAGCAGAAGAACCCAACCCCCTCACGAGAGTTGCTGTGCCGTATTTCAAGTCGCCTCCCTGCGGAGAGCAGCGATGCCATGCATGGGTTAAGCACCGTTTAGCGCCGGGTCTAAATAAATCCAAGGATTTTAGTCTCGCTGACAATCCCCGCTCCAACGGCTGGACCTTCCTCTGCTCTCGTCTCTCCGCATTCCATGTCTACAATGGTTCTAGACAACGTCACTTATCGTATTCGCCTGCAGCAGATGGACGGTTATCAGCTCTGCGGCCCTCTGGCGCGGTGGACCTCGGGTTATCAACTGCGGAGACACCCCGTTTGAGGCATGGTTGGAGATAGGATCTTCTATATCTCCAGGTCTATCATTCTGTGGCTTGCAATGGTTACAGCAGGTTCGGCTTGGGCCGATACTCCAATGGAGGAGTGATGCTCGGGTTATCGCGAGGGGATTCTCTGTCTCTTGTCTGCTGATGATCAGCATATAAACTGCTGGACTACCCCGGCTGAGAGGACCAAGCAAGCGAACTGGACAAGATGGCTCCCTCCGATGACATTCTCACTGATGTGCCGGGCACGGTGTATCTGGTTGATAGTATGTTCCTTAACTCCAGTAGTGATCTCTACTGACTCGGCTGTACAGAATCAGAAGCCTTGACGGACTCTGCTCATGCAGAGCAACGAGATATCATCCTCATCCCACAGCCTTCCTCCTCCCTAGCAGACCCTTTGGTGAGCCCAGCATCTTTGCTTCAAACGTGCCCATACTAAAGCCAGCAGAACTGGGTCAAAACCAAGAAATACTGGTCCCTACTCCTCATCTCCTTCTATGCCTGTGTCATGTCGTTCGGAGAGAACAACTGGGGCGCATCATGGACGGTCATCTCTGCCGACACCGGCGTCTCTATCGAAGACATGAACGGCGGTTCGGCCCTTAATTACCTCATGCTGGGCTTCTTCAACATCATCTGGATTCCTTCCGCCATGAAGTTCGGCCGCAAGATTGTCTTCATCATGAGTCTAATCTGCGTCGCTGCGTCCAGCATCTGGGGAGGCTTCTACCACGGCACGGGCCAGTACTATACCATGACTACTATCAATGGAATCGGCACAGCTGCCTATCAGGCTCTGATCCAGCTGACCGTATGTGAATGTGTCTCCTTTCGGGGTCCCAACTGACACGCCTAGATCTTCGACATGTTCTTTGCGCACGAGCGCGGCCGCATGCTGGCATTCTACATCTTCTTCCAGCAGCTCGGGTCCATCCTCGGCCTCATCCTGGGCGGATACATCTCCGACGGCATCGGCTGGCGATGGAGTGCACCTATCGTGGCGATAGCCTGTGTAAGTCCAGCGCCATAGCGCATCCTCGTCCTTGTCTCCTCGTCTAACACCCCCAGGGCGTCCTCATCCTTCTCTTCATCTTCACCTTCGATGACACCATGTTCCCCCGGTACCGCTTCCTCACAAACGAGAGCCTGCCTCCCCCAACATCTCCCGTCGACAAGACAGCCGACACCGACGAGAAGAAGAGGCAGCCCGAGTCGACACGGTCTGTATCCCCCAGCAACGGCATTGGAGAAGTCGACATCCTGCCGCGCACCTACCGCCAGAAGATCGCCCTGGTGCACTACTTCCCTGACGATCAGACCACCTGGTTCCAGTACTTCCGGCGTCCGTTCTTCCTCTTCGCGTTCCCCAACATTGTCCTCGCCGGCATTCAGTTCGCCTTTGGCTGCACCGCCGGCATCGTCTCCTTCAACACCATCTCGGAGATCCTCACCGAAGCCCCGTACAATTTCAGCGCGGGCTCCACAGGTCTGGTCTTCCTCGCTGCACTGGTGGGCAACTTCATCGGGTACGTAGGCCCTTCCTTCCTCATCTACAGGCAAGACCTGGCTAACAGCGTAACAGAATGGGCATCGGATACCTCTCCGACTGGATCGTCCTATATCTCGCCCGCCGCAACAAGGGGTACAAGGAGCCCGAGATGCGTCTGTGGACGCAGATCTTCCCGTTCCTCTTCGCCGCCGTCGGGTACTTCACCTACGGCTGGGGCGCGCAAAAGGGCGACCACTGGATGTCCATTGCCGTCGGGCTGTGCTGCATGATTGCGCAGCAGGTGTCGGCGACGAGTATTGCGACGGCATATGCCATGGAGTGTTTTGATCGGGTACGCCCCTTGCCACTGAAGTTATGATGCTGGCTAGCTAACGTCTCGTGTAGATTTCCGGAGAGCTGGTTATCGTGCTGGCGTGCTGCTCGTCCATGATCAACTTTGCCATCTCGTTCTCCATCCAGCATTTTATCAATGCCACCAATTACGGCTGGGCGTTTACGTTTTATGGTCTTCTGGTTGTCGGGTCCATGGTCATGACGGTGCCCATGATGGTCTGGGGGAAGCGTTGGCGGAGACGGTGCAAGGGCCGGTATATGAAGTTTTTGGCTGAGGTGGGCCGCTCTCCTTAGGTAGTGTTGGTGTGGAAGGTGTTTCGAGCTTTGAGATCGTATTGAGTCAATGCACTTGTCTGTTACCTGATGGTTGGAAGGGCCGTTTATAGTGGTACAACTATCATGCTTCATGTTGGTACACGATCTCTATATAAAGGTATCGCACACTCCACAACGTGCTTGTATATCAATCTTTTGATTATCAGGAGATTGAACATGTTGATGTGACCGAACTCACTCTCATGTTCTGTTTGCTTAAGAGCTTGTTGCTATTTGTCTCTACCTAGTAGGTCGCAGAGCGAAAGGAAAGGCCATCAGATACATCTATAGATCCTAAACCGGCCGACTAACATTCAATAGAAGGGCTTTCCGGAATGCCTTCACTTTCCATGTCAGTATAACAAATCATCTATTCGACTCCCCAGTTTCTCCGACCGCTCGCAACAAGAGACAAACCCTCTCTCCATGCTACCATATGCTACGACACCTCAGGAAGCAGAAAGAACCGAACAAAAAGTACAGTCTCGAGACATCGCTTTTTAATGCTAAAAAAACAACGATTTCATGCATCATGAATCGTAATGACATTATCGCTCTATGAGAAGAACTTCCGGGCCGCGGCGCGCTCCTTGGCCTCGCGGTCCTTGATGGCCTTCTTCACCCGGGCAATCTCGTTGACAATCGCCGCATCATTGGGCGCCAGCTTGGACGCTTCCTCCAGATCCTTCAGCGCCTCGTCTTCCTCCTTCAGGCCGCTGCTGGCGACGGCGCGGCGGTAGAGCGCCTTGGCCTTGTCGGCATCTCCGGCGTTGGCGGCCGCGGCCACTTCCAGCGCGTAGGAAGCCCAGGTCTGTCCGTTCCGGAACTGGCCCAGCTTGTTGGCGAGGAGGGCGGAGTTGGAGTGGAGGGTGAAGCGGAGCGCCTTCATCTGGCCCTCCAGCTCCTTGGGGTCGTTCTCATCCGGTCCAGGGAACTCGTTCAGATACCGCAGTCCCTTCTGGTACTTCTCCAGACCCAGGTTCAGGTCGCCGCTCTTGAACGCCGCGTTTCCAAAGCCCTTGAGTTCCCCAGCGATCTTGTAGCACACGGGGGCATTCAGCTCCTCGCCCTGGTGGTCATCGGGGAAGTCCTCGTAGGGGTCGCCGGTCGCATCAGGCACCTGCTTGTCGGCGTCGTCGTAGTCCTGGCCGGTCAGCTCCCCGCAGTCGGCGATCGTCACATCGGTGATGGGCTTGTCGGCCTGGGTGGGCATGTTCTCGATCTTGCGCACAACGCTCTTGCCATTGATCACCTCACCGAAGACAACGTGCTTGCCATCGAGGTGGGGGGTCGGGACAGTGGTAATGAAGAACTGGCTGCCGTTGGTGCCGGGGCCCGAGTTGGCCATGGACAAGAGGAAGGGACGGTCATGCTTGAGATCGAAGTTCTCGTCGGGGAACTTTTCGCCGTAGATGGATTCACCACCAGTTCCGTTGAATGCGGTGAAGTCACCACCCTGAATCATGAACTGTTTGATGACACGGTGGAAGATCGAACCTATATGCAGTGGGGTGCGTAAGATTCTGCACACGATCCCGAGAAGCGGGGAGGATATCACCTACCCTTGAAGCTCAATGGCTTCCCCTGCTTGCCCACGCCCTTTTCTCCGGTACAGAGGGCACGGAAGTTCTCTGCGGTCTTGGGGACGACTATTGGAGTCAGATTGGCGCCAACATGGTATTCTGGGGTTAGAAAGTTATAGTCATACCATCGTTGAACTGTTGGCGGGGTATTAGCGACTGAATCGGAGCTAGGGATAGCAAGAAAGTAGAAAAGACTCACCAATTCCAGCGCAATCCGGCCGGTCTTCTGCTGACCAACCTGAATGTCAAAGTAAACGCGAGGACGACCTGGAATGGTGGTGATCAGTCAACAGCTGAGGCCATGATGCGCTAGAGGAACCCCTCAGCGGAGATGAGGGACGGGACAACATACGCTGGGAGTCAGCCATGGTGGAGAATTGAGGTAGGGAGATGGTACGAGGACGAGGATGCGACGGGAGAGGTAGTCTGATAGGAGAATGAACGAGGTGAGAGAGAATTGGCGAGGGAGAAAAGAAGGATGGAGGTGGTGAGGAGGAAGAGGGAAAAAGTGGTTGGAGCTGCGATGCTTCAGGAAGCTTCCATTCTTCTGGATCACGGGTTCCTCCGCACTCCCCGCTTCACTTGCGTCTGTCTCTTCATGGTATATATGTATTCAATTTTCCTATATACAGATGGAATTCACGTAGGTATCCAGTCTAGATTCAGAAATCAACATCATCAAATCATTAGTCCTTTCCCCCTACCCTCATTCCAATAACGTCGCCGGCAGCTGGAATTCATACGTCTTCTTCGCATCCCCCTCCCCCGACTCGCTGGACTGTCCCGATGGCTGTCCCGACGTCTGCGACGACTCGGGCTTCTTGTCCTTCTTGGGGAGCTTTGTGTTGATCTCGATCGTCACCTAGAATCCATCACGGTCAGCCCGGTCATTCTCTCCACGGAGGCATCAGAGCTATACCGCTGCATCTGCACTGCGGTAATCTACACCCACCGGCCCATCGTTCTTCAGTTCGACCTCCATCATCGCCTGGAAGACCCCGTCCTGCACGCGCTCGGGCTTGTAGGCGGCACGGAGGCGTTGGAAAAAGTAGTCGTATAGTTTGCGGGCGGTCTCCACATCGGCGGCATCATGGAAGTCGGGTTTGTTGCCTTTTCTCAGATTGCCGTAGAGGGTGAATTGTGACACTGGACGGGATCAGCGAGTCAGGGTGGTAGGACGGTGCGATCGAGTCTGCATAACATACCGCAGAGCACCTCTCCCTCGATGTCTTGCACGTTTTTCTTCCACTGCGCATGAAAGTACGTTAGCGCTGTCTGCGCCGCCTGGTTGCGCGATCCCTCACCTGTCCTCCGTTGTCATCTGGCCACAGTCGCGCCTTGAGAATGCGCCCGACCAACGAATCGGCATCTTTCTCCGTGTCTTCTTTGCCCACACCTGCCAAAACGAGGATTCCTTTGCCGATCGATGATATTAACTGTCCGTCGACGGTGACCGACGCGGATTTGACTCGTTGCAGGACCGCTGCACTGTTGGTTAGTTGAGAGTAGAGGTCAAAGGAGTGCGGTGCGCACCTTTCATTGTGAGATTGTGAATCTTGGCAAAGATGCGATTCGTAGTCTATAAGAATATAGAGCTATAGCGCTAGATTGAAGAGAGGAGCGAAGCGGTCGTGAAGGTCAGAAGGTCAGGATACTCGGTCTGGCGACAGGTACTGCAAACGGAAGGCATATGACCGTATGAAGAAGGGTGTAAAGGTGCAGGTACGTGTAGGTGCACAACAAGACAGATTTTTACATGAGTGAAGAAAAGAAAAGAATCGAGGTTGATCGATGTGAAATAGTTGTAGAAAAGAAAGTCCAGTAAAGTCGTGGTGAACCACTTGGGTTGGTACTGAGGCTAAATCGCCGCTGATCTCTGGCCTGAGGCATCACTTCTTGGCACCCTCTTCGTAGACTCCGCGGTGGCAGCAACAACTGCACCAACCGACTCCGCCAGGAGACTCATTCATTCCTCAATCTTTCCCATCCTCAGACAGCTTTTGCTGCTCCTTTGTCGCCGATAACACACTTCTCATTCGACACATCCTCTCTCCCCGACCACCCTAGGTCCCCCCATTCAATTCTACCCTCCCTCTCCCGTCGAATTCCTATCGAAAAACCCATCGAGTCGGTGGGTTGCATTGCTTTTCCCACCTCATATCCTCCGATTCCAGCTGGACCGTCCATCCCTGGCTTGAGTGGCCTCCTGTTCGACCGGAACACGCCGCCATGACGTCGCGAAAAACTCAACAAGAAATCGACAAGACCTTCAAGAAGGTCGCCGAAGGTATCCAATCGTTCGAGGGCATCTACGAGAAGATCCGATCGGCCACCAATCCCACCCAGCGCGATAAACTGGAGGAGAACCTGAAGCGCGAGATCAAGAAGCTCCAACGGTATCGCGATCAGATCAAATCATGGGCATCCGGGAACGAAGTTAAGGATAAAGGCCCGCTGCTGGAACAGCGCCGCGCCATCGAAACGGTGGGCTAGCCGAATCCCTCCTGACCTGTCGCCAGTGGTCCCCCTCTCACAGTTGCTAATCGACCTGCAGTGTATGGAGCAGTTCAAGGCGGTGGAGAAAGAAATGAAGACCAAGGCCTACTCCAAAGAAGGGCTGTCGGCGGCTTCGCGACTCGATCCCAAGGAGAAGGAGAAGGTGGAGACGTGCGATTTCCTTTCGAACATGGTGGACGAACTGCAACAGAAGATCGAGGCCATGGAGGCCGAGGAAGAGACCCTACATATGCAGGTGAAGAAGGGCAAGAAGGACGTCACCAAGACCAACCGGTTAGCGGACCTCGGCCGCTTAACAGAGCGTCATAAATGGCACGTCAGTCGACTCGAGCTCCTCCTCCGCGCGCTACAGAACGGCAACGTCGACACGAATCAGGTGTTAGATCTGAAAGAGAGCATCAAGTACTACGTCGAGGATGGGCATAACGTGGACTACTCGGGCGAGGACGAGACGCTCTACGATGACTTGAACCTGGACGGCGACGCTGAGATCCAGTTCGGCATTACGGGCGACAATGACCGGGTATCTTCGCAGGACACGCAGTCGGTCCAGGAGGACGAGACCGACACGAAACCCAAGTCCACCAAGAGCGAGTCGACAGGACCCCGCCGACCGTCCGCCCAGATGAAATCCCCGCTACCGGTGCTGGCGACGCTACATCCATCGACATCCACGAGCGCGACATCGGGCATGAAACCTGCTCCACCGCCGACACGCCTGCCGGGGGAGACGCTCAAGTATGCCTCCGCTGCCGCTGCCGCCGCGGCGAGTGACAAGAATGGCGTGGGCATTGCTCCTCTTCCTCCTCCACCGGGCGCCAGTCCGGCGTTCCACCATGTGCTCCCAGCCTCTCGAGCCGCTTCCTCGACCGCCTCACCGAGCGTGACCCCGGCGCAACTGGTTTCAAGGCAAACCTCGGCGACAGAAGAACGATCGAAAACGCCGGGCGTCAGCCCGCAGGTGGCCCCAACCACGACCTCGAATAACCGGGCTTCCACCCCGGCAACGGACAGGGCGGATGCGTCGACCACAGCCTCGAAGGAGCCGGCGTCGGTGAACGGGGACACGAGCAAGGAAGACGGGCAGGAGAACGGCGAATCGATCTACCACCTCCCTCCAGGGCTGCAGGATCTGATCCATTCGTTCGAGGTGACCAAGACGCGGTCGACGACGACTGCGATGAACCCGCCGCCGTCAGTGCAACGACTCCTGGCGGCGTCGCTCACGACCTGCCCGGAACCCGCCGATGCCGAGAAGCCGCGCCATTACAAGCCCCAGAACCCCTACACGACGCCTCTGTACTACCCTCAGGAGCCGCTTCCGATATTCGACGATCCACGGCTGTACGATACGGGACGGATTGACACGGACACGTTGTTCTATCTGTTCTACTACCGACAGGGCACGTATCAGCAGTTTTTGGCGGCCAAGGCGCTCAAGAATCAGAGCTGGCGATTCCACAAGCAGTACCAGACGTGGTTCCAGCGACATGAGGAGCCCAAGACAATCACCGAGGAGTTTGAGCAAGGCACGTATCGGTTCTTTGATTACGAGAGTACATGGTAAGATTACCTAGGTAGCCCCCTTGGTTGTGAGCAAGGCAGACACTGATGACCGCACAGGATGAACCGACGCAAGGCCGA
The DNA here is from genome assembly GCF_000149615.1 of Aspergillus terreus NIH2624. Lineage (NCBI taxonomy): Eukaryota > Fungi > Ascomycota > Eurotiomycetes > Eurotiales > Aspergillaceae > Aspergillus > Aspergillus terreus. The sequence continues at coordinate 221,592 of NT_165931.1, read as the reverse complement.
TTTCAAGTTTGTTTACAAGTATCTAGAGGATGAGTTATAACCCAAAGATTTCTCTTTTCTTTTTCACGTCATTTCATTATGGGTATTATGGGTTGTCATGTATGTATGATGGAGGACACACTCCCGACGGACCTGGGCGAACTGCATGAGAGTTACCCCGGGGATAAGAGTGTTTGTATCTTGGAACATGCTGTTGTCTCTGCTTGACATTTCTTTCTTTTCATGTGTTTATTGTCAGGATCATGGGGCCGGTGGAGTTTGCGCTGGTCTGGTCGGACAGCAGCATGTGTTGTGTCTGTCTGTCTGTCTGTTTGAATGAAGATCAATGGACGATCATGGAATCAGGAATAGTGTCATCTCAGAGCAATCTAGAGTAGATAGTACCTTGAGTGCAGAGTAATGGCTGTGATGTGGAAGTCGTTACTCGGTAAAGTGGCTGTACATAAAGTCCCGCAGCCGGCCGAATCCTTCCACCTCCCACTCTCTGCTCTGCTTGCGCCCGATCACCCTCAATTTCTCCTGCCATTCGCCTCACTGCGCGATCATGAGGGATTTTTTGTCCTTCTCCTGGTGACAGCGACCATCCTCTCAGTTTTGCCCTCAATCGGCCCGTCGTCGGTCATCCTCGACCGCTGCAGGGGCTGTGCGCAGACGTCGGCTTCGTCTTCCCCCAGACTGGACTCAAGCCCGTCCCCCCCTTCTTGGCGCTGGGCTGGCGATGACGGGGTTTCACGGGACTAAGTCGCACAGGGTGTGTTAGTCCATGCGCTAACGATGGAGAACACGCAGGGTTGACCACAAGGCTGTCAAATCGTATTCGATGCTGGTGCGGATCGTGACGAAACGTCTCGGAAGTCGTGCCGATTCCGCTGGGCCCCAGAGGATGCTGAGAGGAAGACGAGGATGAATGGGATTCCCGTTCGAATCAGAAGGGCGAATTTCTTGGGCGAAAGCTGTCCCCGTGATGCCTCCGACCGTACTTTTTGCTCGTCAGGCAGATTTCGGTCGTATCGTATCCTTCTTCACAAGTTCAGGATGGCATCGGAGCCCTCCGCCGAGAGGTGTCCGCGAATGAGAGGGGCGCAGCTCATGAGGCGGATCGACTCCAGACTCCTAGCATGATTCACCCGTCCCTCTGGCGGGTTGTGTTATTCACGCCGTCCAGATCGGTATTGGCCCTGGGGCGTGTTCACCGGGGAATGAGGCCCATCGAGCCGCAAAGCCAAGCAGCCCAATCCTCCGGTCTCCACCGCTTCTCGAGAGATGGGCTGTGGGGAGGCCGTGGTCCGATGCGATATCGCCTTGGAATTACGGAGTAATGAACCCCAGACAACAAGGTGTATTCTCATACCTGTGAGATGGATCCCCCCTCAATGCCTACCCTCGATCCAGCGGTATCTAGCGGTGTCCAGCAGCCAGCAGCCAGCAGTCATGTCTCTCACCTCATCTGGGGGTTGTCGGCCCGTGTCTGCATTGCGCCAGTCTTGGGCCCCTTCTCTCTCCCAATGACAAACACCACAACACACTAGGGCCCCGCTAGAAGGCTGAAAGAACAATTCGAAGGTTCTCTCGCTTTTCTAGCGTCAGCTCTAGCAGGGGTCCGCTTCACTCTGCTGCACGGCTGGCACCAATGACGGTGCGCGGTCCTCCGTGGCTGTGTGGATGCTGCGATAACCACCGCCCGCTCGACCAATGCTCATCACCGGTCGTGCTGCATGGCCCATCCCCCGGCGGGAATACTTGCGACGGCGATCGCAGGAGCTTGCTCAGGTGATGATGTAGCCCGTGGATGTGTTCGTGTTACGATGGTCGTTTGTGGAGAATTCCTGGCCCTAATGCATGTGCGACGTCAATAATATTCTACGGACAGTCGACCCGGCTGGGTACTATAAAGGCGTCGATGCCCAGTCTCGACGGTCGATGATTTTGTTCCTTTTTCGTTGGATCTGGATGCCACCATCTGTCATTCATTAGGTCCAGAAGAAAGCGAATTGATTGCATTGCTCCCCTCTATCTTACCTTTACCTTCCTTTCTTTCCTTTCTTCATCATGTTCTCTCAATATGCTATGGTAGGGCCTTAGCACCACGGCTTCCATGGCAGTCAGGCTGATTCTTCTTAGAGCCCCAATGGGTCGTCGTCCTGCCCGCCCATGGAACCGACGTTCTCCAACAGCAGCGAGTACTCCATGCAGTCGAACGTCGGCTACTGGAACGTATACAACATCGACGAGAGCGACTTTGAGCTCTTCCGCCAGGCGTCGAACTCGTCGGTCTACCCGTCGTCCTCGTACTCGTCCTCCTTCTCCTCGTCCTTCACCTCCTCACCATTCGAGGCGTCCTTTGACATCACGCCGCCGGTGCTGTGCCCGACGGACGTCAACCAGCAGCTCCACACCCAATCTCAATATTTCTCGCCCGTGCAGGGCTCCTGGCCAGGGGCCGCCGGGGGAAACCCCCAGCCTGCCTCCATGGAGGAGGGGCTGTTCACGCTGGACCCTCCCTTCACCCCGTCCGATAACAAGTAAGTTTCTTCTCCAGGGATATTCCCTGTCTAACAGTCCAGACCCGCAAAGCCCTACATGTGCGCCTGCGGAAAAGCCTTCACGCGGCCGGCCGATCTGAAGCGACACGAAACCACCGTCCACCGCCCGGTGTACCAGGACTGCCCGGTGGAAGAGTGTCTCCGAAAGGACAGCAACGGCTTCCCGCGCCGCGATCACTTGATCGAACATCTCCGATCGTACCACCACTGGAACGTGCCCAAGCGGCGGGTTATCAAGCGCGGGGGTAAGGCGGCCTAGCGGTGCGACCTGTACTACTGTGGTTTGTTTTGCGTCGCATCGCATTCCGGAGCTGTATCTTAATGTTCTCTTACGCTGTGTCGCTTTGCGATGATGTTCTTGTTTGATGTTATGCTTGATGAGTTATGTGTCACGGCGGCGTTATGAGGTACTGTTGTGATTTTGTACAGCCCTGAGGTCCACAGAACGGGGGTGGCATCTTGGGAATAGTCTATAGAGGTGGGTGGCGTTGGGTATATGGGTGTATAATGAATGCATTTATATTATATATACTGGTTCTCAGTAGATCCGACTGCCTGAATATACAGCATAATCCGTATAATGAACATCATAATACTTGAGCCGTAAACACAGTCTGATTGGCCAATTCCACCACAACCTCCCATATAAACCCCCGATCCCTCTAGAGCACTCTAAGGTACTCTCTTCACAACTACTTCTCCTCTCATCCACCTACTCTCCATCTATCTACAATATATTCATCCAAAATGTCCTCCAAAGCCACTACATCCCCTGATCCAAAGATCCAAAAATCCCTCCACCGCATCACCACCCATCCAACCCTCACCCCCTACCGCCGCCGCGTCTACCGCGCGCTGCTCTCCATCCCCGCCGGCCGCTGGACCACCTACGCCGCCCTGGCCAAGTACCTACACTCCAGCCCCCGCGCCGTCGGCTCCGCCATGCGCACCAACCCCTTCGCCCCGGACGTGCCGTGCCACCGCGTGCTTGCGGCGGACGGGTCGCTCGGCGGGTATATGGGCAGCGGACCGGCGAGCGGGAGTGAGAATCTACGGAGGAAGCAGCGTCTGCTCGAGAGCGAGGGGGTGACCTTTACTGAAGGCGGGAAGGGTGTGCGTGCTGTTGGGGAGTGTTTTGTGGGGTTTGCTTGATCGTTCATTATATCAAGGCTAGGAGGTATATCATGCTGTGTTTTCCGTCTCTTCTGGATATCAAATACCTGCTCCTGCGCGTGCACTCCACCAGTTACAGTAGAAGAGGCTACGCATTCTCCACACCCAACACGCTATTCTTCCGACTCGTCGCCTCCATGTACCCCGGATTCTCCGCCTTGAGCCGCGCAAACTCGCGCTCCGCATCCCACACCCACGGACTGTCCGCTGCGAACAGCAGGTCCATGTCCTCCAGCGTGCGCTGGTTGCTCTCCGGGTACAGCGCCCACACCATCGGGATGGTGATCACGTTGCTGGCTGCGAAGACGTAGAGCGTTTTTTCGCCGATGGAGCTGAACATCACCGGGCAGAGGAGGGTCTATCTTCATTAGCTTCGCTCTTTCGCTGTCGATGGTTTCTTGTGCGTTTGACAAGGAGTAGGGGAACTCACCAGCCATCCGTTGCCGATGCTCCATCCCACCACGCCCCAGGCGTTGCCGCGCGCGCGTACGGCCAGCGGGTAGATTTCTGCGGGGTAGATCCAGGGGACTGTGGGGTTAGTTTTGGCGTGGTATAGAAGGTGCTGAGTTGGGGGAGTACCGGTAAGCCAGGTGGCGCCAAAGACAGAGGTGAAGATAAACACCATCGAGGCGGCGGCCGCGCCGAACGAGCTGGCGCGCGAGAGGTTGCCGTCTGCGCGGGCGTCGATGGCCAGCCGTGAGAAGCCGCCCGCGAGGAACATGGCGATGCCCTGGCCGACGGAGCCCCAGTACAGGGTCCATCGGCGGCCGATGCGGTCGAGGGTGAAGACGCAGATGAGAGTGGCGAACTGGGCGGTTAGTGGGTGAAGAAAGCGCATGTCATGGTCGACCTACCATGTAGAATACATTGTTCAGACCGCTGATCCACTGGCTCTTCGTCGAGTCGAATCCAGCAATGCTAAAGATGGTCGGAGCGTCTGTATAGGCGTCAGTACGTATTCTCATGATATCGAGGAAAAATGCATACAAACGGTCACGCCAGCGATGCCAACCCATTCCTGCATGATCTGCAGCCACACGACCAGCTGCACGCGACGGCCGAGATGCAGTTTGCCCGTCTTGTAGCCGAACAGCATAGCGAGATAGGAGGTGCTGTGGGTCATGGATTTCTCGAGCTCGGCCACGCTCAGGATGTCACGGAATTCGGCCTCCGCACGGACGGCGTCCTCGTCGCTGGATCCGCGCAGCCGGCCGAGGATATACCGGGCTTCTTGTTCGCGGCCGACTTTGACCAGCCATCGGGGCGACTCGGGGAAGAACCATACCGCAACGAACAGGACGATCAGAAAGATGATCTGGAAGGCGATGGGGAATCGCCAGCGGAAGGGGGATGCGCCGTTGTCGATGAAGGAGAGTCCACTGCAATGGTGTCAGCGTCGGCCGGCTCAGGGGAACTTGTCGACTTACAATTCCAGCCAGTAGGCAAGGACGACACCAAAGATGTTCAGCGTGAACTCGATGGCGATGAACTGGCCACGAGAGGTATGTTCGGCGGTCTCGGTCGCCCACACCGGCACGATGGCATTGAGCATGCCGGTACCGATTCCGTTGATGAAGCGGGCTGGGCTGCGTTAGGCACGACTCCGACATATTGATAATGGGCGCGTCTTACCGCAGATCATCCAGTTGTGGTTCTGCGCGGAGCACTGCAGCGCCGCACCGAGAATGGCCCAGACAGACCCGGCTGCGATGGTTCGGATTCTGCCAATGCGATCGCCGACCCAGCCTCCATGGAGGGCGCCGCACAGCGTGCCCAGGTAGTATACCGATACGATGCCCCCTTGCAGCAGACTGTCTGTCACGACCGGCGTGGGATGGCCGTCGCGCATCTCGGTGTAGCCGAAGCCCATGAGGTCGATGTAGTCCTTGGAGTTGTTGACTCCTGCCATCATGCCCTGGTCATATCCGAAGAAGAGAATCGACAAGGCGGCAACGCAGTTGATGCCGATAAGCAGACTGCGCTTCTCCAACTTGTGGACGACGTTCCATCGCGGGATTTGGTCACACATGGTGACGAGCGGTTATGGTCGTGTTTGCAATAGTACTCCGTAGGTCACCCAGTCGGAAGCGTGTACCTGGTCTGCTGGGACACAGCCTGTCTGCTCAAAGCCGAAAATTCGCACAAGGGACCGGGGAGAAGCAGAAGCTCGCGTGGGGGTACCGGTCTTATAACATCATGGCCAGCTGTCTGCCGTGGACCGAAGGCCATCGGCTAGACCGAGAGGATTGACGATCGGGACCGTCGCCGCCATTGTATTACTCTTTTGAGGATCAAAACGATCGAATTTGGTTACATTCCGGGTGGGAGAAGTGCGACGACAGGCTCAGGGTCCCAAGCACATGCAGAGCATTTGGGGGTCCCCACTGCATGGGAATATGTGACTCGTCCATAGACCCCCCGCTAATGACAAAGAGAGGAAAAATCTGGAGATGGACACGAGAATTGGAGACCCCAGACCAACCGGGCCAGCGACTCCAGTCATTCTCGGTAATCCGGGTGGAAGAGCAGGTCCACGATGCCCACCCCGGCTCGTAGGACCGGCTCAACTCCGGCTGTGGGAGTCATGCCCAGCCAGCCAGTACATCCTCGTCGGAGGAGTCCATGCCGGTGGTTGGTGATCTGCTGCAAGGACGGAAGGCCAGAGAGTGTCTATTGGCGGCGACACGCAGAATATCATCCGTCGCGTGGTCGTCAAAGTTAACGGGTTGAGCGTGGGATGATCGCATTCCAGGGTACACTGAGGTACAGTGGGGGGTCTCCAACCGGGAATTTCTGGGGATCATCGGCTGCCATTCAGGATGTTGGATGCAGTTTGGAATCGCATAGAAATGTCCGAAGAGGGGCCCATCCTTCAGAAAGCCCTGTCTACATCTAGTTATCAAGTCCCAGACACGATGGAAAGGCTGTACGGGACCAAAGATTAGGATGTCTTCCAACCGCTACATGGATGGCATTCCTTCTGGTTTGCGGGGAGGCGGAGAATGATTCAACCCCGACTGACGATCGTCCATCACAGGATTATTCATCACACATCATGGTGTCATACTGTCATACTGCATGAGCTGCTCCTGACAGACTCGCATAGGTGAGGAATTAAGCGATTGCGCTACCTTCCTTCGCCTGGTGCCGTCCAGGGAGTGGCGTTCCTCCCGCTGGGTCTGGCCGTCCTAACCATGGCGCCTGCAGGGCGACTGGACCGGGCTTTCTGCCCCAAGGTATCTAGACTGTGGTCTTATGCAAGCTCTGGTAGTACTCTTGGTCCTTGCGGGAATCCGAGAGATGCACAAAGGATTCATCCAGTCGGCGTCAGGGTCTTTCAGGATCATCATAGTCCAGTAGTCTGGGTCCGAATGGAATAAGGACTGGGAGAAGTCGGCACCTCCTTGCATACCACACTCTTCTCGACCATATAGAACAGGCACGGTCTCTTTCATCTGTTTCTACGGCACCATTTGCCGGTCCAGTCTTAGGGGATCATCTTCGTCCATGCACAAGTCTCGGGGGTCATCCACAACATGAGAAGATAAGGTTCTCTTCTATCGTGAGCCGGAATGCAATACGCAATGCTCTAATCCATACTGCGGAGTGTAGGCATGGCCGAGCTTATATGGGATGGCCCGACGATAGCCATTCTGGCGGACCGCTCGTGTTGCCCGCGGATATCCCCGGAAAATGAACTGTTCCCGCGGTGAACCTGCAGACTGTACCGCAATTCGAGAATCAATATAAGTACTGTGATAAGGGAGTCTTGTAAGTCTTGTACTGTTGAGGAACAGTATTGTTGTTGAGAGGTAGCAGATAAGAACGAGGAAGAGAAGAAGAGTCGGCAAAGCGAACCGAATTGACCCGAAGCGGACTGGCGCCGGATGATTACATACGCGGCGGTGTACCAGGGCGGTAACGATACGGCCCAATGATACCCGTCGTTCAGCTCACCTCATCAAAAGCTTCGTTTTCCTTTTTCTTCCTCTTCTCCTTCAACTTCCACCTCATCCATCTGTCTCGCCCTCCCTCCCCCACACCAGTCGCAATTGTTCCTCCTGACCTCAGTCGCCTTGGTTGGAGGTCCTTTATCTTATTCGGTTCTTCGCCCCTAATACCTCCTCTCTCTTGTCGCCATGTTCCGCTCTCTTCTCCCCCGGGCCACGCCGCGGGCGGCCCTCCGCACTGCTCGTCCTCAACCCATCCCTTCGAACTTCGTCGTCGCTACCCCCTCCATGGCCCTTATGGGACGCTCGAAACGTGGCTACGCTTCCGAGTCTGGTACGTTGTTGGTTTCGGTGTCTTTCGCTCCTCTCCGGGGAAGGCTTCCGGAGCTCCGAAGCCCGCCAGCCATCCTCGGGGGGAGCCTTTCCTCGGGAAATCCTGTACCATCGCGAATCGACGGCTGACCAAGCGGAATTCGACCGCATAGGTGAACACGACCTCGTGATCATTGGTGGTGGTGTTGCCGGTTACGTCGCGGCCATCAAGGCCGGTCAGGAAGGCCTCAAGGTGCGCTCCGATAACCGCCTCCTCCCGATGCGAACCCGCATCGGTCCAGCCCGGATTCCCTGCTAATCATCCGCCGCCTCCCCACAGACCGCTTGTATCGAGAAGCGTGGCCGTCTCGGTGGTACTTGCCTGAACGTCGGCTGTATCCCCTCCAAGTCCCTCCTCAACAACTCCCACCTCTACCATCAGATCCTCCATGACACGAAAAAGCGCGGTATCGAGGTCGGTGATGTCAAGCTCAACCTCGAGCAGATGATGAAGGCCAAGGATGACTCCGTCTCCGGTCTTACCAAGGGTATCGAGTTCCTCTTCAAGAAGAACGGTGTCGACTACATCAAGGGTACCGGTGCCTTTGTCGATGCCAACACCATCAAGGTCGACCTCCTCGAGGGTGGTGAGCAGACCCTCCGCGGAAAGAACATCATCATCGCCACCGGTTCCGAGTCCACGCCCTTCCCCGGCCTGAACATCGATGAGAAGCGCATCATCACCAGCACTGGTGCCCTTGCTCTCACGGAGGTTCCCAAGAAGATGGTCGTCATCGGTGGCGGTATCATCGGTCTGGAGATGGTAAGTGGTCCCGTTCGAGAACATGCGCCAGTCCAATTTACTGACCATTTCGACTTCTAGGCCTCCGTGTGGTCCCGTCTCGGCGCTGAAGTCACCGTTGTCGAATTTCTCAACCAGATCGGTGGTCCCGGTATGGACGCCGACATCGCCAAGCAGACCCAGAAGCTTCTCCAGAAGCAGGGCATCAAGTTCAAGACCGGCACCAAGGTCACCAAGGGTGATGACAGCGGCGCTACCGTCTCCCTCAGCATTGAGGCCGCCAAGGGTGGCAAGGAGGACACCCTCGACGCCGACGTCGTCCTCGTCGCCATCGGTCGCCGCCCCTACACCGAGGGTCTTGGTCTGGAGAACGTTGGTATCGAGACGGACGAGCGCGGCCGTCTGGTGATCGACCAGGAGTACCGCACCAAGCTCCCCCACATCCGTGTCGTCGGTGACTGCACCTTTGGTCCCATGCTGGCCCACAAGGCCGAGGAGGAGGCCGTCGCGGCCATCGAGTACATCAAGAAGGGCTACGGCCACGTCAACTACGGCGCCATCCCCAGCGTCATGTACACCCACCCCGAGGTCGCCTGGGTTGGTCAGACCGAGGCCGACGTCAAGGCCGCCGGTGTCAAGTACCGTGTCGGCACCTTCCCCTTCAGCGCCAACTCCCGTGCCAAGACCAACCTCGACACCGAGGGCCAGGTCAAGTTCGTTGCCGACGCTGAGACCGACCGCATTCTCGGTGTCCACATCATCGGCCCCAACGCTGGTGAGATGATCGCCGAGGCCACCCTCGCCGTCGAATACGGTGCCTCCTGCGAGGACATCGCCCGGACGTGCCACGCCCACCCGACTCTGTCCGAGGCCTTCAAGGAGGCCGCCATGGCCACCTACTCCAAGGCCATCCACTTCTAATCTCACGATGTCATTCCCCCTCCACCCTGTATCTTTGTTCCTGTCTAGCTTGGCTAGCACCCTGTAGCATTTGACCGAATTATATTCCTTTTGTTGGTTGTGTTGAGTACTGAGGTTTGATGAATAAAAAGAGATTATTCTACATCTATCCTGTTCCATCCATGTAAAAGTGTAGTTGTGCAAATCAATGATACGAACAACACTCCCTACCCCGTCCCACATCCACCACCATCAACGGCGGCCCATACGCACAATGCATCTCATCCTCCTCGCAAGCACACCTCCCTCGACGAAACACCCCCCTTCTCACATTCTTCCTCGCAACAGGCGCCCGCCGCATATGCTGCACATCACGGTGCGACTCGTGCGCGTGTCTGTGGGTATAGCTCTCAGAGCAACTACTCGACTCCGAACACGACTCGCACGCGCACTCAAAATCCACAGCCCTGCCCTTCCGGCCGTACCCCGCGCTAGACTGGGACGTGTGGTGGGTGTGCCGGTGCGTATGGCGGCTGTGGCTATGGTAATGGTGCCTTTTGGTCTTTTTTTCCATCGAGCAGGAACATGAGTGATGGGTGTGACTGTGTTCTTCGGAAGAAGACTCGCATTCGCATTCGTGGTGTCTGTAGTCTTTGACGCGGTAGCTTCGGCTCGGGGGACTATATAACATAGTAAGGTATGAGTTGGGGATCGGATTAAGTGCTGGCTGGGCCAGGTGAACAAGTTGGATCTGGTAGGACGTACTTGGCGTACCCGTCGCAGGTGCAGCGGGTGGCGGTGTTGGTCTTCCTGCTGGATGAGTAGCAGTGGTGCGAGGAGCTACAGCTGCAGTCGCTTTCCTCGGTATCGGTGCATGGCGTGTGAACTTCCTCCCGGCAAGAGTGGTTGCAACTTGGAGGGTTGTAGGTGGCTCCCTGGGCGATCTGGTTGATATGGACGTGTTGGGAGAGGGGAGGGTAAGCGGTCATGATTCCGTTCGGGATCTGGGGTGATCCGGTGTTGATACGCTGGGTCTATACAAGAAGGGATGTGTGCAAGTAGGATAAAATATATACGTCCCTGTTGTATTGGGTTGATTCTGATCTAAGTACGTTATCTGGTAAACACTGTCCGATACTGGGTCGCCGCGGTGTGACCTGCTGTGGATATCCGGGTAACTTCCATAATCCCTGTCCGGCGCCTAGAGCAGGGAATCGTAAGAGTGTGGTCCTGCAGGCGTTATTCTGATGCTTGTGTTGCCACGATACCCTGTCCAGGCTGCATCCAGCAAGTGTCTCTATAGGCCTGTCTGCATGTCCTGGCCCCCACAAAGCATCAAGAAAGCTGGAAAAGATGTCCAGACGACGTCGGCATCTGCTTACTGTACGTCATTGTCGGCGCAAAGGGCTGCACCCATTGTTCCAGAACTGCAAGGAAGGCATCACAGACAGCCGCTACTGCCTGTTCCCGGGACGCCCCGCAGCTTTCAATGTAGACTAAGGGCGGTCAATTGGTCAGATTGATGCATCAAAGCAGAACGAGGCTAGGACTCACGTTTGACTTTTGGCTCTGTGCCTGAAGCACGAATAGTGAAGCGCACGTCGCGGTCCAACCAGAGGGTCAGCATCTGGCTGGAGCTATCGACAGGCAGCGTGGGCTTGAGATCCGCGGTGCCTGAGTCGTAGCCTTCGGTCATGTCCCGCCATCGTAGAATCTTGAATGAACCCAGCGACTTCTCGGCTCTGTACGGTCCGTCGCGGATGGCGCTGAACAGCTTCATCGTGACATCTGGACTGGGTGAGCGGAAGTAGTTATTAAGCGTTTCGAAGTGTCCGAATTCCTGGAACAATTGCTGCAGTTTGCTGTAGGGCGTGAGACCCTGGGACCGCCAGTGTGCTTCCGCAGACAAAAATACCATCGCGGCCGTGATTCCGTCCTTATCGTAGCATACGTTCGGGAACATGTAGCCGAGGGCTTCTTCGAATGCGAACGGGACGTAGTAGCCCTGTTCTTCGAGATCACGGGCGATATTACCCATCCATTTGAACCCCGTTAGGGCTTCTTTGAAGTGTACGCCTTTGGCTACGGCCATCTTCTCCAACATGCCGGTGGACACGGCGGAGTTGAGGACGGCAACTGGAGAATTTGTCTTTTGACTGCCGATGGACTCAAATAGATACGATGCAAAGAGGACGCCGATATGGTTTCCGGTGAATGTAAACCAAGAGCCACTGGCGATGGTTAGGTCTAGACAGCAGCTCCGGGCGAGCAAACGTACTTGACTTTCTCTGCAGCGGCAAAGCGATCTGCGTCCGGGTCGTGTGCAATAATCAAAGTGGTGCCGTCTTTGTCGGCCGTCTGCATGGCGAGATCGAGGGCACCTGCCTCCTCAGGGTTGGGAAACGATACGGTTGGGAAGTCAGGGTCAGGCTGTAACTGCTCTGGCACGGGGAAGTAATCGTGGATTCCCACGGACCGACAAAGGTCTGGGAAGACCAAGCCCCCTACACCGTGCAGGGGCGTGTAGACAAATGGTCTCTGGAGTTTCGGGTTCCACGCCGGATTGATGGATTTCTTTGCATCCGTTAGTGTAATGGGCGGAGATGGGCAGGTTTGGACTGACGGTATATGCCCAGACTGCTTCGGTGTAGCGAGGTCGCACGTCTTGGTAGGCGTCCATGTGGAGATACTCTCCTTCGTGTAGGTCCTTCCATGCATTGGGCCATGGAGCCAAATTTTCTTCAATCGATTGGGCTATCTCCACGTCCATGGGGGTGTTGATCTGCGCGCCATTCTTGAAGTAGCTGCATTGGTCAGTATCATTTCAGCGTACAGAAGGTATGACGACAGACACTTTGTATCCTGTTCAGGGCTAGTCAGCAAACAACTCCAAACCAGGCGAGCGATACTCACCATTATCTTGAGCCGGGTTCTAGGGCATACTGTCAGCTTCAGGCTCTGCGCGGTTCGGACGCGAAACATACATGACTGGCGGTGATCATGATACCTGCAGCGGCACGTAGATGGGTTACACCAAAGGGGACTGTCGGCGTAACCGATGACACGGCATAGAACCATACAGGGATTTCCTGTGCAATGAAGGCGTTGGCTGCTAGTTGGGCAAATCTGGCAGAGTTGTACCGCGCATCATGGCCAATGACCACTCCGCCGGCTGCGCTGTCGGCATGTCTGTCTTTGAGATACTTGGCTAAGCCCTGTGAGGCCTGGATGACGGTCAGGGAATTCATGCAGGAGAACCCTGCCGCCATCCGACCACGAAGGCCTGCGGTTCCAAACTGGATTCCTGCCATCTGCCGTTAGTGAGCTAGGAGTGGGAGAAGGGTCCGGTTGGAGATACGCTTCTGGAGGCGTTGGGCGAGTTCCTCCACGGCAGATGAATCTCGCAGCTTCTGGATCTCTTCACGTGTTGCGGGATCCTTCGGGGATGTTAGCGTAGGTCGACAACCGCGGTGGAGAGATATAAATATATCTAGATCTCTTACTCGGTCCCAGCTGAGCCATTGCTCGATGGCGGGAGACACCGCGTCCTGGAGAAGTCAGTGGAGAAACCAACGGGGGAGCGGTGCAAGGAGACATACCATGTTGTCAATCGTATGATGTGATGGGCGGGATATAGTCGAGGTACGGAGGAGTATAGTAGTCGTAGTAGTAGGTGGAAGAGGAAGTGTACATAGAGGAGTGGACTGATCGGCGATGAATAATCCCCGCCTGACAACCCGAATCGGGTTTAACCCTCTACGCAGTACTCGGCCTCTCCCTCTCGTCTCTTCTCTTTCTCTCTCTCCTCTTTCCTCATGGTTCTTTCTCTCACACTCTCTCACTCTTCTTCCTCCGTCAGAGGCATATACCATGCTCCCTGAATCCCCCCTGGTCTAATCCCACCACTGACTCCATCCGAATATGGTCTCCGCCAAGACCTCCGCGTCAACTTCCGGGCTCCGAAAGGACACCCTCCTATCGCGACGGTATATCGAGGGCCAGATCGCCGAAGGAAAGCACATTCTCATCTATGACGACCGGGTCTTAAAGGTGGATGCATGGATTCCATTTCACCCTGGAGGTGACAAGTCCATCAAGCATATGGTCGGCAGAGATGCCACGGACGAGATCAATGCGTACGTTCCTGTAATAAGGAGGCCTCTGTCTTCTCCTCCCTTTATTTGGGTTATCGAAAGAAGACTTAATCTAACTGCCTATGCTTCATGTGCAGGTTACACTCCAAGGAAGCTCGTCAGCGCATGTTGTCGTTCCAAATCGGTCGCATCCAGGGACCATGGTTGAATTTCCTCCCACCCATTCAAGGCGGGAAGTTCCGTCCTTGCACCCAGGAATCACTCTCCTCCGATGAAGACAGCTCCAGTTATGAAAACTCTCGCCCGCCGTCTCCTATTTTTGAACCGCAAGAAACTCCCGGTCTGCGCCGCCGCAAGTCCAGCTCAACGGATACCTCGGTTTCCACACCGCCCAACCAGGCGGTTGAGCCCAAGCCCTTCTTCTTGGATGCGCGAACCCAGGAGGAGATCGTGTTCGACACTGCCAAATACCCCTCTCTCGATACAGAGAATCAGGAAAATATCAAGCGCAAATACCGGGAGCTTGACCAGCGGATCCGCGACGAAGGGCTCTACCAGTGCAATTACTTCTCATACTTCATCGAAGCTTGTCGATATACGCTCTTCGCCGCCTTGTCATATCTCTTCCTTCGGCTAGGATGGTATGGGACGTCGGGGTTCTTCCTGGGGTGTTTCTGGCACCAACTGGTCTTCACCGCCCATGATGCTGGCCATATGGGTATCACTCATCATTTCCATGTAGACACCGTGATCGGAGTCATTATTGCCGATTATCTAGGTGGTCTGAGCCTGGGCTGGTGGAAGCGCAACCACAATGTCCATCACATTGTGACCAATGCCCCCGAGCACGACCCGGATATCGAACATATGCCTTTCTTCGCCATCTCCCATCGCTTCCTCACCAATCTGCGCAGCACATATTACGAGCGGATCATGTACCTCGATGCCGCGGCCAAGGTTCTGCTCAAGTATCAACACTACCTCTACTACCCCATCCTTCTCTTTGGCCGGTTCAACCTGTACCGTCTCAGTTGGGAATACCTCCTGTTGGGTCAAGCCCCCAAGAAAGGGCCTGCCTGGTGGCATCGCTGGTTCGAAATTGCTGGCCAGATCTTCTTCTGGACATGGTTCGGCTACGGGATTCTTTACTGCACCATTCCTACCTGGTCCGGCCGTCTGTCATTCCTTATGATCTCTCACATGGTCACGGCCCCGCTGCATGTGCAGATTACGCTTTCTCACTTTGCCATGTCTACCGCTGATCTCGGCGTCCACGAGTCATTTCCCCAGAAAATGCTCCGGACCACCATGGATGTTGATTGCCCCACTTGGCTGGACTTCTTCCACGGCGGTCTGCAGTTCCAGGCCATCCATCATCTCTACCCCCGAATCCCTCGCCACAACCTGCGGCGCACCCAGAAACTCGTACTGGACTTTTGTCGCGACACGGGCATTCCGTATGCCATCTTCACCTTTTACGATGGTAATAAGGAAGTCATCTCGAGACTGGGTGATGTCGCCAAGCAACTCCGTCTTCTTGAAGAGTGTCGGAAGTCGTGTGCGGAGGAAGGCGTCTTTTCCGATCATCACCACTAGACATCGTTTTTCAAGCAACAGTCCCATCTGACGTGAGATATCGTGGAGCTGTATAGACTCCGTCGTTGTATATATATTGCCCTTGGCTTTTGATACCAGGTCTGTTCAGGAGGGCGGTTTAATGTTTGCGATGCCTCGTTCTTATCATGATTCACGTCTTGGATTCGCCATTGTGGAGGATAGGTGCGACTGTTTATGGATTCAAGGAATACTTAGTAGAATAACGATCTTCTACAATTGTGCACGACAACCCCTTGTCTTCGACTTTTCATAGTAGTATATAGGCTTAGGTGCTCAAATTGCCTCAAGCCCATGCGAATGGAATCTATATACTCACCCTCGCTGCATGAGAAAACTGGGCATACAAATCGCGTCATCATGCTCGTCATAACGGCATTATAGTCAAAATCAACCCGCCATCCCCCCAGCTCGTGCGACCTTCTTCGCCCGCTGCTGCCGCCGATTATGATTAGCCCTACTAGCTTTATTCTCCTCCTTCCTCTGACGCGAAGCGGCGGTATTCTGCACTCCTGGGCCAGCCGCACCACCCCTTCGTCCACCACCGCCGCCTCGTCGACCTCCACGGCCCCGCCCCCTCGAACCTCCCCGACCTCTGGGACCAGAAGCCGAAGACGGCCCGTCGGTATCACTCTCCGACTCGTCGCCGTCCTTCCGCGTCGGTTTCCGATACGCCGTGGGCTTCAGTTCTGGCTGAGCGATACCCCCGGCAGAAGCGTCCGCCGATAAAGCGAGCCGATCCTCCAGTTTGGACAGGCGTTTCGGATCGCGAGCCAGCATCACGGCCCACCCTTCAATCGCTTCGTCGGTCATTCCTGTCTCCCGCTTCAGGGACGCGCGGGGCTGCGAGCGGCGCGTGGCCGAGTCGCGGGCAAAGAGCGCCGGGTTTGACTTGTATGTCTGGAAGAGGACGGCTTCCATATCTGCTGAGGACTCCGGGGCTTTGCGGGCGCGCAGGTCGGCCTTTGCGTCGGCGTCCGCGGCGCTGGCGGTGATGCTGTCGACCGTGCCGCCGACGTCGGCGACGTCATACGTGTCGTCGCGCTCGTCGTCGTCTGAGTCGAAGGTCGCCAGCGCAGACATGATCGCCGCTTTGTTGGCGGCGTGATGGCTGCGGTCTGCGAGTATGACGTCCGCGGTGAGGTCTTGGTTTGCGCGGCCGAAGTGCAGTTTTCCCTGGGCGGAGGTGCCGTTCTCTGCGCGGGAGATCTCGGCCAGATCGATGTCTCGGTCGAAGACATTCTTGCGGGATGGGATTGGGTCTTGTGTTGAAGGGGTTGCTGGGGGTGTTGGATGCGGCAGCATGGGGTCGTGTCGGATAGTTGACTGGCTTCTGGGGAGTTGTTCGGATTTATCAAGGGCTTGAAGTTCTGCAGGGAGGGAGCCGTCGAGAAGATGTGCTACGACGGTCTCTGGGTTGTCGTTGTAAAAATCTAGGAGCCGTACGACGTAGCCGGAGCCCAGGTCCGGGAAGAGATCCTGCACCTGAGTCACCAGGGACATCTTGTGGACGTGCATCTCCTCAGGAGCGGGGAGTCCTGAATCACGACTTTTGCCTTTATCGGGCTTTGTCTTTTGTTTCTGGTATCGGTGGTGGAAGGACCTGGATTCAGTTTGGTATGTCCGCAGACTGGAGAGGAGGTCTTGCGCACGCTTCTGGGGATTGGTAGCGAGATACCTCTCCAGACGGCTTAGGAGGTCTGAGCTGCAGATTACGTCGGATAAAAGAGTGGGCTCGTTCGTCGTCTTTGGCGTGCCGACTCCGGCCGTCGCCTTGAGACTGAACAATTGGTCCAGGAGTAACGAAAGATTTGGAGTTGGGCCTTTCAGTAGAGAAGTCAAGCCGACGTAGATGTTGGCCACGAGAACCTTGCGGATGTCGCCCCTCTTGTGCGTTTGGTATGCATCTGAGAAGGTGTCGAGGAAGTCTGACCCGGCCATAAGCACTTGACCACATGGTGGAAGCGCAGACGCCAGCAACGTTAAAAGTCGGATGTCGGAGATGAGAGCGGGAGCATCTTTCAATTTTGGCAGTGACAAATGCTTTATTACAGCAGACTTTGCCTTCTCGACACTAGTTGTTATCATGGCCTGGTGTTTACTCCAAGCATCAGATAATAGGCGTTTCAGCGCAGCACTGGACGGATAGCAACCGCACATGCTACCCAGATACTTCCACTCTAGAAGCTCCGGGGGTACGATAGGCGCATCTAGAAGATATCGCCTTGTGAGCAAGAAACAGAGCTTGCGCAATGTTCTTGCGTTGGAGCCCGTAATGCCTGGTAGCTGCTGGGCTGCCAGCTGATGGTAGAAGGATGTTAAGAATGAAACAGCAGATTCATCTTTGGGGGCAAGATTGGCAAATTCAGCATCGGACGCCTCTATCCGCATGCCCAGGAGCAATGCCCATGCGTCTGTGTAGAGCTCCCATTCTTGGGACGGAATGGCCCGTTGGACCTCTGGGGGCGGGACGGGAGCAAGAGAGGGGAAAGTTGCCATCACCTGGAGCTGCGAGAAAGAAGAATGAAGAGAAAAGAAGCTATACAGAGGTACGGGAGGAGAGGGTTAAAGTAAAGACATCAATCGTCATCATCATCGCTGGGAGGAATATGTGAAGTAAAGTTGACTTCCTGAACGGGATCCCGCCGTTGAGTAAGCATGGCTCATTTACGCTAGCCGGATTAGGACGGATGAAGGACGCTACGAGCTGACTCAGCTATGCATCTTATCCACCCAGATTGGGTCTAGTCCCCGATAGGCGAGTGCCAAGACTTGCACCCGCACAAGCGCCGCGCAAAAAAAGATTCATCGTCGCTCGCTTATCACTTTCTCTTCCTCAACGGCCATCATCACCTTACCGAACCCCGAAGTTCAGGTCTTGATTGGCAATTAGCCTCATCTGCGGTATGTTCTGGCCTGCGCGACTCCTTTTCTGCCTTTCTCCCCCTCGAATCGACAGCTAATTCTCTCCTGCATATAGCAATCTCAATCCCACCGGTCTCCCCACCACCCAACACTGTCAAGATGTCTTTCCAGAAGCCCGAGAAGGATTTCGGCGAGGGCCCTGTACGTTCTCCAGCATGTGTCTCGACATGACTCTTGCCCATGGGGAACACATGTCCAGTCTATCCCAACACGACCGCCTACTAATCATGCTCGCTCCGTACAGAAGGTCCACAAGATCCGCATCACCCTCACCTCTCGCAAGGTCGCCTCCCTCGAGAAGGTGTGCTCTGAGCTGATCGACCGTGCCCGCTCCAAGTCCCTCCAGGTCAAGGGCCCCGTCCGTCTTCCCACCAAGACCCTGCACATCTCCACCCGTAAGACCCCCAACGGTGAGGGTTCCAAGACCTGGGACAAGTACGAGATGCGCATCCACAAGCGTCTCATCGAGTATGTTCAGCCCTTGATTTGATTCAATCTGCATGCAAGGACCATTGCTGACCCTGTGCTAGCCTCCTCGCCCCCACCGAGACCGTCAAGCAGATCATCATCAACATCGAGGCTGGTGTTGAGGTTGAGGTCACCATTGCTGCCTAAACGAACTACTCTCCACGGTTGTAGTTCGGTGCGGGAGGGTAATTCGGTTTGCCCTTCTTCGCGGCGGCGGCGCCGACGATGTGCTCGTCTGGCCATGTGGTAGTTTTACTCCAAGGCTAATGTCAGGCCCACGTCGATACCCGTTCAAGCCTGGAACAAAAATGAAAAAGTTGAAAAACAGATCTTCTGATTGCTGTCATATTGTAGACTTGCTACACGTAGTACTCTGGGATGTAATCTTGTTCATTGACCCAATTACCTGCAATGCGTATTCCAGATGCTATTGCCATCTAATAATGCATAACCAACGCCGTGACCTAGTACCGCGCTAAGATATATACTTGAAACACTATAACAACCCACCGCAAAAAGGCCCAACCCTAAAAATCGAAACTGACCCATTCCGTCTTCGGGGGAACACTGGGAATGACCCCGTCCTTGAAATACCCGTTCTTGACAAAGAACTCGTACTGCTCGGTGACCTCCGGCGTGTAGGCTTCTGGCTTCGCTTGCGCGTCTCTGAGGCTCGCCTCATCAGGCGGTCCGTCAGGGAAAAAGATGCGTACGTAGGTCTGACGGTCTTGGGGATGTAAATAGCAAGGTGCGTTGTCGATGTATTTCACCGGTTGCCCCTTCCACATGGAGAGTCGCTTCGTGACCGGATCCCGAACTGTCTGGCCACTTAAAGGCGGGATGGGCTGCAGTTGATTCGGATCTTCCACCTTGATAACAGCAGGAGGGCCAGTCCCCGGTGTTGCTGTAGGCGCGGTTGGCTGTTGTGGTTGTTGCGGCTGTGGCTGACCGAACCCGCTGGCCGGTTGTCCAAATCCGCTCGCTGGCTGGCCAAAAGGTGATGCCGCAGGTTGCTGCTGCGCAACAGCCCCGAATGGACTGGCGGTTGTGGGTGGTTGTCCAAATGGTTGAGACGATTGTTGCGGTTTACCAAATGGTGATGCTGTTTGTGATGGCTGGCCGAATCCACTTGGCTGCGCGGTTGACGGTTGACCAAATCCACTTGGCTGCGCGGTTGACGGCTGGCCAAACCCGGTTGCAGCTGGTTGCTGGGCACCAGCGGCCTGTGCAAATGGAGAGGTAGTAGACGACGCCGCACCAAATCCACTGCCAGCTTGAGCAAACGGGCTCGCAGCCGTGGCGGGCTTCCCGAATGGTGAGGCGCCTAGACCTGAAGGCTGGCCGAAAGAGGATTGCCCAAAGGCCGGCTGGCCGAGACTTGGCTGTCCAAACGCGGGTTTCCCAAAGGCCGACGGAGCCCCCAACCCTGAGGGTTTTCCAAATGCAGATCCCTGACCAAGCGTGCTTGGCTGTCCAAAGCCCGAAGGTTGACCAAAGGTGGAGGGTTGTCCAAATGATGAAGGTTGACCGAACGCTGAGGGTTGACCAAATCCTGAAGGCTGACCGAGCCCTGATGGTTTCCCGAATCCCGACTGAGTGGCTAAGTTCGAAGGCTGACCAAATCCAGAAGGCTGAGTAGTTGGAGCAGGCTGTCCAAATGGAGCAGGTTGTCCAAATGATGTGGCCGGTGGTTGGCCTGCAGCCGGACCCGTTCTGCCTTCTGCGATGTCGATGCGGTTAGGGTGTTCGTTGACTCCGTCCACGACGTATTTCACAGCATTATCAAGGTCATTCAAGATAACGTCCATCTGCTTTACGGACTCATTGTAAAGTGCTAGGGCTTCTTGAACTGCCTGTTCTGCTTTTCCTGCGGCAGCCGCTTCGTAGTGACGCAGACGCATTTCCTCATAACTTTGTTCACGTTGGGGACCTCCAAAAAGTTGCCTCGGGGCATTTCGTCCAGGCCCATAAGCAGAGAAAATCCATTCCGGTCGGCCTTTTCCAGCAGTGAGATCGACTTTAATATCCGCTGCTGTTACCCCAAAGCTGTAGTCACGTCAGTACGAGATGAAATGCTACCAGACTTGAGCCTTACTTTTGTGGCTGCTGTTCTTGAGACGTGACACGGCCTTGATGAAGTTAGCTGGATGCATACGACGAGACATTCAAACTAGGGGTAATCAATGAGAGAAAGAGAAACAGAAAGGGTGGTAGTGGATAGCAAGATTCAGGCGTTGGGCTTGTGTCCATAACCAAGTATATCTGTTTCATAACAGTGGGCATGAACGAGATAAAGGTATCTCAAATCGCAAGACGGGGCCAATGTGAGGACAATGCAGTACAAAGCAATGAACGTACCCATCAAAGATCCACCACCACCAGAGAGAACGCCGAAGCGATTCCCCGAGGCTGCAGTTGTTCGGCCAGGATGCTCGAATTTGCAAGAATCTACATCGTGGTCAGTACAGTATCGTTGAGAAGTCTGCAAGAAATTCTGGCCATATCGTACCTCCATATCGACACCGGCCTTGTTGATAGAATTTGCAAATAGTCATGTTGTCTGTTGAGCTAAGCTTGCTTAAGCAGCTGGAGAAGACACTGCGGCGCAAGCTCGAAAGACCAGGTCTAAACTTCAGCCAAGGGTGACACCCTTGGGGCTTTCCTCTGATCCCGACAGCAGATGAGTAAAAGAGTGACAGCTGAAAATCGACGAATTTACAGAGAGCGAGAGAACAATGGTTGTTGGTCTGAAGCGGCGCGGCGATGCGACACGAAATAAGGAAGGCAGAGAGGAAGTTGTTCCGGTGACAGTACGTTTCATCGAAGTCTCCCTTTATCCGCCACGCTTCCCTCAAAAGGTGGTATCGGTAATTTACGCATGAACTTCACTATCAGGCAAGTACTCACCATGCTCAGTCTACGATTTACTTGTTTACCTGGATAATAGAAACCTCTAACTTATAACTGAATTACGCTTGTACTGAGAAAGAAAGATACAACGTTCATTCCAAGATGGCAATGCTTGAAAATTCCCAAACTCCGTTCTCCAACCGCTTTTCCGAAGTATTGATTTCATGACAAGACTTTCCAATATCCTCAGACTGCGGCCCCCTTGGAGGAATATAGCTTTTCTGTATGATTCATGCTCTCCTTAAGGACATCCCAGTTGACTCCATCGATCTTTGTTCCACCCAAGGACTCGAGGCCGGCAGAAAGCCCGCTTAGCTTTCCAGCAGCTAGGCGGCGCATCATGACAGTGTCCTTAGAGCCATGCAGAGACTTGGCACTGCCATGAAGAAGGGCGTGTTCAAACCATTCTTCTTCCTGGTCGTCAAAAGGAAGACCGATCAGTTCCATGGCCCGTTTGCTACGCAGCTGTCCGGCTTCTGTCGTGAGGACAAACTCGATGAGCTGCGTGACGTAGTTCCGACGGAGGGATTGATCGTGGTTGCGCGTGAAGTAAAACGCCTCGGTGATGCTAGCTCGGCATAAGGTTTGGAAGAATGCCTTCTGGACTTTCTCGGTTGCCAACGGTGGGCTGACCGTGAGGTAATAAGCCATTACCAGGCTGTCGTCATGCTTGGGAAGATGGGGCAGAGTAAGGACGTAGAGGATCTCATCGGGGAAAGTTGGGATGATCGAAGGCTCCGTCAGATACTCGATCGCGCGCTGCCATCAAGCTCTGGTCAGTATTGATCGCAAATCGGCGGAAGTGTGACAACGCACCCGAAATTCGAGTCGATCCAAATTCCAGAGACCCTCAATAAACAGTCTGTACTTCTCCGGCAGGTGGCATCGCCGCGAAAACAAGGTCGCAGATTCGCTGTGTGCGCGGCAGTCTTTCAAGATGTAGTAGATCAAGGCTTGCTTGTGGTGAATATCCAGCGGGGAAGAGACGATCTCCTGAACTAGTGTGCGGAGGTCTGCGTTCGATCGCGGGGGGTACAGCTTCGTAACTAGGCAATCGCAAGCTGTCAGTACCATATGTGATTCGTTTAGCAGGTCGCAAAACAGCGTCGCATACCTGGCTTGACACCCGCCAATCCCAACAGTCGGTCGACGAAGAGCTGGTTTTCCAGCGCACGACGGTTGGACAAGATATGGTCAATAACCCTGCCGTCATAGGAATAGTTTTTGTTGAACGAGAAGATACTGTTGAAGTCGTCCCAAGACGCCATGTTGCAAAGCGCGATCTTGTCTTTGGGGTGTGATTATTATTGCTTTGATTGATCTCGATTGATAGACACGGTTGCAAACAGTGCATACACATGCTGACCTCATCAGGCGGTGAGATACAGACTAACCGGATTGGGTGCTGTGGCAGAAAAACAAAGCCTTTCCTGTTCGGGGCAAGATGTAAACAATCACTCCCACTTCCATTCGTTCTCCGCCGCTTTTCTTATTCATCCTCCACTTTCGCATCCTCCATCCCCATTTCCCTTCGCATCTCGTCTCCGTCTTCATGCCTCACCATATCATTACCATCTAAGCCCCTTGCATAATGTCTTCAGTTGCCAGAGGCAGGCCGTCCAGGCGGTCTGTCCCCCGACGGAGTTACGTTGTTGAGGAGACGACGTCCGAAGAGGAGGATCCCGGAAACGTTACGCCCACGGCCTCCCATCACGACGACGACGACGACGACGAAGATGAGGAGGAATACACTCCAGTTCCACAAAAAGTCAGCAAATCTAGAAGGACTTCCCGAAAGCGCGAATCGTCAGAAGCGCCGACCCCAAGTACCGCACAACCCGTTCGCAAGAGAGGAAAGTCGATGGCGTCCGAGTCAGTAGAGATATCGCAAATTACCATCGAGAACGACGAAAACGTTCAGACCACCGAGGACCCCCCCGCCGCAACGATTGAAGAACCTGAGTCGCCTTCCCAGCATGCTGCTCGCAAAAGAAAAAGTATGCCTCATCCACGCAAGAGTCGTGGCTCCCTTACGCCTCGTCCCGAACAGTCCTCACTCCCAACTCCAGAGCCCTCCGCCTCGCCACCATCTCAGCCGCGGTCCCAGAGAGATAGTGTGCCGCCGCTCGCCGATATTACCGATTCGGCAGTGAATCAGTCGCCGTCGAAACCCGCAGACGAACCCAAGTCCCAGGTTTCGATCATCAACCCCAACAGCACGGTCCTGGAAAAGCCGATGGATATCATGATGAAATCGCGTGCTTTGCCCCCTTCCCAGCCGGAGGAGCCTGCTGGTCCCAAAAGCCGGCTGATGATCACCACTTTAGTTCTGATGAATTTCAAGAGTTATGCAGGCAAACAGGTCGTCGGACCCTTCCACGCCTCCTTTTCCTCTGTCGTCGGTCCGAACGGTTCCGGAAAGTCGAACGTGATCGACGCCCTACTGTTCGTGTTCGGTTTCCGGGCCAGCAAGATGCGACAAGGAAAGATATCTGCCCTCATTCATAACTCGGCTAACCATCCCAATTTACCCTTCTGTGAAGTGGAGGTCCACTTTCAGGAGATTATTGACCTACCCGGTGGAGAACACGAAGTCGTCCCAGATTCCCAACTGATCATTTCTCGAAAGGCGTTCAAGAACAACACCAGCAAGTACTACATGAACGGCAAGGAAACGAACTTTACCGCCGTGACCACCCTCCTGCGCGACCGTGGCATCGATCTCGACCACAAGAGATTCTTGATCCTGCAGGGTGAAGTCGAATCCATCGCGCAGATGAAGGCCAAGGCCACCAACGAGCACGAAGATGGATTGCTGGAGTATCTTGAAGACATCATCGGAACGTCCAAATACAAAACACCGATCGACGAAGCGGCTGCAGAACTCGAAACTCTGAACGATGTCTGTATGGAGAAAAATAATCGTGTGCAGCACGTCGAAAAAGAAAAGACGTCGCTGGAAGACAAGAAAAACAAAGCTCTCTCTTATATCCGGGACGAGAACGAGTTGACTCAGAAACAGTCCGCGCTCTATCAGATCTACATTGACGAGTGTGCCGACAACATTCGGGTTACGGAAGAGGCGATCCTCCAAATGCAGGAACTTCTGAATCTCGAACTAGAGAAGCACGAAGGTAATGAATCCGGTATCAAGGAGCTCGAAAAGGCCTACAAGCGCGGGATGAAGGAGTACGAGAGCATGGAGAAGGAGGCGCAGGCATTGATGAAAGAGATGGCCAAGTACGACAAGGAATCCGTCAAATTCGAGGAAAAGAAGAAGTTCTTGGTTGGCAAGCAGAAGAAGCTGGAGAAATCTATGCAGGCTGCCCGTCTTGCTGCGTCGGAGTGCGAGAGTCTCGTTGAAAAGCATTCCTACGACATTGAGAAGAAGACGAAGGAGACGGCCGAGCTGGAGGCGGAGATGAAAACAGAGGAGGCTGAGTTATCGAAGATCCGTGAGAGCCTGAAAGGCAAGACTCAGGGACTCTCCGATCAGATCACTGCGAAGCAGAAGTCCCTGGAGCCCTGGGATGAGAAGATCAACAAGAAGGTCTCCGCTGTTGCAGTGGCGCAGAGCGAGCTTGATATCCTTCGTGAGAGAAGCAATGCAGGAGCAGTGTTACTCGAGGAAGCGCAGGCAAAGGTCTCGTCTATTGAGGAAACATTGGCGGCGAAGGAGGGCGACCTAGAAGAACGCAAGGCGCAAAAGGAGACGCTTGAGGAGGAAGTTGCAAAGCTGAAGCACGACCTCAAGAAGTATGCTCATCGTGAGCCGGAGGTCCGTGCTCATGTCTCTAGCGCTCGCCAAAAGGCCGACGAGGCAAGGGCCAGTCTCGCCAACACTCAGAACCGTGGCAGTGTCTTGTCTGGACTTATGCGTCTCAGAGAATCTGGTCGTATCGACGGTTTCCACGGTCGCCTTGGAAACTTGGGCACCATTGATGAAAAGTACGATGTCGCAATTTCGACAGCTTGCCCTGCTCTGGACAACATGGTGGTAGACACCGTGGAAGTTGGTCAACAGTGCATCGACTATCTGCGCAAGAACAACCTTGGACGAGCCAACTTCATTCTTTTGGATAGGCTGCCGCGGCGCGATATGTCTACAGTTTTCACCCCGGAAAGTGTCCCGCGTCTGTTCGATCTGGTCAAACCCAAGGACCCTAAATTCGCACCTGCTTTCTACAGTGTCATGCAGAATACGCTGGTTGCGAAGGATCTGGAGCAGGCCAACCGCATTGCATATGGCGCTAGAAGATGGAGAGTCGTGACCCTTGATGGCCAGCTCATTGACACCTCTGGTACTATGAGTGGTGGTGGTACTCGTGTTGCGCGCGGTGGGATGTCTTCTAAGCAGGTCGCCGATGTGAGTCGCGAGCAAGTCACCAAGATTGAGGGCGACCTTGAGGAGATGGAGAGGAAATACCAGGCTTTCCAGGAGAAGCAACGTCACATCGAGGCTACAATGCGCGAAAAGACCGAAGAGATCCCCCGTGTCGAAACCAAGATTCAGAAGATTCTCATCGAGATCGAGAGCGCCAACCGCAGTCTTGCAGATGCCCAGAGACGCGTCAAAGAGCTGAGCGCTGCTCACAAGCCATCGAAGGCAGATGCAAGTCAAGCAGAGAATCTCGAGCAGCAGATCGCCTCTCTGGAGGAGGAGATCGAAGGTCTCCGGGCGCAGCGAGGAGAAATCGAAGAAGAGATTCAAACGCTTCAGAACAAGATCATGGAAGTGGGCGGTGTGAGACTTCGCAGCCAGAAGGCCAGAGTGGACGGCCTCAAGGAGCAGATTGGTCTTCTTGCCGATGAGATCTCCAATGCTGAAGTCGGAAAGTCCAAGAACGAGAAGCTCATCACCAAGCATAAGAACGCCCGCGAGGATGCGGAGAGGGAGCTGGAGCATGTCGCCGAAGAGCTCGAACGGTTGGATGAGGATGTTTCCAACCAGGCTAGTGATGCATCTGGATGGAAGCAGAAAGTGGAGGAAGCGCAGGAGGTGAGGATTATATGTGCCAGCTGGCCCAGAGCATATGCTAACAGCAACTTAGGCTCTTGAATCGAAGAAGGGCGACCTTAAGAGTCTCAAGACGGAGCTCGATGAGAAGGTAGCAGAGTTGAACGAGACTCGAGCGACCGAGATCGAGATGCGGAACAAGCTTGAGGAGAACCAGAAAGCCCTCGCAGAGAACGAAAAGCGCAGGCGATACTGGAACGAGAAGCTTTCCAAGCTGGAGCTGCAGAACGTCAGCGACTTAGGGGATGAACAGCAGCAGATGGAGCTTCAAACGTTTACCAAGGACGAGCTGTCGGAGATGAACAAGGAGTCTCTGAAAGCGGTCATTGCAGCTCTCGAAGAAAAGACGCAGAACTCTTCGGTGGATCTCTCGGTCATTGAAGAGTACCGCCGTCGTAGTGCTGAACACGAAGCACGCTCGGCCGATTTGGCGGCTGCTCTGGAGGCTCGTGATAGCGCCAAGGCTCGCCTTGACGGATTGCGTTCCGCTCGCCTGAACGGGTTTATGGAAGGGTTCGGTATCATTTCCCTCCGCTTGAAGGAGATGTATCAGATGATCACCATGGGTGGTAATGCCGAACTCGAGCTCGTCGACTCCCTCGATCCGTTCTCAGAGGGCATCTTATTCTCGGTGATGCCGCCGAAGAAGAGCTGGAAGAACATCGGTAACTTATCTGGTGGTGAGAAGACGCTGTCTAGCTTGGCGCTGGTATTCGCCCTGCACCACTACAAGCCAACGCCGCTGTATGTGATGGACGAGATTGACGCAGCGTTGGACTTCCGAAACGTGAGTAACCAGCACAAGACGACTGTACAGCTTGCTGACACATGACAGGTTTCGATTGTGGCTTCGTACATCAAGGAGCGGACGAAGAATGCGCAGTTCATCGTTATCTCGCTGCGAAACAACATGGTGAGTACCAGAAGCTCGATAGTTATCAGCTTGCGCTAATGCCCTGCAGTTTGAACTTGCTTCTCGACTGGTCGGAGTCTACAAGGTAAACCACATGACGAAGAGCGTTACGATTGAGAACAAAGACTATATCACGGGGCGATGATGGGATCACTGCATGATTGTATGTCTTTGGGTTTATGGTTACAGCCGGCAATGGGGCATTGATTCTGGACATTTTGCTTGGGCGCATGGTTGATATTTTAATTCTTGCGTATATATTTGTCAATTGATGTTAGATGGGACTAATGTCTCGCGTTTCATGCTATTCAAATAAGTTAGTCACCTTCCAGCTGGAGTCCTTCCCACAACTTCTGGCGGCCACTAAATCCATACTGCTCGACGACGACTCCATACGGCAGATGCGTGAGATGCGCCAGTGCGACCTGATCTCCAGCCAGATACTTCTGCCTCGAAAGCAGCCGCTCGCACCCCTCGAGAATGAGATCTGCGAGGGCAGGAACTGCACGCACGCCTCGTCCGTGACGCCTAGCCCTTGCGTGCCTTGAATACCTTTTCATACGCGATACCCCAGACAAGCGGATGAAAGTAGAATTGCTCGATGGAGGCCGCCTTCGCGCACTGTTATTTCAGCTTATGCATGTTTCCTGCGTATCACTTCGCAGCCTGGTGTAATAAACTCTCCTCTTCGACAGCGACGCTCTCGCGTGTGATCTGCACCCTCTTCTCACGGACAGCTTGCATCCACCCCGCATCCGCGGTATCAATCTCAAACAGCAGCACGGCCAGCACCCGGCCCACGGAGGTGCCCTCCAGGAACAGCTTCAACCGGGCAAGACCCGTGCGCCGCAGGCCGAGCAGCACCAGCAAGGCCACGAGCACGCCCAGCGTCACGGCCGCGATGACGAACGCCGGAATCGCGAACGGGACGCGGTAGCGGATCTTGCGCTCGTACACTGCCACCGGCACTGTTGCGTCGCCACTCTCTGTCGACTTTGTCGGGGAGCGTCGCGTGATGCCGCTGCCGCTGCCGCTGCCCTCGGGGATGCCCTCGGGGATGCCCTCGTGCGAGGCGGCGCCGCGCAGCCCCCAGCCGCGCGTGCCGACGACCGTATTGGCTGCGAGGTCGGTCCAGATGAGGTCGATCATGGAGGCTGTGCCGGATGCGGACGCGGACAGTTCCTGCCATTTCGTGTACAGCGCCATGCTGGTGAAGCCGGAGTAGTCGCCGTAGGGCGTGGAGGGCTGCTGGTGCACGCTGAGGGCGCGGAGGAGGATCTGTGTGTAGAAATCGACGCCTGGGAGGTTCTGGCCCTCCAGGACGGGGACGGGGTCGCGGCCGCGGAGCGGGGACGTGGCGTCGATGTAGCCTGGGAGGTAGAGCTGGTCGCGGGCGACGGTGGTGATGTTGAAGGTGGACAGGAGGGCGGTGGTCGCGGCGTCGGCGGTGGCGTTGCTGGGGCCGAGGATGCCCCAGGTTGGGCGTGCGGTGCTCATGGTTTGATCGTGGATGGATTCGACACCCCAAAGCGGCGGCGGAACGGTGGCGGCGCCGTATTGCTTGTCGTGGATGGACTGCACGGTGAGGGCGTGCAGGCCGGTGCCGTTGTAGCGGAAGGTGACGGTCTTGACGGCGGCTTTGATGGCCGTGGCGCAGGTGTACAGTGGCATGGACCACTTGGACCCCGGGTCGACGAGGAGGTCGGAGCCGCCGTCGGTGCGGGAGGCGGCGCCGTAGACGAGGCTGCAGGCGATGAGGGTGTTGTTGATGTTGGGGGCGCTGCTGGCGGTGGAGCCGCCGCAGAGGGTTGCTGCGTAGAGGAAGTCCTCCATGGAGACGGCTTGCGGGTTGGTGGAGGCGTTGGCCGTGAAGTCGAGGTACTCGCCAAGGTCGATGGACGTGCGGATGTTCCAGTATCCGATGGAGAGGTTGGTGGCGGTCTTGGGCAGGTCGAAGGTCTGGCCGGGGCGCACGTCCATGCGCTGGATGTTGGACGGGTCGCGGTCCGTCGCGTTGTAGTACGCCATGGTGAGGAAGTTGTTCAGCCAGGCGGCCTTGTATGCGCGCTCGCGCAGGTCAAACACCTGGCCGTTCTCGACGACGGTGAGGTTTGGAGCGGTGCGCGACAGATTCGAGAACCCACCGCGGTCAGTGAGGACTGTGTTGATGGTGTTGTAGAGGACCTCGTAGTTGTTGGGGCGCTCGAAGTCGATGGTCAGGTTGAGCGGCACGCACTGCGTCTCGGGCTCGATGAACAGGATATCCTCGGACCAGCTGGAGCCGTAGGGCAGCGCGGCCATCGGCGCGGTGTGGTTGCGGAACCCGATGCCACGCTGTTTCTCGTCGACGATGAGGCCCTCCACAACGCGAATGTCCTGGCCCTCGGTCAACAGCATGGAAATATGGCGATAGGTGGGCATGGCGTACCAGCCCAGCTTGCTGTTGCGCACCGAGCCGTTGATATAGTTCCGGTACTGCATGTCGAAGATGCTGGAGACGGTGGGACTGAGGGCAGACGCTCCGTCGTTGAACAGCTTCAGTAGGTCGCCGGGCATGCGGCTTTCATAGGAGGTGTAGTTGCAGTACTGGAGGAGACCTTCCTGATGGCAGGTTTGCGTGAAGCTCTGGCCCGGACATGCCTGGTCGCCGCAAGAGCGTGTGAACGGCGCGGTGCTCCGCATCGGCGTGCCGGCACCAAACGGTGAAGAATCGACAACGTAGCCGAATGGCTGCGCAGTCTGGCTCGAGGACAGCTCGACCGTATCATGAAGGCCTAGAGGCGTACAAATCGACGCGATCGAGAGTACCGCCAGGACGGCGGTCTGTACCCATTGCGTGTAGAAAACTCGTCCTTGGACGCCGTCTGAGGCCGCCGTGCTGGTGCCCAGGATGCCCGGCCAGAGGGACGATTGCAAATACCGTCCGAGAGACGCCCTATACTCATCAGGAAACCATCATACCATGTTTCGCATATCAGGTGGTACCATGTCAAGACGGAGTTCACGTCCGTGAGGAACGCAATCAGGAGAAAGGGAATCACCAAGGGAAGCAGCACCTGGAGGACGAAGACGCCCGCGGCGATCAAGCCGGAGACCTCGCCGACAGTCAAGGTCATCACGACGGTAGAAAATCCTGGCGGGAGAAATGCATCGGTGTGCACTTCGGATATAAGCCCAAGTCTGTGCAGGGGACTTGGCCGAGGATTAAGCTAGGAATATCGCGCCGCCGAATACGAGGTTGTGCCTGGCGATTTCTATTCTCAATACGGGACCATGTCGCATAATCGGGTGATTGGTCGCTGGATGCATCCATATTAACAATACGAACTTTAGCGTGTCTGTCGTCAAAGCGAGGTTGTGTCCATCACAGGATCAATCCAATCCCAATGGCTCCCATCCCTGCCACGCCTTTCACAAACGGAGTCACCCGAGCCCTATTCGCAGCTCCTGTGGAAGTCGCCGCCCCGTCTCCAGTGGTAGTCGACGCCGCTGCCGTCGCCGAGGCATCCGAGGAGGAGGCTGAGGTCGTTTGTGAAGCCAACGAGGCCCACGGCGTCACCGCCGATGCGCTCTACACAGACGTATTAGCCATTTGCAACACGTTCCCACCATCAAGATCAAGGATGATGCCGTACCACAAGACCACAGCAGTCCTCGCCCTCGCAGACCGTGCCTTCGTTACAGCAGATTTGCACGGTGTCGTTGTAGCAGACGGCGTTGGGGAAGTTGCCCGCGCACCAGTGCATGTCCGGCCCTCCGCCCTGGCAACAGGCCTCGTTTCCCTGAAAGCGCGTGCAGGACCACGAGCTCGATTCCGGCAATGCGGAGGTCGACGTTGCGGTGGGCATGGGGACCGTGCCCGACGAGCCTGTCACGCCGGGTCCGCCCTGGTCAAGTTAGAAAGGTTCGTGTGTCGGTGTGTATGAAGCGAACTGACCCAGGCATCGCAGCAACCGTTGTCCTTTGCGACACATAGATCTAGGTGGAATCCGTCAGTGGGAACAGGCAGAGGGCTGCAAGTCAACCTACTCCCGTTCTTGCAGCATTGCTGCGCGGCATCCGGGTTGAAGCATCCCGCGTTATCGCAGACCACGTAGCCATCGCCAAAGCACGAGTCGCAGGTGCTATGTCTGGTGCAATTGGGGCTCATGGTGGGTAGTCCCCGGGCCACCAACGTGGGTTCATAGCCCGGGATACGCTGCTCCAGAGCCCATGCCAGAGTGGCACTCAAGAAGATCGCCAATTGCAGTGTAGTTCGCATGATAGATGTTGTTTCAGGAAGATTGGGAAGATGTGCCATGGGCAGACAAGACTTTAAATATATTAGCGACAGGTTGACTGGGTCCATGTTAGATGCAGGCTAGTTGAATCAATACGAGGTCCGGCGCCACCAACGACATGGTTGTTTCTCCTGCATGGAGGCTGAACTGTGGCAGCAGGCGCACGACATGGCTCGAACGGGCTGAGCGGAGGAACCTTCACCTTCACCTAGTTTCAACGTGAGAAGTCCGGAACGGCAGCTGAAGAAGTAAAAGAGTGCCTTTGACAGGTCTAAAAGTACATACATACAAGATGGTCCGGAAGCATGGCGCAGCCAGAGCCATCATTCTCATCTCTCACTGAATTATTAAAACAAGTAAAGGTGTTGCAAACGCAACATGAAAAGCAAGAAGAGAGAAAATAAGAGAGAAGGAAAGAAGAAAGAACATGAAACAAGCATCCATGCACGAAAGGACCAAACAGATGGTATGTCGCCCAAATGTACCAAACTCCAATTCCATATCTTCCGAGCGCCGTAGTCTATTGAAACATCTGATGGAAACAAAGGTCCACTCAAGTAATGAACCGAAAAAAGGTGCACACCGTCTAGAGTTGACGATGCCAGAGTTGGTGGGGAAAGAGTCGTATGCGGGTTCGTAAGTCATCTGCGTATCATCATGCAATGACTGGTCGACGAGGAGCAATCGGAATAGGTTTCGGTCCCGAAGACAAATTCAGCGTGGACATGCCCAGATCATCGTTGTCACACTTCTGTGACGCCTGGTCTTTACCCTTGTCCTTCTCTGCAGGAAGGAGGGCGGATGGTCTCTCGTCCTCATCGCGGACGGTGCTGCATACAAACTGCTCTTCCGAAATCGGCGTGGCCCCGAACATCGAGCCCAGTTGCTGCAAAAGAGCCACAAAGTGTGCGTGGATTTCCGCAAAGATGTACTGGTTGCCGACGATTTCAGACAAATTCCGGGCCCGCACCTGGCCGGGTCGACGAAGTTGGCCATCCGGGTCAATGGCGCGTCCAGTAAGAAATGAAGAGACGGGGGTATATTGTCGCGCGGCGGCCCGATTAGGTCCTTGATTCTGTTCTTCCTTGCGCTTTTCCTCTTCCTGGAATTTTTCCGCCGAGTTGACAATTCCGGTGGCAATACGGCCGAACGCGCGCCAGATGACCGGACAGGCCTTAAAAGCACGACCGGCGTCTTTCCCTGCCAGTGCGACGAGGGCATAGCTGCGTCGTTTGCCGCGAGCCATCGGATCCGGCAGACGGAAAATGTAGGCGATGGTGTAACCGGCGGTAGAATCCCCGAAGCACAACGGCCCCGATGACAGACCGCGGGGAAGGAGTTCGCAACTCAGCGTCCGAATGGAGGAGCGTCGCAGGAGAGCATAGTCGGCAGGGTTTGGAGGGCCGCGCAGAGAGAGATAGGTGAGAATATGCGTATGGCACGAGGAATCGGAGGCCACGGAGGAGGAATGGAGAGAATCCGGGAGCGAAGGATGCAGGTGCGGATCGGGGGTGGTATCGTCCGCGTCGGAGTGATTGGTGCCGCAGGAATAGACCACTTCCCTAGAGCGCAGGACTGGACTCCCGTTTCTCCCTTTGCCATCACTCCGAGCCGTACCCGGCGCGCCAGGAGGCAGCTGACGGCTCACATCTTCGGGTAGGGTCAGACTACAGCTGGCACAGGTATCGCCATTGGCGCCGCCGAGACGATTCAGATTGGGAGTCTCGGCCGAACTAGGCTGGCCTTTGAGAAAGTACGGGTGGTCTTCGATCTTGGGGGATCGGTCGCCTCCGCGGGGCGGTTTTTCGTGTGCTCGTGAAGTTCTGGAAGAAACGGAGGCTTTGCGTGGAGGAGGGCTCCGGAGGCCATTGGAAAAGGTGGTGTCGTGGGAAGTGGCCGGGGTATCATTGGGAGAGACATCGGAGCTTTCGGGGTAACATTGCGAGCAGGCAAAGGGCAGAACCTGCGAGCAGATGATCGAGGTGGGACCATGTACCTCGCAGAAATGCGTCAAAGAGAGCTGGTGATGTTAGATTTGTGGGGATGGAGGAGATCGCATGCGCGCTGGAACCGGTCTCGGGCCAGAGGCATGAAAGTGAGAGCGCACGTACAATGAAATCCATGGCTACGTCAATTAGCGTCTAGCAATATCCAACAACCATATTAGACCATTATCGCAAGACATGCTTTCAGCGGCGAATGACAGACTGTCGCGACAAGACCGCCGGAGATGGAGGCTCCGAGTCCAGACGGCTGCCGAAGTCTGGTGAGGTCAACGAGTCGGACGAGGAGAGAGGTAGTGAGATAGGTCGCTAGGTAGAGAGGGATAATTTGGAGAAAGGGAGTGAATGCACCGAGCCGTTCACAGATGCGAGGTCGGTTACTTTGGGAGCTAGGTGGTAGATTCCCGGGAGAGGAAGGTAGTAGTGGCCACTGAGACTGCAAAGACCAGCTTGCAGGGTGGGGATGAACGGGGGGGAGATGAAGGTAGGGAGATGAAGGGAGAGAAGAGAGGAGAGAAGCTGGAGGGAGCGAAGGAGTGAAAGATAAAGAGGGAGAGAAAGAGAGACGGAGAAAGGGAGAAGAGAAGAAGAGAATAAGAAGAGGAATCCGTGGAAGAATCCCGGATAAGCGTTGGAGGTATGCGTAATACGGTATGGTCATTTAGACGTATGTATTTTTCCATGGTTGCTTTCTCGACTTCCATTCCCCATGGAGTATACGAAGTACATACAGATATACCTAATAAAAGGTAACAATAATAACAATATGAATCATAAATCAATACCTAACTCCTATAGGATTATCCCCTAACTGCATACCCAACCTGTAGATACCAAGTCCTGGTAACAAGTGGTATCCCTTGCGGAACACTAGTGCGCCATCGAAGGCTGGTGGAAGAAGTCAATCGCCCTCTAGTTCGTCGGGAATAGATTGGTCCAGACAGCCATGCGATGCATCCAGTCGTCCCCAAGAACAGATCAGAACAGTTCGGAACCGTTCAGGATAAGGGTCCCCTGTCTATATCCTCCTATAACGGCCGGGATGTCCTCCCTTCATCTGAGGAATATGGTTATCTGCCGTCTCTCGTCCTACCTCAAACCTCCCTGAAAACGGGTCATTCGAGTCACATGGAGGGTTATTGGGCTGCAACGAGGATCATTCTCAAGCCGTCGGGTCACGGAGTCCGGAGTATTCTGGCGACTGGCGACTGAAAAAGAGACGCCCGTCAAGGTGAGACGCAGGATCGTCCCTTCATTCCCTCGGTTCCGACTGGTTCTCCCCCAGCTGGCCATTCAATAGATTCGGGACGCGGCACAGCTAGTCTCCTGGCATTCGCCCTAATGACCCCGAGGGATGAATGAAAGAATTAAAGAATGAATGCAAGATGAAAGACAGCCAGTTGGATGGTTCCTAGGTAGTCGCCACGATATCTCAGATAAGACGAGTCACCGCATCATGACTCCCTGCACCAAACCCAGGGTCATCATGGATCACGGACAGACGGGTGTATCTCCCTCTCGATCAATCCAATCAATCATGGCTGCAAATATCATCCCCGGTCGGAGAACGTCACCATGCAGCGTGGCCAGTATTACCGCGACCGCATCCCGTCTCTGCCCGTATCTACCGACAGATAACCTTGACGGATACGACTCGGAGGATTCTCTCCTCCATCTCTCCGCTCAATATACCCGAGAGAAACTACGGAGTATAGTACGAAGAGAAACAAGACAAGATCCCCGTCAGGCACTCGCGGTAATTTCGGTGTTTCGATCTGAAACGAACCGTCGCCGCTGCAGCCTTATGCTCCCGGGGCGAAATCCCGTCGTGAGACTCAGCCGGCATGCGAGGAAACCAAGCACACGACTGCTCCACTCTGGCCGGGCTCCATTCTTATTCATGTCTCTCCCATCTCCAGCTGCTAACGAATTAGTCGCCAGGTATTATTCAATGCCTTTAGTAACGACCCAGTCGCACGTGGCAATCCACGCCTCCCATTTGCCCACCGCTCCAACACTAGTGCCAACGATCGAATCCTCCAATCCAATGGGACCTCGGATGTCGTCTTGCGGACGTTTCTCCATGCTCCTGGGCTCGCCTTCAGGAGCAGTGGAGGACGATCGGCGCGCGAACTTGGTCGCCTCCACGAGGATCCCAGTTTCACCGGTTGGACGATATGATGACGACAATCATAAATCATCGACAGGGTACGGAGGACTATCGAGTAAGTAATACTCGTACCGAGTACGATGGCATGGAAACGACGGCAAAACGGTGGGCCGGAACCGTTCGCTTCCACTTTATTAAACTACCTGTACTAGGTAGCCATCGGTGGGTTTATGGTGCCGTCTGACCGTGCCGGTGGATTCATGAATAATATGGGTCCATTCGTGCCTTCTGGAAGGCGAGGTCCGCCGGAGATTTACCGTCTATCCTCATCTGCCCGATCGGATTCTATTTTCTACTAGTAGTATGTTGGGTGTTGCCGTTCATCACATGGCTGGATATCCTCCGGATATCCTCCGTAGGTCCAGAGTACACCTCGGGGTATACCTTCATGTACATATATATAGAACCGCTCCAGACAACCATGGCAATATCAGCCTCAGGTCTGGACCCTGCACTGAGACATGCGTCGTCCTTGTCCTATGCAACTAACACTTCTAGTCCTGCACGCTGCAGCATGTAGTCAGCAAACCGCTCGGTCGAGGTCTAGACAGATCGTGCTTAACAAGCCAGACTGAAAGGAATTCAGGTGCCCCTCCTCATCGGATCCACTGAGCGATTTATTCGGTGGGTCGTTACTGTCTGCTTAACATTACCTTTTTGAAGTATTGACAGAAGTGTTCTATGTTTATCTGATGGTTTGCATACGGAGGACTACTATGTACACAGTATTGCCACGGTCTATGGAGTACCTACCT
The DNA here is from genome assembly GCF_000149615.1 of Aspergillus terreus NIH2624. Classification (NCBI taxonomy): domain Eukaryota; kingdom Fungi; phylum Ascomycota; class Eurotiomycetes; order Eurotiales; family Aspergillaceae; genus Aspergillus; species Aspergillus terreus. The sequence continues at coordinate 184,763 of NT_165931.1, read as the reverse complement.
ACACAAGACGCAAGTATATCATGAACTACCTTATACTCCATATCATCACACAACAGGGTGGATGTTACTTATTCAAAGATAATGAAGCATATTTCGCTGTATTATAATCATGATATTTGTAAAAGTAACCCCGCATCAATACAAGCCTGTGCACGTCCGTGTCCTCTCATCCATGCACCCCATGCATATGCCATGGCAGCTCTTGACTCACACCAATCGACCTGCATTATTAACCCAGGTCGCATCGACGAAGCCGCGAACGCCGTACACCACCACACCACCCTAGGAACAGATCAGAACCGTTCTCGACCCGACACTAGCGGGACGTACGTACCTTCCCCCGTCCTATCATACCGTTCACTCAGCTAGTCGAGTTGTCCTGGGTGGACATGGCTCTGAGTAGTTCGGATGCCGTCTGTTCGGCCCCATGCACGAGCTGTTTGCCGATTGCTGGCTGTACATGTACGTTCACGTTAGACGGCTCCTATGATCGGAGATCAGTCACTGCGAGTAGTCTACATACCGCCTACGTCTCGTCAGTCAGGTCCTAGACTCTCTGCGGAGCATCACTTACTTCACTTGCAAGCTGGACATCATTTCATCATGAGCTTTTCGTGAATCGTCACACAATGGATTGCGAAGTGCTCCTTACCTCCTGCAGATGCACCGTTAGCTCCGGTCTGCTCAGAGACGACTAAGAGGACTTACCGTCTAGGTCTGTTAGCGGCTGCGATTCATCTTGAATGCTCATCAGTCGGGTTTCTTACCGGCTAGAATGGTCGTCTTGGTTACTCACTTACTCGATCAGTATCAGAGGACGCGAGGACGTACCGCAGCCTGGACTATGTCAGTAACGTGGATCTCAAGTCGACTTCAAGGAGGGACTCACAGTTACAGCCTTTACACATGTCAATCCTGTTCACGTATCAATCTTCCGATCTGATGGAACGATACTTACTCCCTAGAAGCACTGCGTTAGCAAGATTGTAAGCCGACACGTCGCAACACCTACCAGAATATCTTTCAGAGTTCCATCCCGTCTCACAGGCGCTGCCATCGCAGTCGCGATCAAAAGCGAAAGAAGGTAAACCGGACGCATGCTGAACGAAAGACGATGAGGATGGAATGAATGGAATGAATGAATGAATGGACAGAGACAGAGCGCGATGGCTTTTGCCGGACGTTACCGCGTAAGTCGTAAGGGATGATGGATGAGGTGGGAGAATGCGACCGTCGTACTGGGACAGCAGCTATGATTATATACGCCTGTCGGCCAACCACAGGGTGATCTTCATCTTGTCGCCTGACTGGAAAGGTAGGTTCCCAAGGGGCGTGGAATGTACAGGTTCTGCCATCGCGAGGAATGCGAGGGTGTGGTGGGTGAATAAGAGTTCGCCAGGAGCGTCTCCCTTCTTCGCGAGGAGACGTGTTTCCTTGATAGCGACGTGATATCGTCGGGACGGAGTGGGATAAGGTTGACTCGGTAATGTTGTTTCGTCCATCCTTCCAAGTTAGACCCTGATGGCTGGCCAGGCGCAGTGTTTGGGGGGCACTCCCGACTATCGGCTAAACAAGTGAGACATCATGCCAATGGAAGTATCCCTTCAGGCTGTTGTCCAGTTGAATCGCAGACTGTCTATGTCTATGTCTCGGTATGTTGATAAGACTATATACACAACACAACACAACACTACCAGTCTCCTTCACTCTCACTCCCCGGGTACGCCTTCTTGCGCAGCTTCCACAGCGACTTCTCCCGCTGCGCGGCCTCGCGCTGTCGCCGACTGTTGTCCTCGATCACCGTCATCCATGGCACGTGGCTCGCGCGGCGAATGCGGTCTTTCAGGATCGCAGACGTATGCGCGCTGTCATCCGTCCCGTCATCCACCTTGTCTTTCCGGCTGCTGTCGACGAACCGCCGGTGTCGCTTCTCGGCCGCCCGTGCAGCGTAGTACTCCTCGCTGAGCGCCCAGTTGGGGTTATCCAGCTGGCCACGCACCAGGACAATGCCGTAGCCCTGCTGCAGCGCGTCGCGGATGCGCGACGCCGCAATCGGCGTGACGAGTTCGAGCTGGCGCGCCGCGACGTTCACTGATCGCACCAGCGCCAGACCGAGACAATGCGACGCCTTCGGGTCGAGCGGGTTGCAGCTTCCCGCGCCCACGAAGAGATACGGCAAATCTTCGTGCGGAGAGCGGGTGATGCCCGAGTCGATGGACGCCAGAGGCGCCGTAGGAACCATCTCCGTGGCCTCGTCCATGACGGCGTCCTCGGATCCCTCTTCGGCCGGCGAGGGTTGCTTGCCCATCACGCCGTTGGCGAGCCCTGGCACCTCGCTGTGGCCCAAGATCGCATTCGGCGACTCCACGGCGACGACGCCCACGAGCGAACCGTCCAGGGCCTCGTGCAGAAGGTCCGGATGGATCTGCGAGCCCATCACCATGATCCCGCGGATGCCCTGATGCGGCCCGGCGTAGTGCACCTTGAACGGCCGTGTCCGCGACATCGGCTGGTCCAGCCACAGCGGGGTGCTGACGTCGGCGGGACGGGTCATGTGGAAATAGGACTGCATCTGCATGGACCGCAGCTGTGCGCTCGACCGGCTCACAAAGTCGGTGGGCTGGGAGGGGAGCGTCGTGAGGGGGATCCGGGCGGCGGCGGCAGCCTGGCCGAGGGGCTCGACAACCTCCGCCGGTCCCTTCTCACTCATGTAGATCACGTCGGACAGGCCGAGTGACCGCACGAGCCAGGTGGCGACCTCCAGCCCGAGCCCGAAGATCCACCCGGGATAGTTGATGATGAGGGGACACTGCGGGTAGCTTGCGAGAAGCGCACGATACCGGTCCATCAGGTCCGTCGCGGCGAGGACATAGTGGTCGGGATCATCTTTCGGCGAGGAAGCTCCTATATGATGGGCTCGAATGACCGTTCCGTCTTGCGAGCCTTCCAAGGACGGGTGCGAGAAGGGGGGTCCGAAGACAGGCGAGCGGAGGTGCGCCAGGTATATCTGGCCCATGGGGGCGAATTCGGGCTGCCCGGGATCCAGGTCGAGAAACGCAACACCGTCGGTGTTGCAATAGCTGGGTTCGGTTTGGGGCGCCGGGCTGAGAAGATGGTTCAGGAGGTAACGGCTAAAGGTCGATTTGCCGGAGCCTTTTGGGCCGCATATTAATGCCCGTAGTTTCCCGCCTTTCTGGGAGAGAGACTTGATAGCAGAACTCCACTGCTTCTCGAGGTGCAAGGGCCGCAGGTGGCGTTTCAAGGAGTCATCCGTAGATGTGTATAGCTGGATGGTTTAGATAGAGCCATGGATAGATGCGACAGACTGTGATGGAACTCACCACTGAGAAGGTTCGCCGCGCATGTGGCTCCGCATTTTTCAAAGTGAGCTTGTCAGCAGAGGTGTTGCTTCCATTCCAGATCCGTTGATAAAGAGGCGACAGGTCCCTGAGACGGTAGATGCCGCTGTGACAGGATTTGATTTCGACTTCCGCTGCCCCATCAACCCCAGAGACACACTTGATCACGGGCAACGAATGCGTCGAAGGTGCGTAAACTCGATACAGGCGCGGAGAAGGGTGGAGCTTTGCACCCATGAGGCTGATCACGCCTCGCTTGACCCATACATCGTAATGGCCAATGACCACTAGACTCTGCAAGAAGTCAGTATACTACCTTTTCGCACATAAAAAATGGAACGCACCAGCTTCTCCTTTATCCGCACGCAGAGGGTGTGCTCATCACTGTAAACTATGTTGCTCTTGTTGAGCCGGGTCTTGGACAGCGGAAAGGCTTCGACCAGAGCTGGGGTGTCCGCTGGTGACTCGTATCTACCTGACTGTCAATATACGCTCCCGATATGAGGACAAGGGAGGTGACCGTACCGATCAGCATCGTCCAGAGGTACATCGTTGCCCTCCGGCTCCGAGACCTCCTCAACCGGAGTCTGAATTCCGCTTTCTCGTCCCACTGTCCCGTCTGTGAGATGCTCTGGGGGCGTCGCAGGCGTGGTCTTTGTTTTCCTCCTAGGTGTTTTCTCAATCTCCGAAGGTTCGGCCTTCCGCCTCGACGATCGTCTGGTTTGCACCCGGTCTGCGGGAGAGACCGACTGAGATGGAGTGTCCTCCTCTGGGGATGTTCGCGCTTTCTTTGATGGCGGTTCCTCAGTCGTCTCGACTGCAGAAGGAGGTTTCACTGGCTCTGGAGTTGCGGCGATTTGCGCCTGCTGTCGGGCTTTGCGCGCCGCAAAAGCACTAACTGGAGCTATAAAATTCCAGTCAGTCAATGGACACCGTGGGAACTGGGGGGAGATCAAGAGGGGTATACCAGCAGACTGCTGCTTCTCGGCCTTTCTCTTCATAGCGCTTCGACGCTAGGTCCGGTGGAAACAATAGTTTGTGGTGAGAATGTGGTATTTCGCGCGACTCCAAATTTGCGCCAACGTTCGATACCACGTGATTGACCAGATATGGTCGTTGTGACCAACTTTCCGACTTTCCCAAAAGACAAGGGGATAGTGCGCGTATATAAATGAGAGTATTTTAGTCCTGAAATATTGCAATCATGGTCGTGAAAGTCCAGGTTGAATATGCCGAGATTTTCCCATGTTCTCCAACATCCGTCGTGGTGGTCTGTGCTCCGCGGAGCAAAGAAAAAAAAAAAGGTTATCGGTCCAGCAGAACTCGCCCTCCCCGTCAACTCACCACCGCATCCACTTCTACATCCCGAGGATCCGAATTTAGGTCCTTCGATAGCTGCATTACGTCGCATTATCGGTCGCCTGGGTGAATCAAGCTCGGCAGTCTCGTCTATACCCCGCCGTCGTCGAATCCACGCTCTCCGCATCGCATCTCCGAATTTTATCAGTCCGACACCACATCGATACAATGGCCGCAAAAGCAAAGAAGGCGGCCACTCCGGAGAGCGAGAGTAGCTCATCGAGCCGGTCCACCTCCCCCGAACCTGCGCAGAACAAGGCCAAGAGCGAAGCGGAGGAATCGTCGAGCTCCGAGTCGGAGGAGTCGTCCAACGAGCGCAGTGAGAGTGGCAGTGAAAGTGACAGCGATTCCTCATCGGATGAGAACTCTAAGCAGGAGTCCAACGGCAAGAAAGCGGAAAAGTAAGCTATTTTCGGCGGAACTCCCCGGACTCATACTAACTTGTATGCCAGACCCTCCGCCCGCGTCTCGTTCCAAGCCCCCCAACCGTACAAGCCTCCGTCGGGCTTCAAATCCGTGAAGAAACAGTCTCCTCCCTCCGCCAGCACCGCGTCTCTTCTCTCCGACCTCAGCGGGAAGCAAGTCTACCACATCACTGCGCCGTCCTTCCTTCCGCTGGACACCGTCAAAGAGCTCTCGTTAAGCAAAGTCATGCAGGGCGAGCCCATCCTGAAACACAAGGGCGCGCAGTATGGGATCCCCGTCGACAGCATGAACCAGAACGATACGGGCGAGAAGACGCTGTTTCTCTACGACCCCAAGACGCAGGCATACACTAGCACGCCCGTCCGCCACATTCAGAGCTACCACATCCAGCGGATGGCCACTCTTCCCAAGCGGTCGGAGACAGAAGATAAGGTCCTGGAAGCGGCGCAGAAGCTGGTCAAGCCGCCGCGGAAACAGCCCAAGAACCTGAAGATGCGTTTCCGGCCTCTGGGCAGCGGCGAGGCGCCGCCCGAAACTCTCGGGTCGGAGTCAGAGGGCGAGGGGGAGGAAACTACCTTCAAGGTTCCCAAGGGCGCCGAGAAGGAGGAGAGAAAACGCAAGCATCACCACACGGAGGCCGACAGCAGCCAAGCGGGAGTGCCTCGCAAGAAGTCCAAGAAGCACTCGGAGAGCGGCGAGAAGGCCGAAGGCAAGGAAAATGAAAAGTCCAAGAAATCCAGCAAGAGCAAAGAGGAAAAGAAACGCAAGAAGTCGGACAAGACTGCGTGAAGGAATGCAACTGTATGGTCTATTGGTTCTTTTGTTCTCTTTCTCAAAAGTTTTTGGCTATAGATGGGATGCGTTTTGCTTGCATCAAGGCGTCTGATACCGGGATTGATTCCTAATAGCATGATCGTTATGCAGCATGTACATACTAGGTACCTTTGAATGATTCTATTTCTATGAATTTGTTGTAATATATACTCAGAACGGTGAATGACGCAAGAGAATTTAGCGTGCCCATTCTGGTCTAGCGTGTCGCTGTGCGTGTTTCTATAAAGTCCTCCTCGTCACCGCATCAACTGTTACTGAGCGTGCCTTGTCGCGAATCCACGTTAAGTTCATGACCGATTGGCGGAGATGATAGATGGACTTATGGGAAATCAAGGGTTTAGGCCTGCAGCACGAGCGTCATGATAAGCTATTGTCTCCACGTCGGCGCGTTTTGTCTTAGGGCCTGTACCATGGAATTACTGGCACATAGAGCTCAATTGACCTGGTGATGCGCAAGTGTTCGGCTCAAGAAATAGCAACAGCGCTATACAAGATCAATTAGATAAGCTGGTGAGGCATTTGTGCGGTAGTACCCTGCGTAGTACACCGGTCACAGACTCGATTGGCGCAGACAGTCCTCGTCTAGATACCACCCTGCCGGGGCTTCCTGCTCCCTAAACTTGAAATCGATCCTAGCAAGCCCACTTGCGCGCTGGATCAGGGACGTGGATCGGTCCCACGAGAGATATAAGCCGTATATTTCGCCCGCTGACTTAGTAAAAGACCAGTCAAGCATCCGACTTGCCTTCCCATTTTATCGAAGTGCTCAGATTTGCCTGAATTATTTAATTATTCAAAACTCATTTGCTTTGGTCTCTTGTACTAGTCCCAGACGACATGTTCTGGAGTAACCCACTTGAAGATATTAGTGCGCTGTAGGATACGGTTCAGGAAACAATTCGTGTACATCAAGGGGAATTTATTTTCCACTCTGACTATATACCCTTCTCAGACACAGATGGCTTCTCATACCACCACATAGCCAAGGCTCCCGTCCAGGGTGTAGCGGGAGCTCTCGCAGCTGGCGTCGGTTGTATCCATATGGTCGCCACTGCTAGCACTATAGCAGCGGTAGAGGGGAACACTGCCCGAGACACGGGCTTTATAGATGTAGCCAAGGATGCCGTCCATGACGTAGAGTGAAGACTCGCAACTAGACTCCGTTGTGTCCATATGATCGCCTCTGCTAGCGCTGTAGCAGCGGTAGAGAGGAACAGTGCCTGAAAGCTGAATGGCATGGATGTAGCCGAGCATGCCATCCAGGGAGTAGCTGGAAGCCTCGCAACTAGAATCCGTTGTGTCCATATGATCGCCACTGCTACCGCTGGCACAGCGGTACAGAGGAACGGGGCCGGAATGGCTCAGGACGGTCAACTTTGATCGCGGTCACGTCGGCATCCCAGGGGCCAGGAATAGTGAGTTTCACCCCCTTATTGTCCTGGCTAAGCACCACCGATGAGCTGTTTGGCAGTAGAGAGGCTGTACCAAAGACCTTGCCGTCCCGAGGGGCAGGGAGGGCAAGCGTCAGTCCGGTTGGCGGCTTGAGCACATGGATGTACTCGACGGAGTCATCGGGAGACTTGGTCGCCGACCCCCAGGAGACGTCGCCGATAGTGGTGCCAGGCTTAGTCGGGTAGGAAGTGCTGGGCCGCGTGCCGAAGATGGACTCGCGGATGCTGTAGATCCACGAGCCGAGCTGTTGGAGCGTCGGCATGACGCCCGGCTCCCAGCCGCCGTCGGCATAGGGCCCCGTAGCCCATGCGATGCCGCCGCCTGCGCTATTTGTAGCAGCCTGGAAGACCGTGTAGCGGAACATACTCCGCGCAGAGTAGCGGAGGGAGCTGGTCGTGTTGGCCGCCCACCAGGTGTAGGTGAAGATGGCGGCTACGGGCTTAGCATAGCTCGGCCACAGGTTCTCGTTGGGCTGCGAGAACTCGTCCCAGCCGCCGTACTCCTTCATTCCCATGTCGAGGCCGTACAGATTACCATAGTCGTTTTGGATCAGATTTGCGTGCGGGATAATAGCTTTGATCGTGCTGCGGAGTTGCGGGTAGTCGACTACTTTTTGGCTGTCGCCTCGGGGGCTGCCCTCGTCCATGAATAGGCCGTCAATGGACTGGCCGTAGCGTTGCATCAGCTCGCCATAGATGTCGTTGACGAACGAGTTCCACTTGGTTCGGTTGAAGTCTGCGCCCGGGTTGTGCTTTTCGTCCTTCGGGGGAGGGTCGATGCCCCAACCGGTCTTCTCCCGATCCGCAGCAGTGAATTCCATGCCGTCACGCGGATGGGTGTAGAGGTAGACGCGGATGTTGTTGTTCCTAACCGCCGCGATCATGTCGCCGACGAGATCGCGGTCGACGCGGTGGTTTGGCAGGTCCCATTCCAGCATCTTCTCGCTCGGCCAGAGGGCCACCATTTTGGCGTGCCAGGCAGTAAACACGACGTACTGTACCTCTGCGGCCACAAGATCGGCGGCGAACTGGTGCGCATCAAAGCTGTTCGCGAGAACGTTCGCGTCAACAACGACGCCGTCGTGGTTGGCCGTACGGTTCGGCACCAGGTGGACGAAGAGACCGTACTTGAGGTTAGGAATGTTGGCCATTCCATCGTTCAAGGGCGATGATGCCTGTAGTTGTGCCCCGGAGCACCCCATAAGAGGCGCAATCACCAAGATAAACCGAACAACTAGGTTTGCGACCACATTTTGCCGAGTGAAATCGTGGTAGAAACGTTCTCTTCCTATGTGGTGGTGATCGGGGAACGCTTTGAGGTAAAACAGGAGAGTCGACACTCCAGGTTGAGTCTTATATAGTTGAAGTAAGTTGGGGTGCGAAGGAGAATCCTCGATGGCATTTGGCCCAACCAATCAACCGTACAGGGAAATGAATATTTCTTGAGATCATGATCAATAGTATAGTTAACCCTGGCAGCTCTAGACATCGTGGCTCCAATCAGCAATGATGGGCTCCGAGAGAGGCTGGCTGAAATCTCTTCACGAACACCTTGTAAAGGGTGATCAATCTGCAGTAGTATAAAATCTAACTTTGACTGTCAATAGTCCGGAGCAACATCCAATCTTACATAGTTTTCAATTCCTCGTGCCCTCAACTATAGCAACGCCCAATACTACCTCGTATGTTGACCAGTGCCGCTAGCGATTCCACCATCACGCCGACCTTGCTGTTCATAGTATAAGCCAATGCTTTCAGCCAGCCACTAAAAGGCCTTCGGGAGCATAGAATTAACGCTTCCAGCTTGGTAGAATAGGCGTATATTCAAAGTCTTACCTCGTGACAGTGATATGCCTTATTATATTCTTTCTCTGCGCCTGGAAGCGATGGACTCTCCAAAGATGACCACGGGACTAGTTCACAGTTATTTCGTGGGGCGTACTAGCGCCCATATCGATCGCAGGTGCCATCAAAAAGCCCACAAGTGAGCAGAGCCCGTGTCATACTCAATGTGGAGAGCTCAGCATAGTTATCTACAGAGGAGAAGGATCGTCAGAGTAAGCTGCAGAACTAGACATATCCTCCGCCGGAGCTAACTCTCACCCCAAGCTCAAGGCCCTGCGAAGCCGGATCCACCGCATCAAGCGTAGCAGATATCGGAGTATAACACTAAAGAAGTTTTACTCCGTACAGGTCAGAGGTTAAAAAAACAGAATACCCCTGGCCCAATATAACAATTTATTAGGGTAGGTTATTAACTTAGGCACCGTGGGTGATTATTAAACAGTAGTGAATACGCCATGTAACTACTGGGCTTCCCTCCAGGAGGCCAGCAAACACCTTACCAACCTTACCTGGTCTTCTGGCGCAGCCATTACAACCTATCGCTCCTCTTCACCATATCTGGTCAACCCTGACACGTTAGCTCATCACCTCTAAAACAGTATTCGTAGGTTATTTGAAATCAAGTGAGAGAATAGATCAACAACTTCCAGAAATTGCGTTCTAATGTTTTGGATTTTACTTTGTAGCTTCGGCATCTGGTTGGTAAACAGATAAGTTCCAGTCAATTTTAATGCGCATAGCATAGTTCAAGTTTTCTTCAGCATCGCGGACAATCAAACTCCTGTCATATATCACAACAGTATCTCCATTAAAGAAATCAGACACTATTCAAGGCTCAGTTATACATTTTGCCCTACGATTCAACCCACTTCTGTTCTATATATACACTGTAAATAGAAGTCACGCTATGTCTAATCTGGCTACGGCCATAGTGTTGGAGGCTCAAGGTGAAAAGACCACGAGTTTTCTCCCTCCAAATGCCATGCACAGTCTCATCCTCACCCCGAATGACTCCGTTGATAAAGTCAAGAGTACCTCTGCTACTGTACTCGCTCAGGCCCACCGGGTAGTGTCGATCCAGCGGAGTTTAATGTCGAATGGGAGCCACTCGCTCTCCACGACAGCAGTGAGTTGTCTGTCGCTTGCGTCGGCTCCAAAGAATCCTCAGAGACAGGGACATAAGTATCTCCAGGTACCTTGCTACCGGCTGAGTAGGGATAGGTACCAGCGCATACTCCGTACATGGGGCATATGGGGAGAAATCCCGTGACTGCTCCGACTGCCGATGATGACATAATCCGGGCAATGCACCAGGAACGGGCTCTAATTGGCGGATCCACAGCTGGCTATCACATGCGGGGGTGGTGATTGGCCCCAGCGGCCCGGACAGCTGATACGGACAACCTTGTGACGCCAGCGACAGATTCCATGGGACAATCGACTGCGTGCATGAGTCGTTCTTCTCTGCCTGCTGGTCTGCCTATCGGTCTTGCTTCTGCCAACCAGTCTTCAACCCTCCTATCCGCCTGAATCCTCCCCGACGACCTGATCTGCCATAGAGAGCGCCTTGCCCCCTCTCGCTGACTTGTCCATCATCCCCGACGGTACATAGTACTGCTACTATCGCTAGCTACTACTTCCTGCGCCGTCATTCCTCCGTGTCCGTCCAGCTCCCAACGTTCGCTTCATCTCGGCCGGCTCTGATGGATTACATCGTGTCTCCCCGGACTTTCCTTTAGTCAGGTATTCACTGTGGTCATTCACTCCCCATACAACCTGTCAGCCATCTACCTTGTTCCCTGTGGTGCTAACCTGTGATCATCGCTGGTAGATCCCTCGTCGTTGTCAGAGTCCTCTCCCGTGATCCCAGCTCCAACGACAACTCGCTTCCTGGACTTCCCAGAAGGCAAACGGGGGTCACGTTCCTCTCATTCCCCATCACCTGTCTGGGGTACTCTTTGGTCCTCTCCTTACCACCTTGTTCATTCCCTCTTTTCTGAGCTCCTACTCATCTCCGTGTCTCCCTTCTCTGACCCCAAAGATGCGACCCCTTCTGGACGAAGCGAAGCGGCGAGTGGACCGTCGACTCAGTGCCAGCCGACAGTCACTTTCGACGAGCCGCATCTTCCCCAGCGCGTTGCCGGAACGACTAAAAGACGACCACGATGCTCAAGTCGATTACACTGCTCCTCCTGGCGGAGGTGGGACGAAAGAGGGCCACTTCCAATACATGCAACAATCGATTTTCGGGATGATTGCCGCCGTTGGTTCTCAGTCCGACTTCCATGCGCGGTTCGACGACTCGTCCGACAGTGAACGGGACACCGACCGTCCGCCTCAGAAGCGCACCGAGAAGGAATCCCAGGCCACGGATGCTCCGCCATCATCGAAGAACGAGAAGAAAGCGCTGAGGTCCCCCCAACGACCGAAAAGCCCATCTCAGGAAAGAGGACGTCGCCATCGGAAGACGCTCTCGGGCAGTCGGATTCTGCGGCCGTTAATGCCAGGTAGCAGCCAGAGACAAGGAGGAGCCCAAACGGAACCGTCGACGGGGAACCAGATGTCTCGCGTACCATCCCCAGAACGACCTCGCAGCACCACTCCTCGCGCGGCTCCTGTTCTGAGCCGCATGGTTGAAGCGCAGGCCCTCTTTGACTCCAAAGGTTCAATGAATCAATCTCCACGATCTCCACCTGCGGAAACGCAGGAGGAGCAAAGTCAAGAGCAGACATCTGCTTCGCCACTGTCTCTCAGGTTGATGGAAATGTTTGGCTTTGAGTCCCCAGAGAAGGTGCTTGTCGAATACGCCTGTTCTTTGGTGCAAAGCATGCTCCTGCAGGGCTACATGTACGTCACCGAAGGCCACATCTGTTTCTACGCCTACCTTCCCCGAAAATCCACGGTGGCCATCAAATCCGGCTATCTGTACAAACGCGGCCGGAAGAACCCTAAATACAACCGCTACTGGTTCTCATTGAAAGGTGACGTCCTCTCATACTATGCCGACCCGTCCAACCTGTATTTCCCCAGCGGTCATATTGATCTGCGATACGGAATCTCCGCTTCCCTCAGTGAGCCCAAGGAGAAAGACAGGGAGGCCAGGGATTTCCAGGTCACGACGGACCAACGGACATATTATTTCCGGGCCGATAGCTCTACGAGTGCGAAAGAATGGGTGAAGTCGCTGCAGAAGGTTATCTTCCGGACTCATAACGATGGCGACAGCGTTAAGATCTCCTTTCCGATTGAGAGCATCATAGACATAGAAGAAAGCCCCATGGTTGATTTCGCAGAGACCTTCAAGATCCGCGCAATCGAGAGTGGCGAGACGTATGCTATTGATGAGGTATGGCCTTCTTTGACAAGATGGCATGCTGGTGCTGACCGTTATCCCAGTATTATTTCTCCTTCTTTAATGACGGACAGGATGCCTTCAACTTCGTGAAAGGCTTGGTGAGCGAGTCTCAGGCCAAGAATCCTTCTCGAGAATCACCCCAACCAGGTCGCACAACTCCCCAAAGTCGAGCTCGCGGCTCTCGAGCGAGGTGGTCCCTTACCAGCGGGCTCAGTCAGGTGCTAGGAAGCTCAGATGCCCGACGACGACGCAGTGCAAGTGCGAGTCAATTCAGCCCCGGACGGGATGCAGCTGGACTATCGCCGACCTCCAGGCAACGAGACTTGTCGGAATCGTTTGTAAACTCTTTCGACCAAGCAACCGAATCTTCAACCGTGTTGCAGTCGATGACCGATACGGCAGAATCCGCGAGCCAGATCTTGAACCGAAGTGATGTCTTTCAGTATCCGGCTATGCAACCTTTTCGGAGACAGTCGCTCAGTGAAGACCAGTTTGGTCGCCGTCATTCAGACGAAACGGCCCGGTCGACGAATGATATTGCACGACTTGGTCCAGGTATCACCCCGAGGGACGTTCAACGGTTTTATCCGCCGAGCGACTCTGACCATGATGCACAAGACGCGGCTAGAGTTCAACAATCGGCATCCAGTCTCAATGAACTTGTCAGAGCTGGGGCTTACCCTCTTCAGCGTGCGGCAGGGCTGGCGGAGTACCTGAGAAATCGCTCGAAGCAAATGGGTACTCTTCTTGCCAGCGAGTCTATGGGTTATATCGAAAAGGTTTCGGGCATGTGGGCTGGTGGCCGCAGACACTACGGCGAAGCAGAGGGCATCTTACCGGACGACCAGGATGTCGACCCTGAAGATAAGGAGGATGGTTGCAACCATGGAGATCGGTTCCGTGCTCATTTTGCCCTCCCCCCGACCGAAAAGCTCCAGGCAACATATTTTGCTTACTTGCATCGTGTTCTTCCGCTGTATGGCAAAATCTATGTCAGCCAGAAGAAGCTATGTTTCCGCAGTCTCCTCCCTGGTACTCGCACCAAGATGATTCTTCCTCTGAAGGACGTTGAAAACGTCGAGAAAGAGAAAGGATTCCGCTTTGGATATCACGGCCTTGTTGTCATCATCCGGGGCCACGAAGAATTGTTCTTTGAATTCAACGCGGCCGATGTCCGCGATGATTGTGCTGTTACGATCCATCAGCACCTGGAGTCTGTGAGATTTCTGTCCGAGTCCGGCATGCTCGCTGAGCAGGAGCAAGATGAGTCGGAGGCTGCAAAAGCAGAACACCGTATGCTACAGGAAGCCAGAAAGGACGCATCTGGCGGGCTCATCCCACAAACACCATCGGACGAGTCCCCCGAGATTCATCCGATTTTCGATGACCCTCGTGCTTCTATAATTAACTTCAAGCCTACTGAGTCCCTGCGGATCACATGCCTGACTATTGGGTCTCGTGGCGATGTCCAACCGTACATTGCGTTATGTAAAGGACTGCTTGCGGAAGGCCATCGGCCTAAGATTGCAACCCACGCAGAGTTCGAACCTTGGATACGAAAGCATGGTATCGACTTCGCCCCGGTTGAGGGAGATCCTGCCGAGCTAATGCGCATCTGCGTGGAGAACGGAATGTTTACGTATTCCTTCCTGAAGGAAGCGTCCATGAAGTTTCGCGGTTGGATCGACGATCTTCTCTCATCGGCCTGGAGGAGCTGTCAAGATAGCGACCTTTTGATCGAGTCACCCAGTGCAATGGCTGGTATTCACATCGCCGAGGCTCTGCGGATCCCCTATTTCCGAGCCTTCACCATGCCATGGACTAGGACGCGGGCGTATCCCCATGCGTTTGCCGTGCCGGAACACAAGATGGGTGGTGCATATAACTACATCACCTATGTGATGTTTGACAATGTGTTCTGGAAGGCCATTGCGGGCCAGGTAAATCGCTGGAGGCAGTCCGAACTGGGTCTCAAGGCGACCAACTTGGATAAGATGCAGCCCAACAAGGTCCCGTTCCTTTACAACTACTCGCCTTCGGTCGTGGTTCCGCCGTTGGATTACCCAGACTGGATCCGCATCACAGGATACTGGTTCCTTAGTGAGGCAAGTGACTGGACGCCGCCAGCAGATCTGATGGCGTTCATCCAACGTGCCCGTGACGATGGCAAGAAGCTTGTGTACATCGGATTTGGCTCGATTGTAGTTTCGGACCCGTCTGCGCTGACGCGGACGGTCGTCGAATCGGTCCAAAAGGCCGATGTACGGTGTATTCTGTCCAAGGGTTGGTCCGACCGACTGGGCGATCCGGCCAGCGTGAAGTCTGAAATCCCCCTGCCGCCGGAGATCTTCCAGATCCAGGCGGCACCCCACGACTGGCTCTTCTCGCAGATTGATGCTGCCGCGCACCATGGCGGCGCCGGAACGACTGGCGCTAGTCTACGTGCTGGCGTCCCCACCATCGTGAAACCTTTCTTCGGAGACCAGTTCTTTTTCGGCACCCGGGTGGAAGATCTGGGCGTTGGCATTTGTTTGAAGCGGCTGAATGTCAGTTTGTTCTCTCGGGCTTTGTGGGAGGCTACCCACAGTGAGCGCATGATCGTGAAGGCTCGCAACTTGGGACAACAGATTCGGAGCGTAAGTGGCAGACCTTTGTAATGGGAGATTTTGGCTAATGTTGAACAGGAGGACGGTGTGGCCACTGCGATCCAGGCAATCTACCGTGATCTCGAGTATGCTAAAACCCTGGCTCGACAGCGATCTATCGTGTCGTCGACGCCGTTCTCGCCGACCCCTTCGGCCAAGACAGTCGCCGAACAGGAGGTCGACGATGATGTTACCGACAGTGAAGAATGGACTTTTATCGGGGACGAGACGGACATTGACATCTCCCGACGCGTCCGCGGTCGAGCAGTGTCAGATGTGGATATGCTCCCCGAGCCGCTTGCCGTTCGGAGCCCGGAGCTGGCGCAGTGATATGGGATTTGTTGGCTTACGATTGACGACATGGCATTTGAGTCACGACTAGCTTTAATGATTGGTATTTGGACGGATTTGCGTTTTGTTTCTGGCATTGTCACAGCGATTGCTGACGGCGTTTCTGGTGCGCATTTCTCGGTTGATAAGAGATGCTTTATGGATATTCCTGTTGATAGAATGGTATAGTGGTCGGCGCCGGGCGAGTGAGATTCCCAGGTAGTGTGATGATGGATATCAATTGATTTATATTTTCCAACCCATGTGCCCGAGGATATACAGCGACCTGCGTGAAAGAACTCGTCTAGAACCGAATCAAACAATGCATACATAGAAGCCAGTGAAATGAACTGAGGTTATTTTGTCTCCGTCTCGTCCTCGTCGCCTTTACCTTCGGCCTTTTCTTTCCGCCGCTGCATGACGTCCCAGTTATAGACTCTAGCGGTGGCCACTTCCATAGTCTGGATGTGTTAGTCTCGTCGCAAGCAACACGACACCCTCCAAAAGACCCAACAGTCACAGCGTCCAAGGAAGAGGGAGGACATACCGTAATCTGCTCCCTCAAAAACTCCAAATCCTCCTCACAATGTGCCAGACTCAGCTCCGCGGCGGCCAGCTTCTCACGCAGCATCGTCTCCGCCTCGGCGATCGGATACGCCAGCATAACATTCGCGCCGAGCCAGAGGTACACCTCGTCGGTCTGGTCCGGGTGGATGGCGGCGCGGGCGTAGAGAGTGTCGTTGAGCTCGAAGCTGGTCTCGAGCGGGTCGGCGGAGGCGTCGCGGCGGCGCTTGAGGAAGGACACCATCTCCAGCGTCTTTTTGATGTCCGGGATCTTGTCGCGCAGGCCGACGGCGCGGTTCTGTGCGTTCACCTCCATGAACTGGTACTTGGAGATCATCTCTTGGAAGTTGCGGAGCGTCTTTTCGACGTCGGCGCGGGTGGAGACGTAGTCGGTGACATTGTCGACGAAGGGGGCGACGGGGATGCCGCGGGGGTTCGTTTGGGGGGTTATTCTGGGTAGTTAGTTGGTGTGTTCTTCGTTATGGATGTGGATGGCGTGGTCATGGTGGTGGTGGTGGTGGTGAGGGGTGGAGGGGCCGTGTTGGGAGTTGGCTGGACGTACGAGGAGCGGGATTCTGCCATGGCGGCATTGACTGGAAGAGGAGAGAAGGGGAAGATGTGTGATGGAGTTATCCGAGTGACGTCGTAGTTGTAGTGTTGTAGTGGTGATAGTGGTGGTGGGAGAAATTGAGTGACGGCAGAAATCATGTGGGGGAGCAGCTTGCCTGTTCGGGCAAGGTCTCTGTACTTCTCTCCTCTCTCCGTGTACTTCCTCCTACTCCTACTTCTACTTCCACTTCAACTTCTACATTCTCTATCTCCCAGATGGTCCGTCTCATCACGACCCCCCGCATCCTCGCCGCCTTCGACGCCATCCCCTCCGATCGTCGTTCGCACCTCGACCTCCCCGACACCCTCTCCCTCGACGCTCCCATCTCCCACGCCCAACTCATTCGTCTAGCACGCTATGTCCGCACCGAGTCGACATCTCTCAGCCTCCCACGCGAGGACTGCAGTTTAAACGCCCTCCTCCGAGGAACCAAACTCTACATCCCTCCTCCGCCCCCGAAACCCACTCCAGTACGACCACCTCATCCCCGTCTCAATCCACCATCCTAACACAGACAATCCAGACCCCCGAATACCTCGCCTCAAAAGCGCGTCTCCTCGCCGCCGCGGAAGCAGACGCCTACCGTCGCATGACGAATCCAACCCCCCTTACCGGACCGTCCGGCCCATCCCCCATCTTTGCGACACACGCCCCAACCCCCGCCGATGAACCCGACGCCGACGCCAGCCCCGAAACCCTCACCCCGTCACTGGTGCTGAATATCTTTCTCTCTGTGCTGATCACCGGGTTCAGTGTATACTGGGCGCTGACTAGTTTCCCGACTCCGGAGCAGCTTACGACGGCGGTTGCGTCGTTGTGGGGTGGGGGGCGAGCTGTGAACAGGCCATCATCTAGTCGGGCGGGCACGTCCGAGGCAGTCCGCGTGCTGTTGTCGTTGTTTGCTGCGTTGGGGGTCGGTGTCGCCGAGGTGCTTATCTATGCGATATACTGGCACAAGGCGGGAGAGGCGCGGAAGCGCGAGAGGAAAATGCGAGAGCGGAAGGAGGTTGTGGGGAGTGAAGTGCTCAGTGGGCGGCCTGACCACCGCATCCAGGATGGTGGTGAGGTGGCAGCTGCCGCGGAGAAGGAGGAGATCTGGGGGCGAGGAGCTAACGGCGGTCTTCGTCGGAGAGTCCGCGAACGATGGGAACAGGATCAGATGCAGACCCGGGGTGAATCTCCGGAGTAAGTGATGCTATCCCATTGACGATATACAGGATGATACCCCCGAGTCGAAGACTCGTTTGTACGATACACCTACGGCAAAGACCGAAAAGAAATCAATTCGATGAATATTATGGTATTCCCTCTAAACTAAACATCTTATGCAAAGCTAAATCAAGCCTACACCGTCGCTTGTAATCGTTAATGCATTGAGATGCTGCTATCAAGTCATTAGTGCTCGTCAGAAGCCGCTGGGGTGGTATCATATGCGATCATAACAGTTATTGTTTTGTTTCGTTTTGTTTTTGACGAAGTCGGTCGTGGTTGGAGTTGTGGTTGAGTTGACACCGTCTGACTGTCCGAAGTCAACGTTCCAATCCAGGGAGCAGAATCAAACCCGTTTCTCGAGGAGCAGGGTACCCGACGGGGTCTTGCTGCTGAAGCCGCCGTCGCGGCTGAAGATCTTCTCGCCGCGAAGCCACGTCTCGCGCACCATGCCGCGCAGCGTGCGCCCCTGGTACGGCGAGCACTTGTTGCGGAAGAGCATGGTGCTGGGCTCGACAACCCACTCGGCGGAGTCGTCGAAGACGCAGATGTCGGCGTCGAAGCCCGGCACCAGGTCGCCCTTCTGGCGCTCCAGGCCGACCTGCGCGGCGGTGTTGGCGCAGCACAGCCGCACGATGTCCTGCAGGGCCTGGCGGGTCTTGGTGTCGTCGGCGCCGGAGAGCGCCTTGCGCCGGCTGATCTCCGTCCACAGGATGGGGAGACCCAGGCCGACGGAGGAGATGCCGCCCCAGGCGGAGAAGAAGCTACCCTCGTTGTTGTTGAGGGTCTTGGCCGGGCCGTCGGCGGGGGCATCGTCGCTGGCGCCGCCGGGGACGTGAGCGGGGAGCAGCTTTAGGTCCGGCGTGCAGGGCGAGTGGTCGGAGACGACGGTCTGGATGACGCCGTCGTCGGCGTAGCGCTCCAGCTCGGCCCACAGGGCGTCCTGGTTGCGCTGCGAGCGGATGGGCGGACAGCACTTGTGGCGGGTGTCGCCGTCGCGGATCTCCTCGGCGGCCAGCGAAAGGTAGTGGAAGCAGGTCTCGGCGGTGATGGGCACGCCGTTGGCGCGGGCCTGGCGCAGCAGCGGGATGGCCTCCATGGCGGAAAGATGCACGATGTGCAGGGGCAGCTTGGGGGCGAGGTGAGCGAGCGACAGGATCTCCTCGACGGCGCAGGTCTCGTACGACGACGGCCGCGAGGCCAGGAACGTCGAATAGGCCTCGACGGGGCCGGCGGGCGCCTCGGGCTCACTGCCGCCGGTGACGGGGGGCACCATCTCCGCGTGGAACATGAGAGTGGTGGGCTCGTCGGCCAGTTCGGCCATGGCCTTGCGGATGTCTTCCGACGACACGGCGGGGAACTCGTCCACCTACATGCTGTTAGCACCACACGAGAAACGAGCGACAACAAGGAGAGAACTTACGCCACTGTCGATGAGGAAACCCTTGAAGCCACGGACACCCTGCTGGACAAGCGCCTTGAGTTCGCCGGCGTTACCGGGGATGATGCCACCATAGAAGCCGACGTCAACCCAGCATTTGCCCTGGGCGGCCTGGAGCTTCTCCTTGAAGCCGGCGACGGTGGTGGTGGGTGGGATGGCATTCAGCGGCATGTCGATGACGGTGGTGACGCCTCCAAAGGCGGCCGCTTGCGTGCCGGTGTAGAAGCCCTCCCACTCGGTGCGGCCAGGCTCGTTGAGGTGCACATGGGCGTCCACCAGACCGGGCAGCAGCACATGCGGCGAGTAGTCGTGATACGGCGTGCCCTCGGGGAAGTCCGAAGCGGGAATGACAGAGTCCAGGACGGCAGTGATCTTACCGGTGGTGCGAGAGATGACTATCGTGGCCGAGGTCAGACGGCCGGAGATGACGGCGCGCGACGAGGTAATGACGGCGATGGCCGGGAGTTGGGCGTCCATGTCTGTGTTATGATATGGAGGAGAGAAGGAGAGAGAAAGAAGAGAGAAAGAGGGAGAACAACAGGCCAAACGAAGGTCAGAGGGTAAGTATACGATATGATACGCCCGAGATAAGTGAAGGCAAGGGACTCTGACTGATAAGAGAAGGAAGGATGTTTCGAAGAGAAGAGAACGAATCCGGGGTATCGATAAGAGTCTTATATATCCTGCTGCTCGTGGGAAACGATCGAGTAACAAAAAATCTCCCGGTCCACCTCAGGTTCCGGGTCCACCGGTGCCACCGGACGGTCTGCTGCAGGTTTTCTTATCAGTCTGTGTGTTGTTGTTAGTGGCTTTCGTTATCGATCCAACGGCGTCGCCGGCCGCGTTGATGATTCTGCAGACTGGTGCAGAAAGGGAGAGCAGATGTCTGGGCGGTGGGAATACCCTCATTGTTGCCCCTTCTGGCCTCCCTCGTCCATGTCGCCCTTGGGGATGCCTCGCAGCCACGATCTCTTCCTCAGGCGGTGACAGCCCGACCCGTGGTTCTGTATCGGGCGCCTCCGGCATCCGCCGTCGGATATCTCCCCTGCACCGCATTGCTCATGCCGGTTACTCGATCAAAACCCCTGCAGACCGTTTCCCTTACTCGATCGATTACTCGATCAGTTCTCCTCTGTTGGGCCGCCATTGCTCCGTGTGCCGTTTCTTAGCCTCGGAATGCACAGACAGGCCCCATGACGATGGCACGGTGGATTCTAGATGCCTCGTGAATAAATTTCTTATCGGGGGTTCCCGCAGCGTTGCCACCAGGCCCAACCCATGGAACACTGGGAGAATTTCTTATCAGTAACTCAAAACACTCTCCAGAGACTATAACCGGTCTGTAGCCTGTCATGACATCAGTCGTCCAGGACTTGTAGGTCCGTAGGTATACTTCCAGTCGTCCCCTATGCTGAGGGCTCAGACGCACAAACGCGCTCGGATGATCAACGCCGCCAAGACAAGAGGGGAACAAAAGGCGAGGATCGGGCAGAAATCCATGTTCGCCTCGGCCGTCGTCAATGGTGAATGATTCCGCAATTGACTTCGCGGTTCCACTCCATGCCTGTGTTGCAGACAGATTGGCTCCCAGGTTGTATACCGTCGATGCAAGAAACTGAAGCATATCGAAACGACAGTCGTACGTCTCACGTCCTTCCAAAGGAGTAGCTCAGGGTATTTTCGATCGAGCTTTGTCTACAGCTCATAGACAATCTTGTAAAAGGAGATCTTTCCGTCTCGGTACTCCTGAAATCCCTCGGGCGCTGCGTCCGGTCCGTGATAGACCTTGGGGTGACTCGAGCTGACTACTCGCAAGCAACATCTCGAAGAGTCCGGCGCAGAGGTCATAGTCGTTTGGAGAAGCCTAGCGAGCGTCAGCCAACACCAGCAGATCGGAAAGAGTCTAACCTACCGGCCACCTGAGTTCACCATAAGTATGGTTTTCCAGAAACGCAGTCCATACGAGGACATCCGTGACCCGAGCCCCTGCAGCAACGTTCTCCGTGTGGGCTTTTCCAGGTCGCACAGTGCAGAGGGTTCCACCGCTGCGGAGGGTATGCGAGGCCGGGATAGATGAAGTCGGGTTGCCGACGGTATCGAATATGTGCTGCAGGATCGGGGCCGCCTGCTTGATCTTCTTAACGACATTGCATTTTTATAGCCAAAGACGCGTCTGGCTCCGTACAAACGGACCAAGTCAGCATGTCGAGGGCTGCAAGTGGTCACCACATCCAGGCTGCACATCGACGCCAATTGTCGGCAGTCAGATCCAAACCATACGGTATCGGTCGGGAGGAAGAGGCACGTACAACAGCCTCCCTGGACGGGCATGCTGATCGCCTTATCTTTGAAGCGATCGAGATTAAGGCAGTCCTTCGAGCATAAGACGAGCCATGGTGTCGCACAGGCTAGAGGAACCGTACTCGCTTCTGCGTGGGATATACTTGCGGGAATTTTGAAGGATATCCGATCGTCCGTCATGCAGTGCTGGCTATACCCTCCCTGAATGCACTGCTGTCGAACTCTTGCACTGTACCAAGATTAGAGAATATATCGCTGCATTAGGTCCGCACGCACTATCGGTGGGATTTTGCACAACATGGGGGAGCTTGCCCAGCAGTTGATGGCCTAAGGCCGAGGGGATTGGCTTCTCTTCTGGCAGTCGTGGAGAGGCCCCTTCGCTCACGCTGACGACTTGGGCGATGTTGGGTGGAAAGTTCATCTTGATGATTGAGGGAGAATGAAGTAGAATAGAAGTTGAAGTGGCGGCATGGGTAGTGTCCCCTATACATATTTTGTAGCATTGCTTGACTCATCTGATTATATAGAAGTGTTTCCTAGAGGAAGGAACGAGGGAAAAGAAAGACCGTTGACTTTGTATACTTCCCCCCAGTGGCGCTAGTCCCGATTCGGCCACAATGACTTCAAAGGGAAATCTTCATGTTTTCCTCCGCGGCATCATCCAACCCGCAATTCTCTCGCGCCGTCGGCCAATGGCCCCATAACACCACCCACGACATAATGCCCCAACCATAAACATGCAGCCTCTCTACCGTTTACGACTGAATCCCGCCCGGACGCTGCGGGCGCAACCCCGATGGCCACGCCCATCCCGTCCTCTGCTGGTCCCCGTCCCCGTCCCGGTACGCCTTGCGACGACAGCAACTTCACTCTCGAAAAAGCTCGATCTCCTCGCAATCGACCGGAAATGGCAGGAGAAATGGCACACCGACGCTGCGGCCAAACCTTCGTCCGTGAACGGCGCCGCACCCGACAAACAAAAGTCCTATATCCTGTCCATGTTCCCGTACCCCTCCGGAACGCTGCACATGGGCCATCTGCGCGTGTACACGATATCAGATGTGCTCGCGCGTTTCTATCGCATGCGTGGCCATGACGTGCTGCATCCGATGGGGTGGGATGCGTTTGGACTGCCGGCGGAGAATGCGGCGATCGAGCGCGGGATCGATCCGGCCGAGTGGACGAGAGATAACATTGCTCGCATGAAGGCGCAGCTGCGGAGTATCTCGACTTCATTTGATTGGGATCGGGTATGGACTTGTATTGCGCATTTGTGGCTCACATGGCTTGGTTGGGCTTGCTGACGGGTGTTTCGGTACTAGGAACTGGCGACGTGCGCCCCGGAATTCTACGAACATACGCAGCGGATATTCCTCAAGTTATATGAGAAAGGTCTGGCGTACCAGGCGGAGGCTCTGGTCAACTATGATCCAGTGGATAAGACAGTATTGGCCAACGAGCAGGTGGGTGTGGCTCAACGCGATGGGCTCCGCATGTGATCTAACGCTGCACCAGGTCGATGCGAATGGCTTTTCCTGGCGCTCCGGCGCGAAAGTCGAGCAGTTGAACCTGAAACAGTGGTTCTTTCGTATTACCGCTTTCAAAGAGGCGTTACTGAAAGACCTCGACTCCCTTTCCGGCGGCTGGCCAGAACGCGTATTGACCATGCAGCGGAACTGGTTAGGCAAGTCCTACGGGGCTAAGATCAAGTTCCCTGTGAACGTGGAGGGAAGCAAGAAGACTGATCTTCATGTGGATGTGTTTACAACCCGCCCGGATACTCTCTACGGTGTGGAATATGTTGCCCTTGCTCTGAACCACCCCATCGTCCTGGAGGCTGCCAAGAAGGACACAGCCTTACGCCAATTCCTGGACGAGGCGGCATCGCTGCCGCCCGACTCTAAAGCTGGCTATAAGCTGGCTGATGTGAAAGTGTCCCACCCTCTGCATATCATAGACAAAGAGTCCCCCGATGTTGCTCGCAAACTGCCGGTTTTTGCGGCACCCTACGTCCTCAGCGATTATGGAGAAGGCGCTGTGATGGGCGTTCCAGGCCATGATTCTAGAGATATGGCCTTTTTCAAGGAAAACGAGAATCCTGAGTTCATACCAATGGTGATCGAACCCGAGCCCACAACTGGGGCAGATTCCAACCCCAGTGCGTGTTTGGTCCCTGCCGAAGACGCAAAGGCCATTACACAAGAAGGCTTCCTCTCCGCAAGATGTGGAAAGTACCATGGCATTCAATCCCGAGAGGCGGGGAAACAGATCATCAGTGACCTGAACCGCGTGGGCCATGCTGATGCCGTTGAACAATGGCGATTGCGAGACTGGTTGATTAGCAGACAGCGCTATTGGGGCGCACCCATTCCCATTATACATTGCGGCGACTGTGGCCCTGTTCCAGTGCCTGATGATCAGCTTCCCGTCAAACTACCCAAAATCGAAGGCGAGTGGCTGAAAGGGAAGCGAGGAAATCCTCTCGAGGCGTCCGACGAGTGGGTGAACACTAAATGTCCCAGCTGCGGCAGCGCAGCCAAACGCGATACCGACACGATGGACACCTTCGTTGATTCCTCGTGGTACTACCTCCGATTCTTGGATCCCGCGAACAAAGACCGGCCGTTTTCACCCTCGTTAGCTCGCCCCGTCGATGTGTACATCGGCGGTGTTGAACACGCCATCCTTCACCTGCTGTACGCCCGATTCATATACAAATTCCTTGCACAGTCCGAAATCTCCCCAGAGCTGCCGAAGTCTGAAGAATCTTCCGCGCCGGCAGAACCATTCAAAACACTTCTCTCACAGGGCATGGTCCATGGCAAGACGTACTCCGAGCCGTCGACCGGCCGATTCTTGCACCCCGACGAGGTTGATCTCTCGAGTCCAGATAAACCCCTGATCAAGGGGACACAAGTGACTCCCAATGTGTCTTTCGAGAAAATGTCCAAGAGCAAACACAACGGCGTTGACCCTACGCAGTGCGCGTTGAAATACGGTGCAGATGCCACGCGCGCGCACGTGCTCTTCTCTGCGCCAGTCAGTGAAGTGTTGGAGTGGGACGAGACAAAGATCGTGGGTATCGAGCGCTGGTTCGGCCGTCTCTGGAAGCTCGTGCTGGAGGCGCAACAGACACTGGTCTCATCATCATATCTGCCCGACCTAGACACTGCTGCCATGCCCGACTCGTTGCAGGGTCTCAGCGATAGCGACGCCGATGCCGTCCTCTTCACCCATCGCACAATCTCGTCTGTCACCAGCTGTATCGAAACAAACCCCTATGGCCTGAACACTGTGATTTCGGACTTGACCAAATTGACGAATGCACTAGCCTCGTCCACCCCTACGTCCCCGCAGATTGTCTACTTGTGTGTCTCTTCTCTCCTCCGCCTGCTCGCGCCCGTCGCACCCGCGTTGGCGTCTGAATGCTGGGAGATTCTCCACAACACGACGGTCCAAAACGAAGTTGCAGGCTCTGCGGGCGGGGCTCGGACAATTTTTGACTGTCCCTGGCCAACACCACTTCTGTCTGCGGAGCAGGTTGGTGCTCTGGCGACGCGTGGGGGCCAAACCGTCGCTGTGCAGATCAATGGAAAACTGCGGTTTACCGTCACGGTTCCTCGGATGCCGTCGACCACGGCTTCTGAACCCAGTGGAAAGTCTGGCATGACCGCGGAGGGGCAGGATTGGATCGTCAGCCGAGTACTCGAGACCGAAGAAGGTCGCACTTGGTTGCAGCAGAAGAATGACTGGGAAAGGCGGCGCCGGGTAATTGTAGTCAAGGGAGGGAAACTGGTGAACGTCGTCTTCTAGACTGGGGCGTCTCGAGATCGGGTCGCATGGGCAGTGACCCGCACAATGTATTATAGATCTGTAACATAGACGCAGCTCATCTGTACAGTTAGTTAGTTCTCTTCGTGCGACGGCGTAGGACAGGTAGCACATTTGCGATCGGAATGGAGTCGAGTTGGCGATCGAGCGCAAAGTTTGAGGTCTGTCAGTCCCGCTGCAGGACACACTTCGTATTTTCGGATGCTCTCCGTTGCGACGACACAACGGGCATTCGAATCCGGTCTCCAACGCATTACCTGATGGGGCAGATTTTGCGTAGCGCAAGCTAAGGTACGTGTCCGGTTTCATGGTGGGAACTTGTCTGAGCTTCTGTTCCCCTCACGCCGATGAGGGGCAAAAGTTGGTGCGGAGATCAACTTGACGATTGATGACACCAAGTGTCTCCACCCTAAAAGGAGGAACGGCACAGAACCACTACGGAGTACTCTCGGCAGGGACTCGGACATCATGAGTCCCCCGATAGTGTTCCGTGGACAGAGCAAGTGGCCGTGAACAAAGAGCGAGAAATCTTCATATCCTTCGAGCTGAAGATGGTACTGTGCCGGGATCGGACTGAAAATACCCTTATGGTTTTCATGGAGAGAAGAGAAGGAGCTGGTACTATTGCGAGTGGCAAGGTCGATGAGTGTATACACCACGTTTTACACTGCGGTCACGGCGCGGGGATCGTCCAAGAGTCCACTGGCAAAGTAAGCAACAGGATGGCTATACGTATGTCTGCAATTGGATAGGATTTGTGCTGATAAACAGGTTGGACGACATCACCTGCCAGTGTGGATTGCTACCGCTGGTGATGCCTGTCTTTTCCAGGACAAACCAAACCTGGCACCCACCATGCCGTAATGAGGATGTCGACTTATTAAATAGCCTCCTGGTTCCAGTCTAACCTGCATTTTCAGGTCGCCCTCCAGGGAGTTTGTGACAGTTGGGAGTCGGATACTCGGCGTCGAATATTCAATAGGACACGAGCAGCGTTTCTAAGTAAAACCGACATGTTCTGCTGGTCATATCCGTTCCTTCGTTGCAGTGTGAGACTTGTAGGTAGGTAGGACTGGGACTTTGGGACGTATCGTGGGCGTCGTCGCGTTTCCTTATTTCTCGGATAAATTAGCATGACGATCAGAGATTATGGTTAGGATTTCCACGTCTCACCAAGAGCTACATGATAAGCCATTCTGGGACGATAGGAATCCGTGGATAATGAGGAGGAGGAGCGGCGGACGAGTAGGCACGCTTCATGAAGAAGGGAGACTGATGTGGAGTATACTGAAGAGACATCAAGGTGTTGAGGAAGTACTGGTGCTGGAAATTAAAGCACATGAACTGGTATAAATAAAAATCAGATTGATACTAGCTAAGATTTGAGAAGTAGGAATCAGAGTGGTTGGTAGCAGGAGCGTGTTGAATTGTAGGTAGGTGGACAATCTGGCAAAGCGACAATCTTAAGACATCCTCCTAAGTAAGAGGTAACCCGTCACTTCTCATATTACGCATCACGGAGGACTTACAATTGGAAGGTTCAAGGATGATTACCTGATACCTAGGTACTTCCATGGCACACCTATCTACTGAAGCACTGGATGTACATTTCTCTATTGAGCAGGTGTGATGGGCAATGTCCCCCAAGGTGCTCAACCCCGCATGAGGGGTGAGGGGTAGTCCTGATCGGGTATAGCCTCATTCCCCTCTGATCCTCATCATCAACTCCGTAGGGATGTACAAGAATAGATCGCGAATTAGCCTTCTGCTAGGCCGAGGATAGCTTTACTCTCTCTAGTAAAATCAAAACATGCCATATATGGTTTATTCCATCTCTACTTGGTATCCATCGAGCTCCCGAAATTGACTTGCAGTGAGGCTCAGGTTTCAGGCTGAGTTCGCACTATCACCGTCAAGGTTCTCGATTCCGGGACGATCGTACCTGATTACAGACACAAAAGCCTGCAGATGCATATTGGTACTTAGTCTAGTAGTCACGGTGTTGTCGGATTGGACTCTTTGATGAAGCAGTAGTGACTCCACTCGGATGCAGCCTCGTCCGAGGCTTCGCCTGCCCATCACGACGAGATCCACTGCAAAGAAGGATTTTCCTGAAAGACCTAACTACTAGGTAGGTATGTGTCCGTAGAAATATTCTGTTTTGAGCTAAATCATCCTTCCATCATTTTGATGCAATTGGCTCCCCTCATGCCCCGCACATCCGTCGGACCGCCGAGTTTTCTCCCCATCTAGACCGAGTCTGTTTCCAGGCAAACCAGACAGGCAGGTGGTCGAATGTATAGTAGTTTAAGCGACTCTGCACGGACGACATCTTGGCTCGATCGTGACTGGGAAACGGGCTTGTCTGCATTGTCCTGCCAGAGCTGTCAGCAAAGGGTCAGTGAGAGGTGTCCCGCGTGCGGAGAAGATGCGCTCTCCTCATCTCCAATCGCCATCCTTCCACTCAGGGCTCTCCACCCCCTCCCAACTCACCAAATGGGGATCCAATCCGACCACCGGTGCGATGGTCGGTTCCCGTCGTGCTACCACTGACCCATTCCTCCGTTTCGGCGCTATCCAGCCATTACGAAGTGGAGGGGGAGTACAGAGTGGATGGATAGGCACGGAGTAGAGAGATTTAGGTAATTTGGAAAAGCTGAGAGAGGGGAAGGAACAAAGCTATTCTACTGTACAACATGTCTATATATTGGGCAGTATTCCCCGTGCTGAAGGATGTCTTTTCCTCCTCTCCATCAGCCATCACAACCCTCGATCATCTCCATCGACGGATTCGGTAAGCCTCCCACCTCTGTTCCTTCCTCTCTCCCTCTCACACTCCCTGTCTCGGCCTTCGTGGATCCCTGCAACCCTGTTACTTCCACTCCCTGTCTCCTCATCCTACCTTCTGCTGCTTCCTTCTAGTTTACATCACCCGCCTGCATAGTACTCTTCCCCACACCTGTTCATCCCCTCTTTCACCATGTCCCGATTCATCCGGTTTCTCCAACCAGGGATACCTGGATGCTGCCATGCTTCATGTCCGGATCAATTCAAATAGCCTGGCTAACCCACCCATCGACAGGAATTTTTCTTCCTCCATCACATCCATCTACTCTTCCTCACAAACGTCAATTCATTGACCACTCTTCACAATGGTATTTCTCCGTTCTTTCTCCCGCCAGCTCCGGCGGCCTGCCACCTCTCTCCTCTCCGCGCACTCCTCTCTGAAGCCGTCGAGTAGTCCGTTCCGGGCTTCTCCTCTGGCGAGCGGAATCTCCGGTGCACGTACGCTAACCGCCTCTGCGAGTCTACAGGGTAAAGTTTTGATGGTCCTCTATGACGTATGTTCCCGATCCATGATTCCCAACCCGCTGGTCCAGACCCTCGAGCTAATTTCCCGATTAGGGCGGTGAGCACGCCAAGCAGCAGCCCGGTCTCCTGGGTACCACCGAGAACGAGCTGGGCCTGAGAAAATGGCTCGAGGAGCAGGGCCACACCCTCGTCACTACCTCCGACAAGGAGGGTGAGAACTCCACCTTTGACAAGGAGCTGGTCGACGCTGAGGTCATCATCACCACTCCGTGAGTCCTCCGTTCCTATATAGTTCAACAAGTAGCATACCACTGACCGTCCACCTATAGATTCCACCCCGGATACCTCACCGCTGAGCGCCTGGCCAAGGCCAAAAACCTCAAGATCGCCATCACCGCTGGTGTCGGTTCTGACCATGTTGACCTGAACGCCGCTAACAAGACCAACGGTGGTATCACCGTCGCCGAGGTCACTGGCTGCAACGTCGTCTCCGTCGCTGAGCACGTTGTCATGACCATCCTCACCCTCGTCCGCAACTTCGTTCCCGCCCACGAGCAGATCCGTAATGGTGAGTGGGACGTTGCTGCTGTCGCCAAGAACGAATTCGACCTGGAGAACAAGGTCGTCGGTACCGTCGCTGTCGGCCGTATCGGTGAGCGTGTGCTCCGTCGTCTGAAGCCCTTCGACTGCAAGGAGCTTCTTTACTATGACTACCAGCCTTTGAAGCCCGAGATCGAGAAGGAGATTGGCTGCCGCCGTGTCGAGGATCTCGAGGAGATGCTCGCCCAGTGTGACGTGGTCACCATCAACTGCCCTCTGCACGAGAAGACCCGCGGTCTGTTCAACAAGGATCTCATCTCCAAGATGAAGAAGGGTTAGTTGACCCCAATATGCCTTCTCATTTACGTGACGCATTGCTGACTTGATTAGGATCCTGGCTCATCAACACCGCTCGTGGTGCCATCGTCGTCAAGGAGGATGTCGCCGAGGCCGTCAAGTCCGGTCACCTGCGCGGCTATGGTGGTGACGTCTGGTTCCCCCAGCCCGCTCCCAAGGACCACCCTCTCCGTTATGTCCAGGGCCCTTGGGGCGGTGGCAACGCCATGGTCCCCCACATGTCGGGTACCTCCATCGATGCCCAGATCCGCTACGCCAACGGCACCAAAGCCATCCTCGAGAGCTACTTCTCCGGCCGCCACGACTACCGCCCTGAGGACCTTATTGTCAAGGATGGTGACTAT
This sequence comes from Aspergillus terreus NIH2624, assembly GCF_000149615.1. NCBI lineage: Eukaryota > Fungi > Ascomycota > Eurotiomycetes > Eurotiales > Aspergillaceae > Aspergillus > Aspergillus terreus. The sequence continues at coordinate 154,650 of NT_165931.1, read as the reverse complement.
GTCACCAAGGCTTATGGCCAGCGCAATAAGGCTTAAGTGCTTTGGTTTCTTATGAAGTGAATGATTAAGTGTATTTCTGGCGCATGTTTACTGGTCTGAGATGGCCTTACTCGGGTCTTTTGTCCTGGTTTAGTCATTATGATACCTAAAATACATATTTTCTTATTCAACATGTTCGACAAAGTTGGTAGCGGTCGTGCTGAGATGCTGGTATAGGCGCCGGCAGCCACAGTACCGGGTCTAATCCGTGGTTGATAACGGCTTTTCATACTGATACAAGAGAAATTCTGCCAATAGTACGGCTTAATACCATTTTTCAAACGATGCTACAGTTCTTTGTCTATCAGAACTATATCTCATAACCGGTCTTAATGCTCTGATGCCAAGGGCTGTCCACTGTATACAATGAAGAAGGGTGTACTATTGAGAATTTACTGTCTACCCAATCAACAACTGATACAACCCTGACATCATCTGCCGTACAAATTATCTCGTGGCATATTGGACAATACTTTGTTGATCGTCTGCTTGTGCAACCTCCCAAACAAAGAAAATTCAGAACTACGAATGTGGGGTCCGCTGGTATGTGTCCAAGTATGGATCTTCCTGATTTAAGGTTATGTCTCTTGGACATACCAAATGGCTCGGTGGCATGTCCAATCCACCGGTCCGTTCCAGTCCCACGTGTTGGAAGTTTGCTTGCGTGCAAGGTGGTGCGTTTTCTGTCACCGACAATCTGTATAAAGACCCAAACAGAAACATCACAATAGTTGGAAATATCGCTCATGGAATTGCCTTCCCAAACGCCTAAAACCCCGCATGCATGCCGTTGAGAAAAATTGGAAGGAGAAAGCCACGAGATATTACCGTCGCAATCTCGAGCTCTCTCGACTCCCAGGCTCCTCGTCGCTGTCATCCATGAAGCCCTGCTCGAGATCTCGACTCAGGCGGCTCTCAGCCTCGGCCACCGTACTGCGACGTCGTTCTAACGCCTCCCTTCGCGCAGGGTCCATGTCCATCCCAACCATGATCTCCCCTTCCTCATCAAAGATGCTGATGTTATCCTGTTGGTCGTCCGGATGGCCGCGGCGTCGATATATGATCCGCAGAACGCCATCGGCTATGCGATCACGGAGAGAATGGGTATGCGCAGAGATTCTGTGCAAAGGGAGGTACTGCGAGTATCGTTGGTGATAATGCCGGAAGAATGGAGCGACCACGAAGGACAGCAGCAAGTAAAGCGCCAGGGAGATCGCGGCGGGTATGAGAATGGTCTGTGTCCGACTGGTTAGGTGACTATCGATGTGTGGAGGGCCCGGCTCACCCAGCACTGACCTTTGCGAAGCTCGCCGTGGAACCCATGGCGACTGACGCCGTCCCGAGCGGAACGACGAGGGAGTGCTAGTATGCGGAACCAACGGATCGACTGATGATAACCAGTCAAGTACCCCGGATCACCTTCAGATTGTATAACACCGTCACCCTCGGGGAGGCCTCCTGCCACCAAATAGCCACAGTCCGGTGTGGCTTGCCTCACTTTGTCGGCAGAGCGGCCAGACTGGAATGAGGGTCCGATCCGCGATCACCGAGTTGCTTCTCCTGTCCCTCTCCGGCACTGCGTGGGTGCCTGGGTGTCACGTGATGTATTTTATTCATAGAGTCTCACGTGATCTCGGCGGCTGCTACCGCGTTCTAGAGCCGCCCCCTAAATGCCCCGTGCTTCAGACGCTCCAGAGTCCAAGACGTGAACTTCAGCAACCAGACTCTTAGACCTGGTCACATCCAACCAAGGCGAGGTGCCTTTGGCAAGTCGGAATCGACCGCCTCGTCTGCCGTGACCGATCGCGGTGCTGTGTATATTGGTGCTCGGAGAAAGAGAGTGAGCTTCCTGTATTTGGGTCCCCTCTCACTCTACCGCTGCTCCGCAGCGGGTATTTACTAGTGTCATTCAGGAGTGCAACGCACCTGAACGACGTGATTATTGCCTGACGTTGGAAGAATCCTCGCCGTCTCAGGGGCTAGGGAAAGAGAGATCGACAGATTTGGGGCAAGCACCCCCAGCGCGACGAAACAAAGAACCTCACTAGTGGACCACGCTCATGCTGCGCCCTGCATCCCCCCAGCGACGCCTGTCAAGATGCCAACAACCACACCCGCACCTGACAAATCGAGGCAGACTTCGGCCGGCAAATCGTTCTTCGGGAGGAAACTACACAAGGAGCGACCTGTCGATGAACGATATGAGGGATACGTAGGAGGCTACGACAACCTCGTGCCGCCCGGTAGCGCTGCGGGCTCTCGCTCGTCCCGACACTCGAAACGATCATCCATCCAGTCGGTAGACATATCTCACGACATGGACCCTGCTGGAATCCCCGGAGTCATCACATCTATTCCGTTCGAGGCCCTACCCACCGACAACAAGTCGCCCATCCCCGTCGATTCGCTGTCGAAACCCGACCCCGCCGCTCGAAAGGAGCCCGCACCGAACCATATTGCGAAGGGCGCAGGTGATTTTCATCAATACCCCGTATGGGATCCTACCGCCGTACGGGACAACAATACCTATATCCATCCGACAGGCCCTCGCCCACCACCGCACGCCTCCAATATGACCATGTCCGGCAGTTCAACAGGCGACAAAGGCGCGCGATATCAACAATGGGGAAGACCGGGAAGCTCAGCGGCCAACACGGGATTCAGCCATAATTCATCTTCAACCGTCGACTCGTCCTCCAATTCGCGCATATCTTTTGACCAAGCTAGTGTCCACTCGTCCGTCTCCTCAAACACCAGAGGCTCGAGCTATTTCTCATCAGACGGATCATCCCGTACTCTCACCACATCACACTCGGCTGATCGCAATACATATTTTCCAACCAGCAGTGGCGGCCGTTTGTCCAACGCCCAAGCGGCCTGGCAGGCATCGCAGCCGCCGCCTGCTCAGCCGAGGCCTCCAGCCCATCCGGAACATTATCTCACTCGCCCGCGGGATGATCGCATCGTGGACCAACTTTTCCTTGAACTCATGCAAAAGCGAGGCTGGCAAAACCTTCCTGAACAAGCCAAACGACAGATGCTCGCTTACCCCGCGTCCAAAAAATGGACCCTCGTTCATCAAGATCGGTTGACGGAGTTGCAAGGGGAGCAGAAGCGCAGGCAAAATGCGCGCCAGACACACGGCCATGATGGTCTCTCCGGAATCCTTGAACGAGCCGACGAAGAAGGGAGTCCTGAATGGTATGTCAAAAAGGTCATGGACGACAGTATCACCTCGAAGCAACTAGCGAGTTTGAGTGTGAGCTTGCGTACGCAGCCTATCAGCTGGGTGAAGGCTTTCGTTGAAGCGCAGGGTCAAATCGCGTTGACGAATGTCTTGATGAAAATCAACCGGCGAAAGGCATCTGGCCCTGTTCCTGCTCCTCCGACAGGTGACAAGGATCTTGACCGAGAATATGATATTGTGAAATGTCTGAAGGCTCTGATGAACAACAAGTATGGTGCGGATGATGCTTTGTCTCATCAGCAAGTCATTGTGGCTCTTGTGAGCTCGTTGCTCTCGCCCCGGTTGAATACGAGGAAACTGGTTAGTGAAGTCCTGACATTCCTCTGTCACTGGGCCGATGGGTATGGACATCAAAAAGTCCTTCAGGCTATGGATCATGTCAAAAATAACCATGGCGAAACTGGCCGCTTCGATGCTTGGATGCGGATTGTCGAGGTCACGATTGATGGCCGTGGAAAGATGGGCAGTTTGGTTGGTGCCAGCGAAGAGTATCGGAGTGGAGGGATTGGTATGGAGAACCTGCTCATGGAATATGCTGTATCGACCATGTTCCTCATCAATATGCTGGTGGATGCCCCGGAAAACGACCTCCAACTGCGATGTCATATTCGTGCGCAGTTCACCTCCTGCGGCATCAAGCGTATCCTCACCAAGATGGAGGGTTTCCAGTACGAAGTCATCGACAAGCAGATCGAGCGCTTCCGAGAGAATGAGGCCATCGATTACGAGGACCTCCTCCAGCGCGAGGGCAGTAGTATGAAAGACAGCATTGAGGGTGAAGTGAAGGACATGAGCGACCCTCTGCAAATCACGGATGCCATTGCGACCAAGATCTCGGGCACTCGGGCCCATGATTATTTCCTCTCCGCGATGCAACATATGCTGTTGATTCGGGAGAACTCGGGCGAGGACGGTCTCCGAATGTATCAGCTGGTGGATGCGATGCTCAGCTACGTCGCCATGGATCGGCGACTGCCTGATCTCGATTTTCGACAAGGCTTAACGTTCACCGTACAGAGCCTTCTGGACAGGCTCCACACGGATGCTGAGGCACGACAGGCGTACGATGAGTCTCTGGAAGCTCGCCAGATTGCGGAGGCTGCCATTGCGGAAAGGGATGAAATGAAGGCGCAGGTTGAGCTGGGAGCGGACGGCTTGGTGAAGAAGCTCCAGAAGCAGATTGAGGAACAGACTGGTATCATCGAGCTTCAGTCACGGCAGAATGAAATGCTCAAAGCCGAGCTGGCTGATGTGCAACGACTGCGGGCTCAAGAGTTGCAGCGCAACGAGCTGGAGACCCGTGAACTGTACTTGATGCTTCGCGATGCCCAAGACATTGCCGCCTCCAATGCCAAGAAGAACAACCTGGGCGAGACGGATGTCACCCAGATGAGAGGTATCTTGGATCGCGAGAAGCTCCTGGAGAGATTGGAGATGCAGCTTGAGAGGACCAAGACTCAATTCAAGCTGGAAGGCAGAGTCTGGGGTCAGCACGGTCCCTCGGATCGTCTGCGCGAGCTTCGAGAACAGATGGATGGCGACACTGCGCCCAGCGAAGACTTTGAGGAGCAGGCTCGCAGGAACCTTGATAACAATGCCCTGGGATCTGTCTACCGGAAGAAGAGCTTCGTTCCAGAGTCCGCTGACGAAGAACAAGAGACACGTGTGGATGAGAATGGGGAAGTTGTCTACGAGAAGGCGCGTCTGATTGATCTTCAGCGTCGGCGAATGGATCCTGCTCAGGCCACTGGCCTTTTGGGAGAAATCGCTGCCAAAGTACCCAAGATTGAAGCGGAAGACAGTGAGGTAGAAACTACGCCTAAACCCGAGGGGGCAGAGTCCGGAGAGACTCCAGAGGCACCAGCCATCCAAGTGGAAGAAGTCAAGGACGAGAAGCCCGAGGAGAAAGATCTGGCTGCGGCTGCCCCTCCACCACCGCCGCCTCCTCCGCCGCCGCCGCCGCCAGGTGGTGCAGCAGGACTTACTCCCCCGCCGCCTCCTCCGCCTCCGCCTCCGGGCATGAAAGCAGGCATGCCGCCCCCGCCGCCCCCGCCCCCGCCGCCTGGTGCTGCGGGTGGAATGCCTCCTCCGCCACCTCCACCGCCCGGCGCCTCCTTTGGCCCTCCGCCCCCTCCTCCTGCCCCTGGTGCTGGTTTTGGCAATTGGCGAGCAAACTACTTGGCTTCACAGAACCTTTCGACCAATCACTCCGCCCTTATGCCATCTATCAGACCTAAGAAGAAGCTGAAGGCACTCCATTGGGATAAGGTAGATACTCCGCAGGTCACTGTTTGGGCCTCTCATTCCCACACGCCCGAGGCCAAGGAGGAGAAGTACATCGAATTGGCGAAGAAGGGAGTCTTGGATGAAGTTGAGAGGTTGTTTATGGCCAAGGAGACTAAGATCTTCGGAGGTGGTACAGCCGCCAAAAAGCGCAAGGACAAGAAGCAGATCATCTCGAACGACCTGTCTAAGACGTTCCAAATTGCCCTAGCAAAGTTCTCGCAATATCCTGCCGAGGATGTTGTGCGGCGCATCATCCACTGTGATCCAGAGATCTTGGATAATGCGGTCGTCATGGACTTCTTGCAGCGAGATGAAATGTGCACCATCCCTGAGAACGTTTCCAAACTGATGGCTCCGTACAGTCGAGACTGGACAGGGCCTGATGCCGCTGATACCGAGCGAGAGCAGGACCCCAATGAGCTCACGCGTGAAGACCAGATCTACCTATACACCGCGTTCGAGTTGAACCACTACTGGAAGGCCAGAATGCGGGCTCTTGCGCTGACTCGGTCTTTTGAACCGGAATACGAGCAAATCTCTTCAGAGCTCAAGGAAGTCGTCAAAGTTAGCGAGTCGTTGAGGGACTCGGTCTCTTTGATGAATGTCCTTGGCCTGATCTTGGATATCGGTAACTTTATGAACGATGCCAATAAACAAGCCCAGGGTTTCAAGTTAAGCTCTCTTGCTCGCCTGGGTATGGTGAAGGATGACAAGAACGAAACCACCTTTGCCGATCTCGTTGAGCGAATCGTTCGCAACCAGTATCCCGAATGGGAGAACTTCGTTGACCAGATCAACGGAGTTATTGGCCTCCAGAAACTGAACGTCGATCAACTGCGAACGGATGCGAGGAAATACATTGAGAATATCAAGAACGTGCAGGCCAGTCTAGACGCGGGAAACCTCAGCGATCCTAAGAAATTTCATCCGCAGGACCGCGTCAGTCAGATAGTCCAACGATGCATGAAAGATGCGAGACGCAAGGCCGAGCAGTTGCAGCTCTACCTTGATGAGATGATCAAAACTTATGATGATATCATGGTCTTCTACGGTGAAGATAACACAGACGAGGGGGCTCGGCGAGACTTCTTTGCGAAGCTGGCTGCGTTCTTGCAGGAGTGGAAGGTTTGTTTTCTCCCGGTCGACGTGAGACACGACACTCAGCTAACCACATTACTATCTGTAGAAATCGAAGGAGAAGAACATGAGTCTGGAGGAGGCTAGAAAACGCACGGAGGCCTCCTTGGCTCGGAAGCGTATCAATGCCGGTCTTGCCAACGGTGCAGGCTCCGGCAGCGATGCGCCACAATCACCCGTCACCAGTGGAGCTATGGACTCGCTTCTCGAGAAGCTTCGTGCCGCAGCTCCCCAGGCTAGAGATCAGCGAGATCGCCGTCGTCGTGCTAGGCTGAAGGAGCGACACCAAGTCCGTGTTGCTTCGGGACAGAAGATGCCGGACATCGCCGGACCCGAAGGCGCGGACAATGGAAGCACCAACGCCGAAGACAGCAGTGCCAGTGCTAACAAAGATAACTCCACTACGACAGAGACGGGTCTTTTGAGCCCACCCAGCCAGGAAACCGATTCCGGGGCGGCCAACCGAGAGCCTTCCACGTCGGAAAGCGAAGATGTGGCAGATCGCGCTGCCAGCATGCTCCAGGGTCTGCGAGACAATACCGATGGGGATCGGTCTCGGAGACGACGGGAAACCGCCGAAGAAGAACGACGCAAGCGCAGACTTCGCCGACGCAATGGAGCCACCGCGGGAAGCAAAGACAGTGCTGATGGCTCGGTCCTGTCACCCGTGATTGAGCCTGCGTCGCCGCCTGCAACCGACTCTATGGATCCCGAGAGCTCTGTCGCTGCCAGCCCTCCTAACGAAGATGCTGGGTCGCCACCGCCTCCCACGTCCTCTATGGATGTCTCATCGACCCTCGATCAACATAGTCACTCCTCTGATAACGATGACGCCGCTGAAGGTACGCCGCAAGAGTCGACTGAGCCGTCGAGCTGATGATACGCCCTTCATCCACTTTCGTTCCCTTGCCCATTTTCTTTTCTTAATATAATGTTTGATAGACTCTGATGTCGTCTCGGAACATTCTCCTATTTCATTGGTTGTATAATACCTCTTTGGTGACTCCTCACTTTGCATTGTCTGATTCCTGTCCTAATTGCATCATCCCCTCCAACTGTCTCTTGTGTTTTGTCTTGGTTGAAGACATTAGCCAGCGTGATGGGAGCATACTTGGTATCATGAATTTCCTATTGTCATTGTCTGCCCGATGTGTTGGGGGTATTCCTTGGAACGTTCCTTTTCTTTTCACCCTTCCAGTACATTACATTGGTTTCATACTCTTCGGTCCTTTTGCTTTCGCTTTGTTTCATTGGTTGACAAGGGGTTTGTTTCGTCCTCGAGTCTTATCTGTACATAATCCCCTTCAGCTTGTTACGCTTGTGCAGCATATGTCCGCTGCGGCGGAGGATAGGCAATGTATGGCCGTGCGTCCTTTGGTGCGCAGGCGTGACGAAATGATGCATCTGGCTTGGTATATGGTCTTCACATTTTTTATCTGTATTTTCGACTGACATTGTAGTTCCGAGAACGAAGTGTTTTGCTCTGCATAGTGGTAACTATATGATGGGCTCCACGTGACCTTCGAAACGCCGTCAGCAGATCCCCGTCAACCTCCGGATTCATTTTCCCTCTCGACACGCTTCTTGCTGACTTCTACCAGTCTTGCTTTGCGCATGCGAGCATCTTATTTTCGCAACCTTCCGAGGGTTGTTCGGTTTCGACTATCATGGCACAGGCCGTACTCAGCGGTGGTCTGGAATAGGCCCCGTTTACAGAGTCCAGCCTTGGCTGTCTCGCCGTCCACACTACAAAACCGCCTGTTTTCCGCTTCCTCCCCTGCACGGACCTTCCTAGATGCAGAATCGACTATATATGCTCTGTCGACGGCCCCTGGCCGGGCTGCTATCGCGGTAGTGCGCGTCTCCGGCCCAAAATGTGTGCAGGTATGCGCCAGCAACAGCATTGTCCGGATAGAGTGCTGACCTAGATATTGTCATTGAACTTAGATCTACCGAGCGCTCTGTCCCAAGGGATCCTTTCCTCGGCCGCGCGTCGCAGCAGTGCGAGCATTATACGACCCAACAACGCCACCTTCCAGCAATAGCGTCCTCGATTCCGGAGCCCTCGTCTTGTATTTCCCTGGGCCCAAGACCGTCACCGGCGAAGATGTCCTGGAATTCCACCTTCACGGCGGCCCCGCCATTGTCAAATCTGTCCTGACCGCTATCTCCCGTACGAACCGCGACGAGTGCCTCGTGCGCTACGCCGAGCCCGGCGAATTCACCCGCCGCGCGTTCTTGAATAACCGATTGGACCTGCCGCAGATCGAGGCGCTGGGGGATACCCTGACGGCAGATACGGAACAGCAACGGCGCCTGGCTGTGCGGGGGGCGAGCGATGCACTTTCGAAGCGCTACGAACAATGGCGCCAGCAGTTGCTGTATGCGCGCGGCGAGCTCGAGGCCCTGATTGACTTCGCCGAGGACCAGCATTTCGACGAGTCCTCGGACGAGCTGGTGCATTCAGTGGCGTCGCAGGTGCAGGCGCTGCGGGTGCAGATCGAGCTGCATATCCAGAACGCGTCGAAGGGCGAGCTGTTGCGTCATGGGATCAAGGTTGCGCTGCTGGGCGCGCCGAATGCGGGGAAGAGCTCTCTTCTAAACCGTATTGTGGGGAAGGAGGCTGCGATTGTCAGCACCGAGGAGGGTACCACGCGCGATATTGTTGATGTTGGGGTCGATTTGAGCGGTTGGTACTGCAAGCTCGGGGACATGGCGGGGATCCGGTCTGAAGCGGGGAATGGCGCTGGAGAGGGCCCCGTGGTGATCGGGGCGGTGGAGAAGGAGGGCATTCGCCGAGCCAAGGCCCGTGCTTTGGAGTCGGATGTGGTCATTGCTGTTATCTCCCTTGAGGAGGGGGTTGGTGGTGAGCCGTACCGGCTGTCTGTTGAGCCGGAGGTCGTGGATGCGGTGAACGATTGTGTGGAAGCGGGCAAGTGTATCGTCATCGCGATCAACAAGTGTGACCGGCTGCCGGCGTCCACACAAGACGGTCTGTTGCCGTCGGACGTTACTGCTGCCGTGGGGTCTCTTTTCCTTGCCATGCCATAGAGGGGCATCTTTGGCATTTCCTGCCGGGACGCACATGACAGGCGTGTGACTAAAGAATACCGCGACCCTGGAGGTATACAGGGTTTCCTGGCATGACTGTTTTTTCACCTTTGAAGAAATTGGTATTCGGCGTGGATAGCCCTAAGCGAGTGGGACTGCACGGTCTGTTTATAGGGAGTACGCGATGGTATGAACTCATCTCGGTACCTCATTTAAAGAAACGAAGTAATAGTTATAAACTTACTGGGATCTTTTCTTTTCTCCCTCAACACCTTAACCGAA